>NC_132785.1:24771150-25101150 GCF_048418805.1 Vulpes vulpes | reverse complement strand
TTGAAGTTCACTTAAGGTTGAACTCATTCTATAGGCACTAAATGTTTGTTCCTCTCCCCCCACGTTTTAGATATATGATGTCCTATTTTACATCCTTTTATTTTGTGAGTCCCTTGACTGATTTTTATAGATAAACTTAATTTTACTGCTTTTGTGCTTTTCACTTTTCTTACTTCTGCTAATGATTTTTCTTTTTAATTCAGAGTCCCTTTAACATATCTTATAAGGCTGGTTTAGTGCAATGAACTTCTTTCATTTTTTCTGGAATACTTTTTCTCTCTCCCTCTACTCTGAATAATAGAACTGCTGAAGAGAGTATTCTTGTTTGCAGAGTTTTGTTTGTTTGTTTGCCTTTTGCAGCACTTTGCATATACCATGCCACTTTCTTCTGGCCTATAAAGTTTCTGCTGAAATATCAGCTGATAGCTTTATGGAATTTCCCTTATTTGTAATTGTGTGTGTGTGTGTGTTTGTTTTGTTATCGCTTGTTTGTTTTTATCTTACTGCTTAAAAGTTCTCTCTTTTAGGGCACCCAGGTGGCTCAATCAGTTGAGCGTCTGCTTTTGACTCAGATTGAGATTTTGAGGTCCTGGGATTGAGCCCTGCCTCAGGCTTCCTGCTCAGCAAGGAGTCTGCATTTCCCTCTGCCTCCTCACTCTGCTCGTGCTCTCTCTCTCCCTCTCTCTCTCTCAAATACATAAATAAAATCTTAAAAAAATAAATAAGTAAAATAAATAAAAAGTCTCTACCACTAATTTTTGGCATTGTAATTAACATGCATCTTAATATATAGACAACCTTGGGTTGTTTTTTGTCTCCTGAATCTGAATTTCTAATTCCTTCCCCAAATTGGAGAAGTTTTCCACTACTATGGTTTCAAATAAATTATCTGCCCCCATTTCTCTCTTCTCCTTCTGGGATCTTCATAATACAAATGTTACTACACTCGATAATTTTCCTGAGTTTCCTTAGTCTAATTTTCATTTATTATTATTTTCTCTCTATTATTCAGATTGATTACTGTCCATTACTGTATCTTCTAAGGTGCTGATCTATCATTCTACTTCTTCTAGTCTACTACTTATTTCTTCTAGTGTATTTTTAACTTCATTTATTGTATTCTTTATCTCTGAGTGATCCTCTTTTATATTTTCTAACTCTTTGTTGAGAGTCTTACTGAGTTCTTCTTTTATAAAGTCAAATGAGTGTGTTTATGATTATTACTTTATATTCTCTGTTATGCATATTACCATATCTCCATTTCACTTAGCTCTCTTGCTGTGATTTTGTCTATTCTTCCATTTAGGACATAGTCCTCTATCTCCTCATTTTGCCTAACTCTTTGTGTCTGTTTCTCTGTGTTAAGAAAGTCAGCTATGTCTCCTGCTCTTGAAAGTAGTGGCCTTAAGAAGAAGAGGTCCTATAGTACACTGCAGTGCAGTGTCTCCTGTTCACCAGATCCTGGTGCTTCAGGAATGTCTTTATGTGTGTTGCATGCATCCTACTGCTGTGACTGAGCTATGTTTGGCTTTAGTCTGGTCATCTGAAATGGCTCTCTTTGCCTGTTGTGGGCAGGGTTTGGCCACTGTGTTACTAGTAGGCCAGAGATGAAATAGCACCAAACTGCAGGACCCTTTCCCTGTGTTGTCTCATGAGAAACCTTGGTCGATGTACAGGGCCTGTAGTCAGAGCAGATGTCTACCCCTGGCCCACTGCTGGGGCTGCTATCTGACTGGTATCTGTGATTATCTTCCCCTCTCTCCAGGCCACAAGACTGTTTGGAATGGTGCTGGCCTCTGTCAGAACTGATTTCATACTGCTAGGTTTGTGACACCACTTTGGATGGGCTCTGGTCAAGAATGTACCCAAAGGGGCAGGTTCCCAGGAGAACATGGGGTGGGGTATGCAGTGTCAGCAAGGTCTACCCTGTCCACTACCGGAGGGGACTTTCATCTACTGGGAAAATTTCTCCATGTGCTGGGTGGGTTGGAGGGGTAGGAACCTATAAAAGGACATGGCAATGGTATGTGCAGTGTCAGCAATGTCCTCACTCTTATGCTGTTGGAGGGGACCCTGCAGCCACTTTAAAATTTTCATTCAGGCCAGATAGAGGGGGAGGATCTGCTGAAGCATTTAGGGGAAGGGTGTGCTGTTAACAAGTTGGGTGAAGAGTGTTGGGACTGTGGTGTTTTCCCAAAGTGTCTATGTAACTAGGGTGGTGGGTAAGGGAAGGAAATGGCACCTGCTAGCTCTTTGATTCTTGGAGAAGTTTCCCAAAGATCTCTGCTCATTTAGTAAAAACTCTGAGGTTAGTAAATGCATTTCTTTCCTATATATCCCAGGTGCTTTTCACACTGCTGCTTCTATGCTGTATTTCTGCAGGGCTGTTATTCTGATATCTCCTTAAAGTTAGGGACTCAGTTTAATCTTTCTGTCCCTGCTCTCTCATAGCTAAGGCCATTGGTTTTTAACATTCCAGGTGTTAACTTCCACTGATTGTTCGAACTTGCAAAGTTAGGTTCTCTTGTTTTCAAAGCTGTATTATGGGGATTCGTCTTCTCAGTGTAAATATCTGCACCTGGGGTGCCTGGAGTAGAGCCTGATCCTCTCCCTTCTGTGTGCCCACCATATGTCTCACCCATGAACAGTCTCATGGGTCCTTTTGATTTTTTTTAATTTTTTTTAAATTTATTTATGATAGGCACACAGTGAGAGAGAGAGAGGCAGAGACACAGGCAGAGGGAGAAGCAGGCTCCATGCACCAGGAGCCCGACGTGGGATTCGATCCCGGGTCTCCAGGATCGTGCCCTGGGCCACAGGCAGGCGCCAAACCGCTGCGCCACCCAGGGATCCCTCATGGGTCCTTTTGACTCTTGACTCCATCTCCTTCCTTCTTAACCTCTTTAATGAGGCCTCTTCATTACATTTAGCTATGAAAAGTCTGTTGTGCCTGTGTTTTGGTCATTTTCTGCATTATTTACACTGATGTGGGTGTTATCTAGTTCTATCCATGAAAGGAGATGAGCTTAGGGTCCTCCTACTCTGCCATCATCCCAGAAGTTCTATCATTGTTTTGTTTTGTTTTTCTTCTATGCTTGTTTTTTTTTTTTAATTCTGAAAGCAACTATTCCAAGCTCATTAGTTCAAATTCAAAAACAAGATTTTATATATGATTGCAATTTGAGATTATGAGATTTTGTCTCATTGAAATATCAGAAATATCCCTGAGCCAGTGGTCATATTTTTCAAATTCTTTCCTCAGTGATATAACTTTCTTCTCCATTCTTAAAATTATCCTTCATTTTATGTAGTAACCTTCATTTTATGCAGTAACCCTAAGGATAGAGGAGGATCACAACAACACTTGCAGTTAGATTACATATAACTGGCTTTGTGTGTGTGTGTGTGTGTGTGTGTGTGTGTGTGTGTCTGTGTTTTGTTTCACTTCAAGTTGCCTGCTTCAAAATAAGAGGGACTCTTATGAGGGTCCCTTTACTTATTTCTTTCTCATTCAAAAAGAAGTTCTGAGGAGCCTGGATGGCTCAGTCTGTTCAGCTCAGGTCATGATCACAGGGTCCCTGAGATGGAGTCCTACATGAGGATACTGCTGAGCAGGGAGGCTGCTTCTCCCTCTGCCCTTCCTCTCTGCTTGTGATGTCTCACTCTCTTTTTTCTCAAATAAATAATAATTAAAACATCTTTTTAAAAAAATTCTGAAAGTTTTGAGAAATATTCCAAATGCTTTCATAGAAATTACTAAACAAAGACATAAAGAGGATATTAGCCAACATTGAGTAACAGTGTAAGAAGACAGATAAAGAGGAGACATGTATGAGCCCCAATTTGGGCAGGACAAATTAGAGGAAAATGCTAAGATACCATTTCATTTCTACCAATTATCAAAATATAATATAAAATAATTACTAAAATTTTAATTCCTCCCATTATTATTATATCAGGCTAATGAATTATAGTAGATATATTAACCTGAAATATTGCCTTTAAAATATTTGTCCTTTGTCTTATCATCAATTTTGTGAGTTATAATAAATTGCATGACCATGATAAATAACATAACAGTTTATTTAACACCAAATATTTAGTTGGGTTTTGAGAAATTTGGAGTGAAAAAGATATTCGTTCATCAAAGTGCTTTATTTTCCCACAAAAACTCTTCTGGGCTGGCAGAAGCAGCACAACATTCATAGGTAAGGTAATAGATGTGGAGAATAAAGTGCAAGAAACCACATGTTTAATAAATAGGGGAGATTCCTCATACTCAACACTGAGTCTTATACATAATCCATTTTTAGTATATGATCATAAAATTGATAAGAGAATAATACACAGATATTCACAATCTGTAATTTTTTTGGCACAGAGCCCTAGAGGCAGATATATTTAGAGGCATTAGCTATATTCATAAGACAAAGAGAATAAATCAGAAAAGTAGAAGGTGAATATACAAACATGCAACCATTTTGTACCAATAACATATGTTTTTCTAGCACATTATTTTAGCTCACTTTTAAAAGCTGTATATTTGATTGAAGTATATGTTATGTTTTATAAGTGGAGAAGTATGGTAGAGAACTCACTGCACATCTTTTTAATTCTATAGTCTGTTTCATATATAACAAACTCAGTGTACCCCAATTATATCTTGTTGCTTGCCTGACTGAGCACAGACCTTATGGAATTTAACAGAACAATCACTTGACCTGTTTACTGCCATTCAGCAGACCACAAAGGATGAAACACTTTCCTGTCTGAAGTCATAGAGAAAGACAGGCAACTCTGTATAATATATTTTTGATTTCCTTCTTCCAGGGCATTAAGTCCAGGCTGAGAAAAACATGCACTTATAGTAAATACGAAGTTACTAAGTAGATAACCAAGATATATTTTAAAATCTAAAGTGGTACTTAAATACTATTAATAGAATGAAATGAAAGGTTTTAAAACCCCAATTCCAGCAGAACTGAGGGAAAGATCACAGAAAGGAAGGTAACTCTGCCAGGCTGAGAGCTTGTTTCCTATAAGACTGAATATCTGAAGTTACATATGGAAATGGATTGGGATAGTTCTCTTCAGAGTCTTACTGTTTTTAAAAGGAAATCAAATTAGATTGTCATTATAAAATCACAGACGTATCCAAATTCCCAACGATGTTAAGAAATGTAATGAAAGCAATGGAAAGAGTACATGAAATATACAGTCAGTAGTCAATTCATTTGAGTTTAGAACATTTGAAGACAGACACAATTTTAATTTTATTAGTGTAAATAAGACAGATTTCTTCATTTCCCTAGAGATATTTATGCTTGATATAAAAAAAAAGTCTTTTTAACAAATCCCAAACCCTTTACCTCACCCCAGCTGTTAGATGACTAGGGAACCAGAAATGCAGAGATTTGTTTGTACACACTAGCATAATTGTGTGCTAGCTTTATTTGTATGCATTCCTATAATAGTAAAGTCCTAATGTATTTTACTTGATAAATTTTTATGCAGATCTTACAGCACATTTTTTGACCACATGTTGGAACATTTGTGCACAAAAAATTCCCATCTTTATGTTTGAAATTTATGGGAACACAATTAAAATGAGAGGGGTCCAAAGGTATCAAGATAATTACATTTTTCTAATCTTACTAAACAAGATAAATTACCTGCAGGCCCTCTTATAAAAGATGAAATCTTCATAATAAGTGAATTAATCAAGCAGCAGCTTGCTACTGCACTTGCATTTATAACAGAAATGATTCAAAGACTTATTTTATGGGGAAATTAATGGAAACAGGCTTTTCATTCTTCTGCACCAATTGAAAACCTCAGCAACCAGCTGCCCACTTGTCAAGAAAACAGAAAGAAGCTGGAAACAAAGATAAATAAAAACACCTTTTTCCTGGCACTTTTGAAGAGAAAAAGGAGCTCTCATTTACAGCAGCCATCTGTTTGTTATTTAATATGGGTGAATTACATGCTGTAATGAGTTTGTTTCTGCATCACTCACTGCAATGGAACACAAGTTCACTCTCATAATGTGCAGCAGTTTTTAAAAGCTAATCATTTAATTGGACACAATCGTCAATGACAAATGGAGATGTAAAAACTTCAGCCAGCTGTAGAGTGAATATGTAATCATTGTGAAATCATATTATTTTACACGCTTGAAGACTTCTTAATAGTATCTGATGTTGGTCATCACTGCAGACTGAAGAATTGAAGAAACATGGCGAAAAGCAGCCTTTCCCAATGGCTTTATGTAATTGGCCCATGTTAATGCTGATTTTAGAACCACCATTTGCCTTGGGTACCTGTAGTCTCTCTAAAGTATCGATTGCTTTCCTTATTTCAGTTTTGATTTTCACGTATTTTTCAGATATTCCATGGTTTAGTAGGTGAGAGTGATTGTTTAGGAGCAGCTTCAGTATTTATATTTTTCAATCTGCTTCAGTAGAGGCATCCACTGATTTGTTGCTTTTGCACGTGACCTCACACACACGGACAGATGCAGAGATGGGAGGTTGTGTGCCTCCAGATTTTTTTTTTAAATCACACACAAAACCTCTACTTCAGGAAACCAAACCTGAGTGCCTACACCTGCATGCATTACAGTCAGAATTTACCCAATGCTGCCATAGTCTTTAATAGAAGAATAAAAATCTCCATTACAAAGAATTTTCCCTTTGGATTTTCCACAAAGGAACTATGCTTATTAGCAGATTTCTACAATGACAGTCATTTTCCAATTTCTAGGCATCACAAAGAAATAAAAACACAAATTCAAGTTATTGAATAGGCTAATTTTGTACTTAATTATGCAATTTGTGGCTGTTTTAGATGTTGTGTTATTGTTGGGGACAGTATAACCAGATGTATTTTCATCTTTATTGTCCTTCCAAGAATGTTAGACTTAGTGGAAAGTTCTCAAGATTGAAAAGTGTCTGGGGCATATCAATACATAATTAATTTGGATTAAAATTCTATGGGGCTAACTCTATACTCCATTTAATCTTAGCCTTTTAAAATATATTTCAGAAAGGGAAATAAGAGAGAACCCTTCTCCCATTTCAGAAAAATCCTACTATCCTTTCTCCTCTGCAAAAATATTTAAAACATAATCATTCAATTCCAATAAAACACAAGAGTTCATGTCTTATAAACAACTCCTATTGCAAAACATTGTGTTTCGTTTGTTATGCAATATATGTGTATATATATACATATAGATATGCTTATGACTGTATATGCCCTCCTTTCATAATCAAAATCAAAATTGTTTTCTGGGTATCCTAGCCCTTAAAGAATGAATGTTGTTTTGTGCTTTACAGCCCTACCAGCCTTTTAACGTAGGGACCCTTTAATAAACATTGTTGAACTGAATTTACAGTTTGCTAAAGAGAAAGCAAATTTTGAACTCTTTTGAAGAATAAACATATGAAAAGGGGGTATGTTTTAATGTTTTCCTTAAGTGTCACATTACTATTTATATATAGAAATTCTTGACATTGAAAATGAAATACAGTACTAAAAATGTAAGTCCACAACCAGAAAAAAAAATTGCATTAACAAAAAGAAAGAAACACAGATGTTTAAAGACAGAGTAGAAAAGCAACTTCAACATACTAGAATAATCACTCAGGAAATAAGATAAAGACAGATGCCTTGTAAATTAAGAAAACAACCCAAATGTGCAATGTAAGTGTGATCTGAAAGAAACCACTGTCACATTCTTTCTAATGAATGATTAACACATAGGAAAGGAAAGATAGGACATCTGAGTAAATTAAAAAGTGAAATAGAGTAACTATGAAGAAACCAGAATTCAACCCTAAACATAAATTCACAGAAGTGCAATTAGCTAGATCATTATTCTTGGGTGAACCTGCTCTAATTACAATATTTAAGTTGCATTCATTTAGACAGACCTATTGTAATATGAAGAAACAATGAGATACCAGAGAAAACCTCCTTGGAGTAGAGACTCATGGACTTAGACATCGGTGATATATTTAAATGGAAATTACCCATAGGAGACAATGCCTTATTTTTCACTTTGCCTTGATTTGCTCTCAGAAGTACTACTTAGCAATAGAAATCAAAGAACAATCCCAAAGGAAATAGTAGTTTAAGAAGGAGAAATGCCGAGTTATTCCCAAGTACCCTTACAAAGAAGAGGGAAAATACTGTTCCAGGATTTATGTTCTAGAAAAATACATGTGATCACCAATACCTCACAACTGAGTATCTTTCAGTAGCTTCCCACTGCCATGAACATTCCTTTAATTTGTGAAGACTTTTCACAGTATAATGCTTTCATATCTCAAATTGCATGTTGACTACTCTTTACAGAAATACTTTGCTAGGGGTGCATAGGTGGCTCAGTCTTCAAGCATCTGACTCTTGATTTTGGCTCAGGTCATGATCTCCAAGTCATGAGATTGAGCCCACCTTGGGCTTCCATGCTGGGTAAGATTCCAAGCCTGCTTAAGATTCTCTCTCTCCTTCTTCTTTTGCCCTTCTTTTCCCCCCACACCAACTTGCTCTTTTGCATGTGCTCTCAAACAAACAACTAAACTGGAATGAATGGGAAGAAATTATAAATATTTGTGACTCCTAATTGTTAGGTAAGATTGTCTTTTTTTTTTTTTAATATTAGATTCTGTTATTCCAAGGCTGAGTTCTTCTGATGGGCTCTTCTCCATGGTCTCCATTCATAGTGATGTTTTCCTAAGCTAAATCTCTAAAGTACTTGTCTTCACCATTTATGTGGAATTAATGCATTGTGTATGAGCATATTTTGTTCTGACTATTCTTTTCATATGACAAGTGTTCAGTAAATATTTGAATAGGTGGTCGTCAAAGCTTTTTAGAGGACAAAGTTAAATACCGTTTGCATGATATTTTAAATGTGCCCAGCCGCTGATACTAAGAGTGCCAGTTAGGGTTCATGTAACTGGTCATTTCAAATGCCAACTTTTTCAGAAGTTCCTGGACCACTTAAGAGTCACTCTCCCTATCACACCCCATAGTGTATTATAAATATACAGTATTTACCTTGTTATAATACATTCATTAATTATTATATTTCAGGGGTTTGTCTTCTTCATTTTTGAGTCTTCAGTGTCCTGCCATAAATTCTGGAGTTATTTAGAAGAAAACTATGGATATTTACTAGTATCTCTAATGCAGAGAAAATTATTATGACTTCCTTCTCTTATTTTTGATCAACTCTGGAAAAAAACAGCATCATTAATCCTACATTTTTCCATCTTTCATAGAGAAATAAAATATGCTTATACAAAGATTATTATCCATTTGGAAACAAGACTATGCTATATTATTTTAACAAATTACAGGTGTGAACATCTCTTTCTTAATTAGGTATCAGAAATTATTTTCATGTCAATATTTTAATATTGAAAAACACTACTGATTTTGTAGTATGTTATTTAACCTCCATGTACTTGTGGTCTTTCTAGATTTTTTTCTTGTAGTTGACTTCTAGTTTCATAGCTTTGTGGTTAGAAAAGATCCATAATATGACTTCAATCTTCTCTAATCTATTGAGTTTTGTTTTGTGGCCTAATGGTAGTGTATTTTGGAAAAAGAACCCTACTGATTTTGAATCTTGAGTATGTTAAGTGACACATAAGGAAGTTAAAGAAGAACTTTAAAAACATAATTCTATCCCAAGCTATGATCAGAGGATTTATTTTCCCCTCTAGAAGCATGCCTTCCCAATATATCCTATGAACAGTGGCTTTCCTAAGGATTTAGTATAGCTCTCATCATTGTGAAGGTGATCATTTAAAAAAGAAAAAAATATGTTTATTACAAGGATCTTCTAATACATAAAGGTAGTTTAGGAGAGAAAGATAGGAGCAATTAGATTAAGAATATTTCCTTTGTATTTACTCCTAATTCTGTATGAAATAGAAGATATCTGTGCAAAAGTCCTACTTTGACTTACTTAATGTGTACTAATATTACTCTGAATATTTTCATTGAAAATAAAAAACAGAGTTTCTTCTGATTGCCAAAGTGAAAACGTTTGGTTTATTGTTAATCTGTATTTTATACAGCTCCAATGAGCACACACAAAAAAAATATTTCCAGTAGAGGTACAGTTTTTTTTTCACCTGCCCAATTCATTACATTATAAATGAAGTTCCAACAATTGCATACCATTTAGCTGTATCTTATTGTTTCAGATTTATAAAGAAATTTACATCCGTCAATCAGTAGGCTTGAGATCTATGGAAAGTAAGGTAATTGACCATAGTTGCCACCCAAATTCAAACAACCCCAGGGTAATAAGGATATTGTTCAGAAGGTAAATTATTTCCTTTAACTGAGAAATTATAAAAGCATTTATCATAATGTCCAGATATTTTTCTTGCTGATATTGTAACTCATCCATTTAACTGTCATGGAAGCCCCTGCATCTGTGCTCCTAATTTAAGTGAAGAGGAAATAGCGAGTGAATGCAATATCTGAGTTAAAACAAAAGAGAAAGTGAAAATAAGCATGATGTATTTGGTGCAGACAACAAATCTTAAATAATTTTAGAACTATTCAGTTTAACTAGCATAATATATGCTTTTCTAAATGTAATTTTTCAGATGATCTTTTTTTGTTTCTACATTGTTCTACACAGTGGAAAGTTTTGTCCATTCCAATTGAACAGTATAAAAAAGGACCATTGCTACCACTTTAACAAAATTGCTGGGATTTTTTTTAGAAAATTACGGAACAGATGGGTAACTTACTATATATAAATTTTCTTTTTATCTCCTCTCTAGTCTTTTCTAATTATTTCCTTCTAAGATTCAGTACTCAGATTGACAATTACATTGTTTCTCACACTTCTAATGGAGAATATACCGTATGTAAGAAACAAAATATAAATTTATTTCTATTTTATAATAGAAAAAGGAAATAATTTATGTATTTTTAAAATTATCCCTTGAAAGAATGGTTCATATATTAAGAGAGAATTTTGCCAGTTGCCAAGTGACAGAGATTTAAATTCTCCAATACTGGAAATTATAAATAAGAAGAAATATCACTTATAGAGGGATTATTATAAGTAATATTTCTACAAATAAAAAGTGAATAAGTTCATGTGAGGATATGTGATCCAAACTCTACCATTTGAAATGTGTGATCTTGAGCAAGTGATTTTCATTTATAAAATGGTGGCAATACATTGTTCAGAACTTATTGTGGGTGGTATTATACATATATGTACTACATATATTATATATATATAATACATATATATATCACATTTAATTATTTAAGAGTTTGTTGTCTAAAACTTTGGAATGAGTACAGTTCAGTGGATAAGAGCATAAACTCACTATTGGGATCATATCTTGGAGATATTATACCCTACTGGTTTTTTGAGAGTGTCCAATATGCAACATATATGTAAAGAGTCCAATCCAACTCTATCAAAAGGTGAAGATAAAGGCAATCAAACATTTATTTATTTTTAATTTTAAATTAAAAGATGTAAGGTTTTTTTAAAAGTTGCTTTTTTAAAAAAAACTGCATTTTATCATATCCTCATTTCTTTCTTAGATTTTAAATCCCAAAATGCAAAATCTAGGCTGAGTTAACTTCACTAGAAGATAAAATTATAAAAACTCAGTCTTATTGCAATAATTACCCTAGGAATTGTCAGGATATTTTCTGGAACATAGTAGTACCCAAACTATTATTTACAATGAATGAATACATCTCTCTAACTCTGTAACGCTGGGGCAGCCCTGGTGGCTTAGCGGTTTAGTGCCGCCTTTAGCCCAGAGCCTGATCCTGGAGACCTGGAATCGAGTCTCACATCGGGCTCCCTGCATGGAGCCTGCTTCTCCCTCTGCCTGTGTCTATGCCTCTCTCTCTCTCTCTTTCTCTCTCTCTCTCAATCTGTGTGTCTCTCATGGATAAATAAAATCTAAAAAAAAAATCTGTAACATTAGCTAAAATTTATTTCTTTTATTTAGTCTTTAATAAATATCAATCGGAGCATCTATTACATGCTTTGATTAGAAGATGCCAATGTAGAGATGGATGGCCTTAAAAAATAATATCTAATGATGAGACTGAACCAGACACACACACACACACACACACACCATACAAACTTGTATTAACGGGTACCATAGAAGATGTTGGAAGAGTATGTAGATGAAGAAGATGGAGGATTGGTGGAAACTTCTGTGGCACTGTATTTTATTTGATACTGAAAATTAAAAAGAAAACAGTAGTTATCTAAGTAGAGAAGCATTTCAGGAAGGAGAGACTTCCAGGCACAAGAAGTAGCATGTTCATATGCAGTGTATTTGAGAGATGGTGACTAAGTAGTTCAATGTGGCTAGCTTATTTGTAGTGGTACAAGTTTTAAAATGCTTTATAAGCCATCTAATAGCCACTATTTAGTCTTCATAATTCAAGTGAATGGGGAATGCCTCAGATTGTTCAGATTGCTGTAACAAATAGCATAGTCTTAATGGCTTATACACAATAAACATTTCTCACAATTCTGGAGTCCAGGAAGTCTAATGTGTTGGTACCATAGATTCAGTGTCTGGTGAGGGTCCACTTGCTCATAGATGGTACATACCTTCTCACTGGGTCCTCACACTGTGAAAGGGGCAGGGACCTCTTCAGAGCCCCTTTTATGAGGGCACTAATCTCGTTCATGTGGGCTCTGCCTAGATCCATGATCTAATCACATCCCAAAGACCCTGACTCTTAATACCATCATTTTGGGGTTTAAGATTTCAACATAAAAATTTGGTGAGAACACAAATGTTCAGTCCATAGCAGGGAGCTAGTGTAAGCTTTTATGTAGAGGAGTGATTTTATTTCTATATTGGCAACAATTGTACCATGCACATGAGGGGAAAACCTTAATAAATATTCTTATTAGTAATAATGAAAGCCTTGTAGAAATTAATCAAAGAAGAAAATATATAACACAAAGCAAATAACTAGATATGACATTCTTATTATTATTATTAAAATAGAGCCTCTCAGCCACCATTCTTTTCAGTGGTCTGTTATCAAAATAAGACAGCCAATGAAAAACAAAGACATTATTTAAAATCTATTGGTTGACATGAAGTTTACCTTATTATGTTTGGTATGATCAAAATTCTCCTCCCTTTTATGAATGATTTATTGTGTGTCAATATCCTATATTACTATAGTACATTAAGTTGTATTGTGGAGAAGAAAATCACAAAAGGATGAGTCCCATAACTTGCAAAGAAGCAGAGTAGATGTTATGAGATCTTATTTTATTTAGCTGCTGTTTTTATTAAATAACAGAATTTCAATTAGATCAAGTTCTTCATTATCCGTAGCAGCACATAAATATACGGTGGCTTGGATGAGTACAAATGATAAGATTAGGCTACGCCTTACCCTGAAAACCGCAATTCGGAGTTTTGCTATTTGATTAAGAATTGTAATGACCTACCTTATTTTTGCCTGTCCATTTCTAAATATTTGTGACACTATCTTGATCCTGGCAAAACTAATGAAACATAGTACAAATAACACTTTTTGCCGGATCATTTGAAAGTGATGAAATGTTAATTGATAGCCAGAGCACATCAGTAGACTTAAAGTAGTGGATTGAGGGTAACTGGAGATATTCTACAACTGTCAATTTAGTGTCTTTTGAGATCTGCCAATCAGTATGTATAAATTAGTATCCAAACCAGAACACTTGTGAAGTGAAGGGAGGCAGGGGGACAATTAATAATTATGTCAAGGCCATATGTTTAAACTGAGACTGCTCTAGGCAAATGGGGATGTAGTGTCACCCTACCAATAGCATTTGTTTCTGTTCTTTTTCATATCTAAAGATTGGCATAGGTAAGACAGGATTTTGCTGAAGAGAAGTATGTCTGTGGCATTTTAAACATTGATTGCCTCATATAAACTATCTGGCCACCAACATAGATAAACAATTCTGAATGCTTTTTGACAAATTTCCATCTTCTCAGTTTTCTGCATCTCAATCTTAATCAAAGTTGACCTCTACCTTAGAAATGATTGTTTCCTTGGAAGCCCTGTGTTTAATATCAAAGTCTGCAGTTCTTTGAAAAGATCCCCATCCCTTGTGCCAGGAGAGCTAAAGCTTTTGGTGCTGCATCTCTTGCTAAAATAAATGAGAAGCAAAAGTGAATACTCTTCTCCACTTGGAACCTGTTATTTTTCAACATGATTCCCAAGTCCATTCTGGTTCTACCAGAGTTCTTGCTTAACTACCTATCAAAGCAATTTAAAAAAAAGTGGGGTGGGTGCGGGGAACAACTTAGAAAGAAACCCAAGCCCTGCCTTGTAAAGAGAACTCACCTCCAATTGGAACACCCAAGCCCTGAAAGCTGCCATATTCGCCAGCCATCCTAAGGTCCGATCCTACCTCCTAACCCATGAACTATTTTCATTATATCTAACCCTACTATGCTTTGGATATAGTGTGGATAAGTGTATTTATGTAATTTAGTTTTGTTCTACAAAGGAAGGGCAGTCTGTTCTATAGGTACACACTTGATTTCCTGTGGTCATAGGTGAGGATACTGAGCCTCAGTTTTTCTATCATCCTCTGTTAGACATGGAAATCTCATGAAGAAAGACACAATGGAAAGTTAGATTCCATAGTTCCATTAATAGTACAGTGCAATGGCCTGGGAATGAGTTCAATAGGCTTTTAAGAGCTTAGCAGTAAAGTCATAACTTTTAAAGGAGTTTCCAGACCAAAAAAAAAAAAATTATTTTGAGTTTCAAACCTCAAGGAAATCACCCATTTAATTCAGTACTAGTTTCTAAAGCTTTTACAACATCCTGTAGGAGTCCGTCTGCTTGCTCCAGATTCACTCAGGTGATTTTTTTTTTATCATAGTAAATATTAATGCCTAAAACATACCCAAATTCTGTACTTTTTCAGTGGCCGTTTGAGTCGTCCATTGAAGCTTTAATTATATCCAAGTAGTAGTTGAGGTATATATGCTCTCTCTTTGTAAAATAATGGGGGGATATATATATGTATAAAGAACATTTACAACTTTAGTTTTTCCTCATGGCTGTGCTTTTGTAGATGTATATTTTACATAGTTATCAATTGGAATCTACATCAGCATTCAGCATTTTAGTTTCCAAATCCTTGGCTTATCTTTAACCACAATATGTTGGACTACCTAGTCCATGAATCGAGCCCCCAATCTTTAAGCCCTGTCAAGCTTCTAACTCCAAGAAGCCCTCTAACTAACAGCCTCTGCCATACACCTAGCAATCAGCCAATGACAATATCTGCGTCCAGACTTCTCTTGTTTTTGGTTCTCCACTAAATCTGTATCCTGTTAATGCCTATGTTTTGATATTGAGTACTATGCAAAGATTTGTTGAGAAAGGCAAAAATCTCGATTTATCTTTTTGGAATAAAACTGAATGATAAACTTTATAAAATTGAATAATTTTGCATTATCTCTTTGAACTGCACACTTGTGATGTCTTTTCTTATTGAAAACTTCAAACTTACCTATGCAGTCTTTATGATGTTTACACTATCTTTTGTTAGATTAATAGAAGTATCTTCTATGCTGCCTTCTCCCAGTGGATGCAAGTTCACATCATACTCTAAATATACACAACTTACCATTCTGTGGTCATTCAGATTTTTCTACATGCAGATGTGCATACTTTAGAAGTGAGGAATATTGGATGCTTTATTAAATGATTGATTTCTCTTATTTCATTTCTTAAGTTCTGTATTAATCAAAAAAGCTCAGCCTTTACACCTGTATTAAAATACACTGCATTATTTTCTCATACTTCTCTTTATTTGCACCATACATTATGATATGAGTATGGATTTTGAATTTGTCTCTGCAGTTCTGCCTTTAGAATAAAATAATACATTTTATTTGTTAGAAGAACGTGCCTAAGATTTTTGGCTGACTAATATAATTACTCTTGAGAGAAAAGCAAAGCAGAAACCTAGTTTATTTTGATGTTTGCCAGCATACCTAAAATGCCAACATGGAAGGAGCTCAGAAGAAAAATGCTAGAATCTTTCAGATGTTAAAGGGAAGTAGGATAACAAAAAGCACAAAAAAGACAGCAAAATCAATAGATGTGCTGATCTATTCACTTTTATTACTGAACTTCGGGGTTTTGAGCTGAATTTCAGCTATTTCACATGTCCCTTGATATAATGAAGGGATGATATAGACTTCAGTAAGTTATGGGGTTTATCTCATACATGTGAGCGCCTCATAACTTATTAGTGCCTGAAGCTATAATGAGTTATGTTACAGTTCTCATACAGAGCCTCCAAAACTTGTAACTCACCAAAACCTTGGGCAATTTCATTTATTTAATGCCTTTTTAGTATTGGAGTTCTAATCCAGAATTTGTTAATTTTTTTTCATGGTTACTGGGTAGTGTCCCCCGTGGTATGTTAAATTCAAAAGGTCATAAGTCCCTATATATTTTGCTGAAGTGAACACTCTCTGCCACAACATCTAAAGAATAACATTTGGGGGTGGCACTCTAATACATCATGTCAAGCTGACATTTATATCATGAAGTTTACTGTTTTCTGGTGATATTGTTCATAATATAAGCCTTTGACTTGTTTGCAATCACAAGTTGGTAGGATATAGTGTTCTGTTAAGCATCTCTGGTGGTGGTTTGCAATGAATATGTGACTGCTCTACAAATTTTCAGAGATGTTTTGCCCTTTCATTTTGGTAGGAGTATAGAGAAGATGATAAAAGGCTCTATTCATCAAATGTTGTTTCTGTGGGAGTATCTTCAAATTTTCCTGGATTCTCTTTTCAGGTGGCCAGATGTGTATATATGTGGTTCATCATTCTGAACAATAGCCCTGTAGAAAATTGCATTTGTTGTAACTGATTCTGAAAACAAAGTTGTATTAAAAATGTTTTTTTTGAACATAATAAAACAAGATTGCTTTTGGTTGAATTTGCCTCTCCACTGTATTATGGCTTTTAGTAAGCTTTGTCATCAAATACAACAGACAAAAAATAATGGAGATTTTTTTTAAATGGAGAAACTCATTAAGTGCTAACATGCATTTTTCTTGGAAAAGAAGTATAGAAATTATTTTACAAGAAACTAAGATCATTTAATGAATAAAAATGTTTCTGAAAAGTTCAACCTTTCATTACTTACAGCTCTATAATGAAAGTAACATCTTAAGACCTAAAGACAATAAATCCTTGATTAAATATGTCTACTGTTTTTATTCCTATCATCAATGGCTACCTGTCTGAGAGAGCCTACACATGAGATTCTAACTATAATATACATTGAAATGGCTACCTGCCTCTTCCCCAAACTGGTATATCTAACAAATACAAACCAATGATATATGAAACTAGAAAAAATATGATTAAAAAAGTCTTTCTGCCTGGGAACAATATAACAGTCTATTTCAAAGTCAAAAGTAATTATTATTGGATTCTCTCCTTTACTGGAATATCTATACAACTTCTCTGTATTCTTGGGAGTAATTGAGAGATGATGGCATTTATATCTTACTTTTTTTAAAGCACTTACATTTGCTAATTCCAAAAGCAAAAGTCCATTAAAAAAAGGACCTAATTAAAATAAAGTAGTTGAAATCCCTGGAGAAAACTAGTTTTTCCCCTAAGAGCTCAGCTGCAATCAAGAAAAGCAGATAAACATTCATGTCATAGAACTTGACAGACCTAAAATTGATTCCTTTAAAAGTTAAAGAATTTTTATAATGGGTGATATATAAGTAAGTAAACTGAAAAAATTGAATATATCATTTTCCTTATAATAGGTGTTTTCCGTCTTATCACTATTTTGCTACTTCAATTTTATGTGTGTTTCTAAATTTTGGTCAATGTATATTAAGGAGTAATTCTTTGCATTATAAATGCAATATAAAACTAATTTAATGAGATGCTGACAAGCCCAAAAGAGAGATATAGGGAAACATTATAAAGGCAAATGAACAAGGACACTCTCCAGTAAATGCTAAGAACCTAACTGCAAAGGAAATGAGTTGTTTTCACAATAAAGTGGCAAGCTGTTTGATTTGTATTTTCTTGCCTCCATTGTCCTCTTACTGTTTAAAACAAACAAAAACCTATAGAGGCCCACTGAATACTGACTGGAACTAACATTTTTTTTCTTGATTTTAAAAGAAAAATAAAATCAAGACAACCTTTGTTTTAGAAATAAAGTCAACATAGAGTATACCTTCCCTGAACATGTATCTGAGTACAAATTTGGTTACTTAAATCACTTTCAAAGTTCAAGTTGTGAATATATAGAGAGACTATTGATGTGTGGATAAACTAAGAGTGCTAGGCACAAATAATCTATAGAGAGCAAAGCAGAGAAGTTAATATCAATTTTAAGACATCCAGTTCTTAGATTATTTGAGCAATTAAGTCTTACTTTCAAAGAGTACCTCACTCTGATACAGAATATTAGTTAAAGAAATTACACAAGAAAGTGCATAGAACAACGTATAAAGAGGAGGGACTGATAAAATAATTTTTAAAAGATTATAAAGCAAAGTTATCATAATTTTGGAACTGAAAATGGTTAAACCTGGGATACTAAAACTCAAGAAGAGGCCCACAGAGGTTAATGTAACTTGGTTACGGTAATAGAATCCATTAATAGCAAGAGTGAAATTAGATCTGTGTTACATACTACGATTTTTGTGTCTTACACCATTGTTTAAAAAAGGTCTTCTTATAATGTCAGTCAACCAAAACATCTAATCTTTTATATTTGCAGCTTAAACATCATTTATGAAATTTTTATATGTAAGCTCTGTGTAGGGTGTGTGCCTATGTGTGTGTGTTTGTAAAATCATCAGGAAATGTATTAAATATATCTACATTCACCTCACTTCTCCAACCTTTAAGTAAGAATGATCATTGTACCAGTGTAAACCTAATTACGTAGTATTCTTATAGGTACCCAAAGGTAAGATTTTTTTCCTGGCAGAATTTTGTAAAGCTACTATAGGACTCCAGCTGGGGTACAGAATAATTACTGTATTCTTGATGAGTATATCATGCCATTTCTTACAATTACCTTGTATTTCCAGATACATTATTTCTATAATGGTCTGACTAGGAAATTTTGACATTCATAACAGGAAAACAAAAAGCATTTGGGAAAATACATCCATCCCTATATAAAAATCTTGGTTGCCATGTCTTCGTAACTGAACTGAAAAAGTAGTGCTCTTCCTCAACTACCATGTTTCACCAAGAAGCTGTCCTAGCTATTTTGAATAACTTATATTTGCAGAGATAATTCAATAGATGGCTCTAGAAGAATGCTGGGACTTCTATGATATTCCTTCTGGCTGCTAGCAGAAATACCGTAAATGAGAAATGTTTTTATATCAGTATTGGAAATTAGAAGTTTAAGACCAGACTGCCAGCATGGTTGAATGGGAGCTCTGTTTCACTTTGGAAATTTCTGGTATCCTTTCATAGTGGAAAGGGCAACTTAGCTTTCTGGGGTCTTTTTTATCACAGCATTGATTCCATTCATGTGGGTGGAGGCCCATGACCTCAGTACCTCTCAACGTCCCCACCTCTGAATACCTTCACATTGGCCTGTAGGTGTCAACATTTTGAATTTGGGGACAGGGGTTGGGGGGAACACAAACATTTATTCCATAGGAGCTAAAGAATAGAGATCTTAAAAAATAATCTCTTCATACTCTCTTTATCTCATATACACACGTATATATGTATTTATACACATGTACATTTTAAAATATATTTTTCCATATATGTATATATTGTATATATATGTATATATATATATATATATGGAAAAAACAGTAGATATTTCGTCTTGTTTTCAGAAGGCTTCATTTTTTAGAGGACTTGTAGATTCACAGGAAAAATTAGAGGAAGGTAAATATTTCCCCTGTACCTTTAGTCCCCACATATACACAGCCTCCCTTATTATCAATATCCTCCCCTGACCCCTGCCAGAGTGGTACATTTGTTATAAGTAATGAACTTACATTGACATAGCATAATCATCCAAGGCCCATTTTTTATAACAGGCTTCGCTTTCAGTGTTATACATTCTGTGGGTCTGGACAGATGTATAACCGCATTCATTAACCATCACATTGTCATGCAGCGTAGTTTCACTGCCCTAAAAATTCCCTGCTCTGCCTCTTCATGTCCCTCTCCTTTTTTTTTAAATATTGTATTTATTTACTCATGAGAGGAAAAGAGAGAGAGGCCAAGACATAGGCAGAGAGAGAAACAGGATCCTTGTGGGGAGACTGATGCAGGACTTGATCCCAGGACCCAGGACTTTATCCAAGGACTTGATCACGACCTAAGTCAAAGGCAAACACTCAACCACTGAGCCACCCAGGTGTCCCTCTCCCTCTCCTTTAACTTCTGGCAACCACTATTTTCTTTACTGATTCCATAGTTTTGCCTTTTCCACAGTGTCCTGTAGTTGAAATCATAAAGTAGCCTTTTCATACTGTTCTTTCATTTAGTAATATTCATTTAAGTTTCCACCATGTCTTTTCTCAGCTTGATACCTCATTTATTTTCATTGTGGAGTAATATTTCATTGTCTGGAAGCACCACAAATTGTCCATTTACCTACATCTTGGTTACTTCTAAGTTAAGGCATTTATGAATAAAAGTGTTAAGCCATGTGCAGTTTTTTGTGTGTGTGAACATAAGTTTTCACCCTGTTTGGGTAAGTACCATAAAACATTGCTAGATTGCGTCATTATAATATGTTTACTTTTGAAAAAAATGTCAAACTGTCTTCCAAAGTGGCTGTACTATTTTGCATTCCCACCAGCAATGAGTGAATTTCTATTATCCACATCCTTGCCAATGTTTAGTGTTTTTGGTGTTCTAGATTTTGGTCATTTCCCTAAGTGCATAGTGCTATCTTATTTTAATTTGCATTTCCCCAATTACATATGATGTGTAGCATCCTCTTATGCTTACTCTCTATCTGTATAATTCTTTGATGACGTGTCATTAAGGTCTTCTTTGCATTTTTAAATCAGGTTGTTTTGTTACCATTGGATTTTAAGAGTTCTTTGTATATTTTGTATAGTGGTCCTTATCAAATATGTCTCTTGCAAACATTTTTTCTAAGATTGTGGCATATTTTTATTCTCTTGACAGTGTTTTTCACAGAGCAGAAATTTTTGATGAAGTCTAAAATTTGATGTATCAAAATTCATTGCCAAACCCAAGATCATCTAGATTTTCTCAGATTTAATCTTCTAGAAGTTTTACAGTTTGTGTTTTACATTTAAATTTGTGACTCATTTTGAGTTAATTTTCATGAGGAGCCTGTGTAGACACAGATTTACTTTGTAAACATCTGCTTCTTAATTTTTTTGGATATACAATTATTTCAGCACCATTTGTTGAAAAAAACTATCTTAACTCTATCACATTGCCTTTATTCCTTTGTCAAAGATCAGTTGACTATTCTTTGGAGGCTCTAATACTGGGCTCTCTATTCTATCTTATTGATCTATTTGCTCTTCTTTCACCAATACCATACCATTGATTAATATAGTTTATGAGAAGACATCAAGTTGAGTAATAGTAGTCTTTCAACTGTGTTCTCCTTCAATATCGTGTTAACTCTCCTGGGTCTTTTGCCTCTCTATGTAGAGTTTACAATTCATTTGTCAATATGAACAAAATAATTTTCTTGCATTATGATGGAAATTGTTTTGAGTCTATAGCTCAGGTTGGGAAGAACTGACATCTTGACAGCATTTCCCATTCATAAGCATGGACTTTCCATTTATTTAATTATTTAATTATTCTTTGATTATTTCTTTCATGAGAGTATTGTAGTTTTCTTCATACAGATCTTGCACATATTTAATTTCTAGCTAATTATTTCATTTCCAAGGTTGATAATGTAAATTATTTTAATTTGAAATTCTATTTGTTTATTCCTAGTATATAGACATGCAATTGACTTTCATCTAGTAACCTTGTATTTTGCAACCTTGCTGTCATTGCTGATTTGTTTCAGAAGTATTTTTGTTGTTGGGTCTTTCAGATCTTCTACATTAGCAATCATGTCATCTGTGAACAGTTTTATGTCTTCTTTTTCAACCTGTGTACTTTTCATTTCCTTTTTTATTACTGCATGAGGTAGAACTTAAAGTATAATATTGAAAAGTTATGGTGAAAGGGGGGAGATCCTTACTTTACTCTTGATTATAGTATGACATCTCTGAGTTTCTTCACAAGTACAGATGGTCCCCAACTTACAGTGGTTGGGCTTACAATTTTTATTATTACAGTGGTGTGAAAGCCAGTGCACATTCAGTAGAAACTGTACTTCAGATTTCGATTTTTGATCTTTTCCTTGGCTAGCAATATGTGGTAAGATACTCTTTTTGTGCTGCTGTGCAGTAACAACTTCTGTTCAGAAACAGGATCATGAGAGTGAACAGCCAGTACACCCGTAGCCATTCTGTTTTTTTGCTTTCAGTATCCTATAAATTACATGAAGTATTTAACATTTTATAATAGGTTTTGTGTTAGTTGATTTTGTCCAACTGAAGGCTAATGTAAACATTTTGAGCTTTAAGACAAGTCTAGCATAAGCTATGATATTTAATAGGTGTATTAAATGCTTTTTCAATTTATAATATGTTTAATTTATGATGGGTTTATTAGGATGTAACCCCATTGTAAGTCAAGTTTCCTGGCTGTTTGCAAGCTTCCATTCTCAGGACCCATGTACATTTTTAAAGAACCTGTGAGCACTTGGAGAGCCTAAAGAATTTGCAAACAGAAGGTACCAAAGTAATGTTGGTTGATCAACTGAATGAAAGATTTTCTCTAAGGACTATTTATTTATTTATTTTTTGAGGGAACTACATGATGTGAATGATAGGGTTTTTTTTTTTTTTTTTAGATTTTGTTTATTTATTCAAGAGAGAGGCAGACACAGGCAGAGGGAGAAGCAGAGTCTATGCAGGGAGCCTGATGCGGGACTTGATTCTGGGACCCCAAGATGATGCCTTGAGCAGAAGGCAGACACTTAATAGCTAAGCTACCCAGGCATCCCAACAATAAGTTTTTTTGTAGAAATCTTTATCAAGTTAGGGACATTCCTTCCTATTCTTCCAGATTATTGATAGTTTCTTTTCATGAATGTTTATCAAATACTTTTCCTGCATTTATGATAGGATCATGTGATTTTTTATTTAGCCTGTTGATGAGATAGATAATATTAATTGATTTTTGTGAATGTTGAATCAGCCCTGAATACCTGAGAAAAAGCTACCTTGGTTGTGGTGGTGGTAGGTGTTTATGAAAGCAGATAATAAGCTCAGAAACATTATCCCATTTGTGTGACAAATAGGGAAGAAGCTATTGCTAAATATCTGTCAGCAATCTGCATAGGTGAATGTGTGTGTGGGGGGGGGGCACATAAGGAAGGGGAAGGAGAGAGAGGAAAGGAAGAAAGGAGAGACACAAGGATGGGAAATAGGATTCAAAAATCCTATTGTGAATAATCCATATTGATTATGAATGTGTTTTTGAGAAAATTGTATGTATAATGGTCAGGAATGTGGTCTCCAAAGTCAAACTCTCTAGTTTCAAATCTTGTTTCAAGCACTTATTGTCTGATCTAGGTCAAGCTTCTTGGCCACTTTGTTTCTGTTTTTTCATCTATACTAGGAACAATGATGAAAATTATAGTTTCTTCTCCCTAAATTTGTTGTAATTAAATGGTTAACATAAATGAAAGACCTAAGAAAGCACCTAACATTAGTCATTTAATCATTCATGTTTAGGGAATCCCTGGGTGGCTCAGCGGTTTGGCGCCTGCCTTTGGTCCAGGGAACAACCCTGGAGTTCTGGGATTGAGTCCCGCATCAGGCTCCTTGCATGGAGCCTGCTTATCCCTCCTCCTGTGTCTCTGCCTCTCTCTCTCTCTCTCTCTCTCTCTCTCTATCATAAATAAATAAATCTTAAAAAAAAAATTCATGTTTAGTATCCATGCTTACAGATATAGCAGTCAATAATAGGGCATTCAATTTTCTCAAGGTATTTGTGAATTACAAAGGGAATATGTATGAGAAATGACAAACTTGTGGTCAACAAACTTGTGGTCAATAAACTTGTGGTCAAGGCCCCAATTTTTTCATTCTTTGTGACATTAAAAGTTCTTTAAGTCAAGAACTTCACAAATACCTTTTTTTCTGTTATTTTCACTCACATTCAATTGACTTTTCCAAGGTATATTCTAATCTTATTTGATTTTTGGTTACTCTGAAATTTCTTACCTTTTGGATACGTTCTCTTGAAATGAAGCACACTTATTAGCAAGTAAATTGATTTCCAAATGTGTATGTCACCCAAAGTGTACATGAAGGTACACAGGGGTGTTTTAAAAGAGATTAATCACAAATATTTGGAAGAGAACCTTTTATTTCACCTAGTAAATAGAAATAAAGTATTTCATTAATATATCCAGGCTAGCAGATGAAAAGTTTGTTGCAGATGCTTTTCTGTAGAACTCCCACGTTTAAGTCAGTATTGAAGTGATGCCCTGGTACAGCAGAATAATGAGTAAACTGAGTCACATACCTCATCCCAGCAGCCTTCAAATAGTGAATAGGAAAGTTGGCAGTGACTTTCTACAGAGATGAGCAGTTGGGTGAATGACTTGTTCGAAACTTTGTATAGAACTCTAAGTAAAGTAATTTATAATCAGATAGTAAAACCATTACTCTTTTGTTTGCGGAAAAACCTGTACTGTTTCTACACTGTGTATCTTTTAATCTACTCCTTATGGTAGCTGTTCTGTAAATTGTGCACGGTGCCACATATAACTGCTTATAAATCAGTTAATGCATATGTGTCTCACAAAAGAATATTCTTATATTATTGATGTCAAAGAGTTTTAGATCATTTAAAAAATACTTTTAATGCAAGAGGCTGTTCTTTTCGTGTTTGCTTTTTCCCCTCAATGGGAAGATGGAAAAATTATCCAAAACCCACCAATCAATACATCAGAACTGTTGAGACCGTGGTAACACATTTAGCAATAGCTTTTTTTTTCTCTAGTTGGCACACAAGTGAGATGAGCTATCTATGGACTGTCACCAGCTTTAAAAAGGACATTTTATGCAATGCTATTTCATTATAATCCATAGCTTCATATATCAGCAAGTACTTTGTTCTTTATTGTTTCAAATGTTTAAATTTAGCTATACTTTGTGGAGTGGGGGTGGACATTTATTTTTCCAGGAAAAATATTTTCTGAGTCATAATTTAATCATAAGGAATGAGTAGAGTAGGAATTTGGATGTCTTGCTTTGCTGAAGTTTTTTCATTCTTGAGACTGGTATAAAGTGGTTCTTTGTTTTTTGAAGGTCAGGTGACAATTACACTAACTATAAACATTCATTCTATTTCACTGCTAAGTGATTTCTACTTTAAATTGCTTCTAAATCTTTTCTTACCCACCTTAAATCCAATATTTATTTTAACCTTGAGCTGCCTAAGACCTTTAATAGGAAGCTTCAAAGCATTTTAAAAATCGTATCCTTTTTAAATCTTTCTCATTTGAATGCGAGTGCCTTGAAAGCTCAAACAGTGTTGGTTGTTCTTATTGAAGTTTATAATGCTTTAGATATTCAAATCAGCTCTATGTCTTCCATTTGTTATGCAAATCTTTAAACTTTCTATACCACATGGTTTATCTACATTAATACAGCTCTCACTAACAGGTCTTACCAGAGCAGACATATACTCTAAAGGTGCACATTTTTAGTGTCTTGAATTACCATAAAATCATAAAAATAGTGTGTATTGCTTTGCTCTAATCAGACTCAGTTTTATGTGGTTGTTGAAAGCCCTTTTACATTCCATTCTGTGTCTGGAGGTCTGTGTATAAAACTGATTCAGAAAAAGCAAAGTGAAGACACCTGCTGGCTTATAGCACAAATACTAAAATATCTTAGAGCCTGCTGAAAGGAGAATTGGAACAATATGTCATTACTGAAGGCTCACTTGCAAGTTCTAATGTATTATAATGAAAACAGTATGACAAACCTAATGAGACAGTGAAGATTTGGGTAATTGTTCCTACAATGTATGGTAACTTTTCCAGCCTTTATTGGCAAACATAAAACCTAATGAGATTTTATTAATTTAAATGCAGTACATCTGCAAAACATTTCCTTCCTTGCATTCTCCTCTGATAGTCTTCCTTTCCTCGTGGACTTGATCCTTTTAAGTTAATTGTTCTGTATAGTACACTCTCCAAACAAAACACTTGTCATAAATTTGAATCAAACTTTTTTCCATTTATTTTTGTATACCTTGTCCTGAAACATAATGGTACATTGCAAGCTGGCGAAGACAATAAGTACAACATTGAATGTATAGCATAAGAATTGAATTTATAATAAAAACTATTTTGCTGGACTCTTTTTTGAGTGTCTTTTGAAGGCTCTAGAAATGTCATTATTTTCTTAATTTGTGAAGGGAAGAAATCAATTTCCTGTTACTTACAGCCATATGTTTTAAATTGTCAAAAGACAAAAAAATGAACGGGCAGTACTGTTCTGCCCATGGACTGCCTCTTCCTCCACCAGTCACTATTTGTTAATTTTTTAAGTATGAAATATGATCGAGAGGCTCAGTCTACTTCCATGAGGTCTAAATTTAAATTTTCTACACGTCTTTACATATGCAGCACAAATATGTTTCTGTTTAAAAATGAAAATGTTTCCACACGGTGGATTTTATACATAGCTTTGCTTTATGCATGAAAAACATGAAAAGAATGCTCATTTGCTACTATTAACCTTTAATTGTTGTCTGTTTGGGGCTTAATTCACTTTGCTCTTTTTCAGGCTACAGTGTCATAAAGACATGATAGGCGAAATCTTGAAATCTTGACTTTGCAATGTTAGGTGAAAGAACATTTCTTGATGAAGGCACTGGTAACACATTGCCAGCTCATGGTAGAGAAAGCAATAGAGCTGTCAGGAAGTTCAAAAATTATATTGTCTCCGCCAGAATAACTGGAAAAAGATCATATTCACTTTCCCCCTGAGTTTTGCAGGTCATTTTGGATTTACAGTACAGCATTTTATTACAGTTTGGAAACTTTATAAAAAAACTTAGTTGTGTAGTTCATTGTTATTGAATGCTTTTCCATGCAAACAGATACAGTTGGATAAAAATACATTTAAGTATTTCTGTGTATTTTTTCTAAGTTCTGATTATAAGAAATTAATTGAAGCAAAGGGTTATTCTCCTTTATATTTTGGACTTTATGTGAATTCATATTTCATATTATAAATGGGATAGGTTTTGTAAAATACCTTGAATATTGAAGTGCTAAATAATTTTATAATGACCTTTCGAAAGTTTGAGTAAAAAAAAAAAAACTGTATTTACCTTAAATGTCAAATATTTGGTTAATGAGTTTAGAGCAACATGATTTTAAATTTACCATATGTTCTATGAATATTGCTTGTTTTCTATCTCTTCCAAAATGTCTATGTCACTTGGGGGAAGCATTTTCTGTAAGGAATTACAAAACAACTCCTACCATTGGAGAAAATGTAAGCATATCGTTCTCTCCCTCGTTGATTTTGTGAGAGGATATTAGGCTCTTAATTAGTAAACTGTCTAGATAAGTATATGATTTTGTGAATGCAACTTAAGAGTATTTTGATATAACATGACCTGATGGTTTCCTTTATCTTGTTATAATGTTTCAGAGAGGTATATTTTTACTATAAAAGAAAACAAAGAAAAATACAATTTAGTGGCTTATTATCTACGAAAATCTATTGCTAACCATATTTTCATTATTGAAATTTTCTGGTGGTATTAGGATTAAAGAATGAGCTCTCTGGGTCATTACTCTAACCTTGTTTTATATTGCTACCTGTTAATGCTGTTTCATTAAACTACAAATATATTTTAACAATACCTGTACATTTCACTGTTTCCCATTTAATCTTGGCTAGTCTCCTTGAAAAGCATAGGTGTAGTGAGAACAGGCATATAAAATGTGTATTCTCAAAAGTGTAAAAGTAATAAAATATGCAGATTCAAAAAATGCACATTTCTATTGATTAATTGCTTATAACAAAATTAAGTGGTCTTAATTCTGACTTTATATTACCATTTATATAGATTTTTGAATGATTCTGCAACCAAATATTCAATGGAAGTCTCTCTTTCTCTCTCTCTTTCTCTCTCTCTCTTTCTCTCTCTCTCTGTCTCTCACACACACACATACACACACACTGAATAAACTTTAGTTGGATCATTTGGTTCTTTGGTGATAACATTTAGCTAAAATGAGTCTGTGAAATAATCCTGATTTAATAATTTCCAGTAATTTATTTAATCAGAGACAATAATCCCTCCACTACAAACTAAAGTATAATGAATATACAGAAAGAATTACCATTTTTTTTTTTTAGTATTGTCTTTATTTCCCCCAATAGGGTTTTTTCAGGAGCTCAGGCTCAACTTTCATATGTATATTTCATAATCTGCATTTTGGGGGCAATGGGAAAATAAGCTTTTAGTCAGGCTGATCTTGATAGAAATCCTGTATGCCACTTACTAGCTATGCAAATTTTGGTGAGTTATTAATTTCTTTTCATCTCTAGTTTACCTATCTATAAAATGGAGATAGTTGTGAATGCTTTGAGAATAATTCAGAGAACATTATATGAAATAATGTATAGGACATGCTGACTTCAAACCATGGCATATAATAGAGTCTAAAAATGCTGCCCTCACCTTTCATTTTAAGCATTTTGTTTTTGTTTACTTAGTCACAACTTTAGCTGTAGGTTAATACAACTTAATTTCTTTCTCCTTCCATGAACATAGAAATGGATAGTGACCATGTGCCACATCCTTACTAGTTTCAACAACCCATCCTCTCTATAAGCTAAATAAAGTGTATTTAATAAAATTTTACTTGGCTTGTTATGAAAAGAACACTCATAAATTCAGTAAAAGCTCTTTTATTTTCATTCTCATTCTCCAAATGTCATGCATTTCTTGCTTTTGCTTTTCTTCCCAGAGACAAAGCTGCAGTGCTAAAATTTACAATTGTGAAGCATTGTCTTTGAGGTGGGGGGTGGGAAGTGGCTAAGGAGGAGATTGCCAAGAACAAAATAAATTTCCTGCTTAGCTGCATTTTTAATGGGATTGGTATGGTTACCATATTTCTCTAAGGAGAGGGGATTTTACATTTTGGAAACTGATAAAAAAAATTCCTAGGGTGAAAGTGGGAGAAAGCAGTAAAGGCAGCAAGAGAGTATATTATCAGTAGAAAATTTCAAAACAATAATAATACTGACCCAATGTCATCTACATTTTATCATAACCATACTCCAGTAATTATAAAGAATTCCAGTATTAAAATTCTTCTTCAAAAAAAAAATAAAATAAAATTCTTCTTCAATCTGGAGAGGCTTGACCCAACATGCCACTTAATTAAAGATGGTTCCCATTCCATCATCCCAAAATGTGGATGTGGAAAGTATTTTTCTGACCTATATTTAGAACAATAGGAGTAGTCAGTGACCTATACTGCTACCGGTGCTCAAATTAGGTGACCTTATCCAAAAATTCACTTAGGTCCATGCAGCATATTTTATAATGAAAAATAGCACATAATATCTTTTTAAAGAATCCCGTAGATCATACTCAACACAAAGTAAGTTAGCTTTGTTTTTCCTGGGTACATATTTTAGGTTCAATTTTTGCTAATGTTTATGTCCTTGAGAGCAGAGTGGGCATTACAATTTGATGCTTAACAAAAATAACCTACCTCCTGTAATAATAACTGATCACATGGTTCAAGGAAGACTTCACAAAAAGTGTTGAGAGAGAACTGGATTTTTTGTCCATTTACTATGAGACATCATTTCTAATTCATATGCCATTTTATACTAGTTGAAAAATGTGTAATAAATTCATAGATTAAATACCACTCCAACTAAGAATAATCAATCAAAAATGACAGCTGATTGATTTCTTTTGTAAATGAGAATATACTTATTGTTTAATTGATTTCAATATGCTCAAAAGGTGATTTGAAAGTCATATATTCAAAAGAATATTGCTGCTGTTTTAGTGAAAATTTTAGGAGTTCAAAAAAGTGAGTCATTGACTGACTTAAGATCTTTTTTCCTTGTCAAGACAAGGAAATTTATGACCTAGTCACTCATTTTGAATTCATTGTGAATGTAGATAATAGGAAAAAAATTTAGACTTATAAAGAAGTCTCAGTTTTTAATTTTATCAACAGTTTCTTCCAGTTACTTTGGAGTTTGAATCAAACAATTTATTTTGAAGGAAATGTAGAATGCCTCCTATATCACGAAGAAAAATTATGATCTCCCTTGAGTGCTATGATTATAGAACTTAGGTACCATAATAGGCAAGAAACAGATGGTAACACAATACAGGAACATTTTAAAATAAACATTAATACATGTTAGAATAAAAGTCTTATAAAAAATGCAGTTTTAATCATGTTAACTGTTGTTGACTTTGCTACTTAAAACTATTTCACAGATCCTAGAAAGGAAAAAAAACAATTAGTACAGAGTATGATGAATGTATGGCATTATGTTATTTACAATAAAGTTGTCTCCTAGAAAAAAAATAGTTGTATTTTGGTTCATAAGACATGGTCTATAAATATTTTTAATTGCTTTCATAATATTTGAGTAGGCTTATTATATGTGTCTACTTATTTTCTCATCCTAAAATATGTTTGTTAGTTTACGTGGTACACTACCACATAAGCATCCACACTAAGGAATTTTTTTCTTTGGCTTGGTAATCTTAAGTGTTTAATAGACCATATAAAAATGCAGATCATTTCTATATTGAACTAAATGAACACATAATGGTTAAAGACACATTTGTAAATAGCTGGCTTCAATATCTTTGAAGGCATATTTCCCTGGTAACAATATACTACATATATAGACAAAAATTGCATTGAATATATTTCTTAGTCTGCTAGAGACTTAAAGTTGGTGATGAAGATTTACATATGTTTTGTTTTTGCAACGTCTGATTTTCACAAATGATTGACATTAGTTAGGACTTTTTAGCATAAAATTATAGGACAGATAGACAAACTCCCTCATTTATGATCTTCTTTGATTCGGGAGAAACATAGGAGTATGGCATGTTAGAATATAGTGAAAGGAAAATGGACTATGGCATTACACATGGTTTGAAAATCTAGTTTCAGGGATGCTTGGGTGGTTCAGTCCGTTAAGCACCTACCTTTGGCTCAGGTCATGATCTCAAGGCCCTGAGATGGAGCACTGCATTGGGCTCCTGGCTCAGTGAGGAGCCTGCTTCTCCCTCTCCTTCTGCCTGCAGCGCCCCCCTACTCGTGCTTTCTCTGTCTCCATCAATTAAATATATCTTTAAATAAAAAGAAAAAGAAAATCTAGCTCCTACATTCTCCTCTTTATGTACTTTGGCATTACCTTTCAGCTCTATGCCTATTATACTCCAAAAGCAAAAGCAGCTAATTATACATGTTGCACCCAGTTTTGTGAGGAGTAAATCAGTTATAATACATGATATGTTTGATACATGTTCAGCCTTTCAGGTAATATTAGTTTCATCTTCCTTCCATTTTGTATTTTCTAGCCTAAAGTTATAGTATGATGTTTTTAAATTTGGCAAAATAAACATTAAATTTATAATCCTGAGGTTCATTACGACTTGATTCTATACCCATCTCTTCCCACATATTTGCTCCTTTAAATTTTGTCTACTACATGGTAATTTTCTAAGCTCAGAGCTTTGCCTGAATCCCATACTCTGATGTTTAATGCAGTTCTTGTCCCACGTATTTAAACATAGATTTTTGGATGTACAAAGATTTTGAACATGATAAAATGTGAGCTATTTTGTTGTGGGAAGGAAAATGGACTGAAATTATTTTGCCTAAAATCATGCAACTAGCAAGGAGAGATCTTAAATTTAAATAAGTGCTATTTTTGTTGTTTTATACCATTGTTTCATAGAAATATATGTGTCTTTAATATGATTTTGTTTTTTGAGTAGTATGCCAAAGAGGAAATCATATTAGGAAAACTAAGAAGCCATTTAAGCTTTTGGATTCTAAGTCACAAAGAAGAATTGTCTACCTGAAATCAATCACAACTACTATTTAAATAATAGTCTAAAGGTGACAGATCTGATATAAACAGATGATTTGGGTCTTAAAACAAATCTAGTGAAATCATAATATTTCAGGATTTCACTGATGTTCTTTCTCGTGTTTCCTACACACATTCAAGGGGAATATTCATTGCTTTATCAATTTGATATAAACTAATATTTTTATTACAAAACTAACACATGATCACTAAATTAAAAAATAAATACATAAATACATACAGTTGAAAAATGCTTACTACATGTATTTCCCAACTGAAAATTGAACTTAGAATATGAAACTTACTTTCTCAGACCACCAAATATGAGCAAACAAGATGCTATGTAGTGTCTATAATAGTTCATTTTATGAATGCATGATTATATGGATACACATTATACATATGTAACAATTATATATATATCCTATATAATTATATATGTAACAATTTTTATTATACAGTTTGGTTGTTTTTGAGTTTTTCTATCACAAATTAAAAACCACAATTCTAAACTTATGTGATTTTATCCCTATGGTAAATTATTGAAAGACAAATTTCTGTGTCAAAATTATATGACCGCTTTTAATACATTTGATATAGTCAACCTACATTCTAGATGATGATATCAATTTAAGTTTTTTATTCAGTTAATTTACTTCTTTGATGTTATGTGTTTCTCTATTGCTACCTACAGTTTGAAACCAATAGTTATGCCTAAAATGTGTTTAATAGCTTTTTCCTGTTTACTAAGGAAATGTATAGAGCCTTACAGTAGAAATCAGACAACCTAGCATTAAGTATTGTTTCTATTTCTTGTTGGGTATTTTTCCTTTCGGAGTATCAAAGTTAGGACTAAAGTTCTTATTCTTCAGGCTGTAAGATGGTTGCATTGCCACCATTAAGTACCTGGGTATTTGGAAGAAATAATGAAATTAGGAAAGAGAGTCAGGAAATCTCTGAAAGGATATATGTGGATGAACACGAGGGATTGTTTTATTATTTGCTTCATTAGCTTGTTGTTATTATTTTAGAGTTGTAATTGATGATTTACCTCACCTATTAAATTTTTAGGACAGTATAATGGAAAATTCTAGCCATTCTAATCTACACTCACAATAATGAACAGTTAGTTTTCTTTGCTTTAACAAGCAATAATTAGATATTTGACATACAAGGACCCCTGGGTGGCTCAGCAGTTGAACATCTGCCTTTGGCTCAGTGTGTAATCCTAGGGCCTGGGGATTGAGTCCCTCATTGGGCTCCCTGCAGGGAGCCTGCTTCTCCCTCTCTATGTCTCTGCTTCTCTCTCTGTGTCTGTCATGAATAAACGAATAAAATCTTTAAAAATGAATAAAAAATAAATATAGCCATAGCATAAACAAACAATTGAATAAATAAAACCCAATGGTGTATAAAACCATTTTTCCAAATTGATAATATCCATCCTTAAGATCAGAGCCAGGATCCCTGTTCCCATGTTCCAATTGATGACTTGTCAATATTTCTCACTCTGACAGTTTAGCAAAATACCAGTAGATATCCTAACAGAACACATTAAGAAAAGTTAGTGATTGTATCTTCTAAAATCAAAATAGGGGTGCCAGGGTGGCTCAGTCAGTTGAGGGTCTGACTCTTGGTTTTAGCTCAGGTCATAATCTCAGGGTCATGAGATTGAGCTCTGCATTGGGCTCCATGTTCAGTGGTGTGTCTGCTTGAGATTCTCCCTCTCCCTCTACCCCTTCTCCTTGCTTGTGTGCTCTCTCTCTCTAAAGTAAATAAATCTTTAAAAAAATTAAAAAATATAAAGTAATATATTTAACAGCCTCATATACACTTTTCACTGAATTATGTATTCTGATTCCACATCTACATTAAACTATCCAAATAAATGTACCTTTGTCATTTGAGCTATTTTTTTTTTGTCTAAGATCTTTTGTGGGCTTACCTTTCCAAGCTTATTTTCATGTAATGAAAAATACATAGAATATGAGTCATAGAAAACTTGATAGATGAACAGCCTTAATGTTTGGTCCACAGTCAGCTCTATAAGACTACCACCATCTGTGTGAAAATTAGCTACAGTTAGTTGATGCCTGCAAAGAATCCATTTCATTCTGAGGCAACTCAAATGATTATAAAATTTTTTAATATATTGAGCAAACTCAGTCTGCTTTTTAACTCTTTCCTCTTTGCCCAGTTTTCTCACTTTTAGTTAATACACATGTAATTGACCTCCATCATTCACAGTCCACCTTTTCAAATCTAAGAAGGCAGCTTATTTTATGAACCAAGAGTTGGATCCAGGCCAAACCTTAGCTTTTGGTTTGAGTATCTTTAATTCTTTTAGTCGTTTTGAAATGATATGGTTTTGAAGACTTCTGTTATTCTATTTGTTTTTTTCTGTACTCAGTAAACCTTCTATCATATGGTTTGTTTTGTGACAGTTATTTCACTGAAACAGAGTTAACTAGAGCTCTCTTTAAGAAGTATTTTAGAAATTATTTACCACTCTGAATTGTAACATGATAGTTAGTACAGACAAAACAAAAGATAGATGTATTTAAAAAAATTAAAAACTTCTTTCAAAGATATTACACTGTGATTCACTCTACTAAAAACTTTAACTCTTCATTAAAAATAACAGCAAATCTTAACTACAATTCTCTAAATCGATATGAATAGTGTATAATAACAGTTATGTAAAAATGATAATGCAAAAGATAAAGGAAAAAATCTGATTTCTCTCATCAATTTCGTTAATTCCAAATAGATTAATATTGCATTTTCTTTTTACCTCAAAGATCTTGGACCTCTAAAATTCTAACTCCTCCAGCATCAGACTTTGGGTGAAACAGATGAAAGGAGATGTTTTCATCTGCTGCTACATTAACAGCAAAACTTTATTCACAAAAGTTATCAGAGAAGGGTTTCAGCATTGCCTTTTAATTTGGCAAGTTCTTTAGTAAATTTTCTTTACCCATCCTTTGCCTATTGGAACACCTGTCCTTTCTATAAAATATGAAAGGAAAATGAATAACATACCATATAACTCTTACCAATGAATGGAATTTTAGCTGGTCAGGAAGAAAAAAAAAAACACTTTTTTAACAATACCTCCTACCTCTGTAACATGACAGTTATCATAGCCAAAGATTGTATGAAAGCTTCTCTGCCAGTAGTTTTAAAATTGAATTATTTCTCCCATCCTATCAAAAAAGTTACAGAGAAAAAGTTGTCTGTTTCAATAATGATGAGATTATAAAGTGAAAGAAGACACTGAAAGGACATTTGTGGAGAGTGAGTCACAGATATATAACTTTCTAAATTCAGACACTAAAGCTAATCATCAGTAGAACTGAAATCTAATGAGATTTTATTAGTCCCAAAGTCTATATTCTTTCATTGATACTTCATTGCCAAGATTTGGAGTCTTAAAACTATGATTCTTATCAAAAAAATCAAATCTGAATGTGATCAAACAGATGTCATATATCAAACTAGCTCACTTATCAATATTGAAGAAATAAAAAGGGTAGAGGGAAAATTGAAAATGACCACAGCTATGCAATGAAAAAAAAAAATCAATGACCTGACAATGGATAAGCTACTTTTAAAGATAAATTGTGGGATTAGAAAGAGAAAAGGAGGATAAATTTACACATTAAAAGTGATGTAGGGGTATTAACGTATTGTATGCATTGACTAGAAGCAAACAATTAGAAAAGTAGACAATTAGGGAAATCTGGGACACTAACTCAAACTCAGTAGTTGATCATAGGAAAAAAATTGTTAATACTTGAAAAATTTGGCAATATGGAGCTTGTTTTAAGAAAGGATTCTATATTTTCAGAGATTTATATAAAATACTTAACTAATAAATTATATGACATTTGGCACTTCCTTTAAAATAATCTGCGTGCCTTGCCAGGTGGTTAAGTGGCTAGGATCTAGATAAATTTAGATTAGCACTAGGTGATGGATTCAGGAAAAGTCTTCATAAGATTCTTTTAGTTTATTGTGACTGAAAATTTCCTTAATAATAAGTTAATCACTTTTAAAGTACCTTTCTTTATAGAAACATTGAAAAACTATTTACATATTAATTGTTTTCAAATATATCAATGTCATACTGTAACAGGAGAGGCCATCATTGTACTAGGTAACACTTATAATTTATTGAATAAGACCATTATTTCTTAAGTTACATTGTGTTTTTATCTACCACATTCCTCATGTTTTGGTAACATATAATCAAAAGTAAAAAGGCAGTTTCAAAACCATTTTTAAACATTGAGAATATTTTCATTAATAAGAATTTTCTTGATATCAGAGACATGAAGTCACAGTCTTTTTGGTTTGGTGGGGGTGTCAGCTATTCTGTCTACATTTTCTATTATTAGACTGGATGTCAACACAGAGAAAAGGATGTTCATGCTGTCACAGGGCGTATACTTAGACTACTTCTGAACATTATTTTTCAGGAAGAACTGTTCAATGATTTGATCACTTGTCAGAAGCGTCTCACTGAAAGATCTTGCAAAGCTTTCAGTTTTCTTTTCTTTTCCATCTGGAAAACAAAGAACAAAGGTTCCATTCTTTAGTGTGGTGTATTAAAACCCATGCATTTCATACAAATCCTTCTGAATATCAAGAAATATAATGAATTTTACCACTTTTATCACTCCTGTTACCAATTTTGTTATTGTTACTATTCACAGGCTTAAACCAATTTGTTCAGATTTGGGGGAGTGTGGGGTGCTTGGAGGAAGTTGTTATACAATTGTGTGGTAAGAAACTTTTTAAAAGAGCTCTGCAATCAAGTCATATAGTAGACAATACTGATGAGTATGTTGTGAAGAATATTTTAAGCAGATGGTATCCACAGTGGTATATCTACATTTTCCTCTAAAATTGCCTTCTGTCATTGAATGAGCCATACTGTAGCTGAAAGTAAAGCCTCAAAATATACTATCTCTGAAAAAGATGTCACAGTTTGATAACTTGCTCCCACCTCACAGGAATGTTGGGTAAACAAATGAGATAATCAATGTGAAAATTCCTTGAGCATTTCAAGAGTAAGGTGCAAAAAGAGTCCAATATTTTCATATTGTTATAATATTTTAATTTGGGAGGTGATACATTTTTATATGTCTATATATAGTTATGATTAATCATAGGATATGAAGAATGTATTTTCTATATTCTACAAAATTCACTGGCATCCTATATTCTAAGATTATCCATATGAATAATACATGAATACATTTCTTATGCTGTGTTTCATCTTCATACATGCTATTTTTTTTTAATCTTATGGGGAAGAAGCTAGGTAGATTTGCATAGACTTGGAAGATACCAGTCTTAGGCAAGTAAGGATTCAGATCCCACTCTTCCATTTTTAACTCATCACTACAAAGGTTCAAAAATTATATATTTCCTTAATTGGTAAATAATATTTTAATGCAATTAGGTACATATTATTGGCCCCCAAACTTGAAACTTTACATGTAGAATTAGACTTTCTTTGAATAAAAGAAAGGAAAAGGCTATCTGAATTCATAAATAAATCTATCAAGCATCAGTGTTGGCAGTGACTGCATCTATAGTAAATTACTCTACATTTACCAATTCAAAAATATCATAAAGTTTATAGGAAGCCAAATTCTTAACCCCAAACAAGCAGTAAACAATGAAACATCTGCCTTCACAACTCTGTAGACCATCTTTAAAAATTTTAATTTTTCCTTTTTAAATAGAAACTTCTCACTTCAGTTTAGTTTTCACTTCAGTTTATCCTTATTATTTCCCTACATAAAATTTCTTAAGACATACTTGAAATTTTCTTACACTGTCATATAAATTATTGATAAAAACTTTCTTAGGGCATTTGCATAATAAAAGAGATCAAAAAGGTAAACTTGTTGCCCTGAATCAGTAGTTAGTTTTCAACTGTATGATTATAATTTAATCACTACATGGGGTGAAAAAATTGGAGTAGGGGCAAAAATTAATACTTATTGAGAGCTATCCTTATGTAGACCCTTGAGATTTAATTCTTAAAAAAATCTGCAAGGATTTGCAGAACGCAAGGGTTCAGTGAGTTCCCATCAAGATTACTAGATGACAAAACACAAGGTGTATCATCTTGTAATATCCAAACCCCATGGTTAGTGATGAGCTCATGAGAGCTTTGAGACAGGCAAAAGCTTTAATTTTGTAAATATGTAGAATGGCATTGGATTGCTTGTTAGCATCTAAAAAGTTTGGAACATGTGATGCCTTAAAATTCTGAAGGAAGATTATTTCAAATTTTCAGTTCCACTTCCAGAAATCTAAACACTTAAAGATGGTAGAATTTTCAAACATACAATGAAAAAAAAAAAACCTTTATCAGCTTTATTTTCAAAATAGAATTTGGAGGACTGTTACATAGAGGACTCTTTTAGGATATAATATTTTCACCAAGACTTATGAGTGAAAATCAAGTTAGGAGTAACTTAAGCTTCCTTTTGAAAACATTTTGACTTGACTTTTATTCTCCCACCTGGAATGCTAGTCTAAGAAATGTTTACACTTGCATCTGTCTCTGTGTGGGAGGGGGAATAAAGCATCTCACCTTCCTCTGCCCCATTGTTATTTTAAAGAACAGGGAAATAATCCTTAGAACTAAACTGGAAATAAAATGTCCACTATACCCAGGGTCTCTCCCAACTGCATTTCAGATAGATTGCACTGTGTTTAAATCCAAATACTTAGTACTTTCAATAAATATACCTTAGCCTGGCTTACGTGGGTAGCTCGGTGGGTTAAGCATCAACTCTATATTTCTATTCAGGTTGGCCTCAGGGTGATGAACCTCCCAACGCCCAAATTGGACTCTGTACTGGAGGCAGAGCCTGCTTAAGATTCTATCTTCTCCTCCTCTCCCCCTCCCCCAGTGCACACATGTGCACTCCCTCCTCTCTCTGTCTTTAAAAAACAAAAAAAACCAAAAAACAAAAAAAACACACTTGAGCAGAAAGAGTGGAGTAGCTTTTGCCAGGAATAAGGGACAGTATGTAAATTCAGCATGAATTTCGATCCTTATAAGATGCTAATCTACCAAGACATGATCTAGATGTCCATGGAAGGCAGTGGGGTAGGCGGCTCTTTAGATCAGAGCTATTGGGATTTTAATGAAATAGTAAAATCAACCCAATCAAGCTAAACAAAACAAATAAAATACTGTCAAAATTTGAAACCAGGCTCTAAGTACTGGGAATAAGACAATTGCCCTATTTACTATGTTAAAGGAATTGGTTCTATTTGACTCAACTTATTCAATGAAAAAGGTGTAGAAATATGGATTTTTTTCCTCTTTTCTGTTTTCAGATTACATCTTCTACATTTTCTAGCAACAATAATGTTATTTTATTGTTGTGTAATCACCCTGATATCGGTAGCTTTTTTATACTAACTTGGTTTGAAGGCCTATCATGTCATTATATAATGTAATTAGCATTTTTACTTTGGCCATTTACTGATAGAACCATTACCATTGCATCATACCACTTCTGTATAAATACAGACACCTTCATGATTTTTAAAGTATAAAATCAACATTCAAATAGGATTCTCTTTATTTAAATAGACTTATTAGAAATTTAAAGCAGATGAAGATGGTTTCAATGAAATGAATAAATAATTAAGGCAAATCTGTATACTTGTCAGAAATTCCATATTAAGAATCAGGTGAGGGGAGACAGTCTCCTGACAGAGCTGTCATTTTTTTAGTTAAAGGTAATGTTAATTTTTTTTAAAATCTTGATGTTCTTTTCAAGTTTACTTGATCAAACCAAAAGCCAAAAAAAAAAGCTGCCAGATAACTTACACAGGTAATAATCAGAACCTTTAATCACACATAAAAAGAGCCATTCAATTCTATGTATTGCAAAAATCATCAGCTGGTTGGGAAGGCAGGTTTTTGTACTTCAAGCAGTTTTAATCATTGATCAGGTTGTGAAATAAAATAACAGATTGCATTTTACAAACTGGTCACTAGCAATGCCTCGTCAGCAGACCTAGACAATAATCCCCGAGTGTTGTAGGACCGCGGCCGTTAATAACCTGGCTTGTTAGTTGAAAGCTGGCAAAGTCTCAAGCATTTAAGAGGATTACTGCTATAAACCATATTAATTTTTTTTCTTAACATTCAAGCCCGTGGTGATGAAGAGCTTCTGTAATAGAAATAGTAAAGTCAAACACACAGCAAAACCTCATGCAATTCTTTTTTTTGTTTAGCGGCTGATTTTACAAGAGGAAAATAACCGTCAAGCTTCATTGTACTAAGTTGGAATATTAATTTTTGATGAAATAATTTTTAATTGCAAATCCTACAAAATAAAATAAGACATAATGTTAGAGAAGCTTGCCCAAAGGGTTTGTTTCTCATAATTCATAAGACTTGTTCAAACAATTTTTTTTTAATTGGCCTCTCACTATGGAAAGAATTAGGCAAAGAGCCCAATAAAATCAAAGCTTCCAACTTTTGACCTCAAAGAAATTTATCAATCTTATGTCGGAGGCAAAGAGTGTGAGTTAAGAGTATAACTTTGAGCCAGATTGCCTGGGCTTGAATTCTGATTTCATCACTTTGGGCTACCTGCAGGGTTCTGGGTGAATAATAGAGCCTCTCCTTGTCTTGGTTTCCTCACCTGTAAAAAAAGAGGTAATAATATCTAACTCTTAGGACTGCAATAAAGATCACATGGTTTGATAAGTGGATAGTTCATTAAACAGTGGCTGGCATATAATAAATTCTATGTACAGTTTATAAAATTAAAACCCAAGAATATAAATTAATGTATGTCAGAGATACAATAAAATCAATAAGTTTTATTTATTGGCCTTTAGTGTAGAATACAGCCTAAAATAGAAAATAGTTGTTCAGTCAAAAATACTCAAGCATCTGGTATTTACAGACACAGCCAATGATAAGCTTGAATATATACCTCTGAAAATTGTGTACTTAAAATAATTTCCATACAGTTACAGAAAATTTACTTTAATTCCGTCAGCCAGAAAATGTGAGGATGTATGCTCAACTAATTTGAAGATTCTTAAGTGAGAATACTACATGTTGTACTCTGTATCAAGACTTTGTTGAACAGAATATTATTTTTTGAAAAACATGAGCTCATAAGGGTCAGAATACCAGAGGTTCTTCAACTTAGAAATACTTAAGAAACACCACAGGAACTTGTTAAGAATGCAACCTTGGAGATTCTAACTCAGGTGCTATGTCAATGAGTCCACGAATCTGCATTTTAAGAAGGATCACAGAATATTTCGGAAGTTCCCTTGAGAATCCATTTTTAAGGAACAATTTATAGTCAAGTATTGCTGCTGCAGAAAGCATTAGTAATTTTTCTAAATTATATCAAGCCCACAAAATACCAGGTAACTTAAATAAACCCACAGGATCAAACTGTTTCCTTACCTTTCCTCTCTTTTTCAAAGAAAAGGTCCTCTGATAATTTATATTTTAAGCACATTATTATTAAACGTTTTGATGAAAGGAGAGTTAAGCTATTGTGGGATTAGATGTTTTACTAAATATATGCCAGGAGAAGAATCAGTACCTTCTATTCGACCCAACAAAAGTCTCGATTCATATAAACCATGTTACGTAGCCATTACTCATTAATTCCATTATATTTTTAAAAGATGATTATAAATATGCCTCCTAATAGTTATTTTAATTACTAAATTGAGATCATAGTTCCTTATTTATTTAGAACTAGCTTATTTTTATGCACATCATTAAAAATTTGAGGAAGTCAACAAAAGCACCTGGATATTTCACATTCAGTTGAATGCTACTGTTAAGGGGCCAGTAAAAGAGGAATGGAAAAGAACATGTGCTACTATACAATGTTCTGTTCCTATTAAAAATTGTGCAGGAGTTTATCCAGTATTCCTAAGAAGTTATATTTTTACTTAACAGATCTTTTTAATAAATTGTGAACTTGTTAGGCAGAGAATCTAAACATTGATCAATGCAGTAATTGTCAATATCTGAGACACTGACTGAGGGTATCTGACAAACATATAGCTAAGAAAGGAAGTCCTGGACTCTACAGCTTTAGCACCAATTGACTTAGTCAATGACCTTACAAAGTCACGTGAACATTTTGAAGGCTTTTCCTCAGTAATACAAAAAGAAAGTTAATTTTTAAGATCCTTTTCACCATTGTGATACTTAGTGTCCCAATTATTTGTGACAGTTACCCTTGATCAAAGGCATTTTGTCACTATATAGTCAGTTTCTGTGGACATGACCAACCAGTCCAGTGTAGTTCAATTTTATATCATGCCTAATTTAATTAGTTTGACAACATTTAAATAATACCTCTAACATTTATTAAGTGTTTACTCCACCTAAATGTGCCTTCTAGTATTACAATTAATCTTCACAAATTTGAGAAATAGTTATTGTTGTTCATTTTGTTTTTTTAGATCAGGTAACTGAGCCTCTGAGAAATAAAATATACTCCGGTTACACAGGTCATAATTGACAGATCCTAGGTCTCAAGTGCAGTTCTATTTGATAAATGAGAAGCTGCCTGCCTTTACCCTATGCCTTGTTCAATGCATTTCTTACATCTGGCTGTTCCATGTTATATCCCTTTATACTAAACCCATGATCTAGTAAGCAAAATGTTTCTCTTAGTTCTGTGAGCTGCTCTAGCAAGTTAGTCAAACATGAGGAGGGAGTCATTGGAGCCTGTGATCTCTAACAGGTTAGTCAGAAGTACAGTGACAACCTGTACTTGAAATTGACTTCTAAAGCAGAGTAGGGAAAGAGATGGTTTTGGGGGGCTTAGCCTTAAACACATTTCTGGGTACACAGTATCAGAATTTAGTTAAATTATAGGAACCGAGCTGGTGTTGGAGAATTGTTTGGTCTGGAGAAACACCTTCCACCCCTTGTAGTTGATGACTGGAACTTTAATGATAATATTATCTAATACTCAGTTTATATTTAAGAGCTTACAATTGCTTTTATTCTAAGTAACGTAACTCTGAAATTCTCTTGATGTTGATAGACTCTAGAGCAACCACTCATTTTGTTGTTTTTATTGATATTTATTTTTATCAACCAGTTGACAAATACACATTGACTAGTAGAGTCTGTCATTGCTATCTAGCTTAATTTTAGGCAATTCTAATGGCAAGTGGTTCACTAAACTTTGAGGTAGTCAGTTCAATTATTTGTACATCTCTGGTTGTTAAAAATGTCTTCTTTATATTGAATAAGCTCTATCACCTACAATAGTCCTACATTTATAACCCAAATACATGCATATATTCATAAAAGTTGATAGAGAGCCTGGATACAAACTTGAGAAAGTGCTTACAATATGTTACACTTTTACAAAATCAGAATAATGAATATATTTTTGTATTTTAAAATCGTACTGCCCTTTTGCATAATCTTTTACTTTTCTCTAGCTAATATTATTTTCCTTGTTACTCTACTTTCCTAACATGCTGGCACTTTAGCAAAGTATTTTTTTTCTTTAGAATTATTTTGACAACACCATGCAAATAAATGCTTATTTCTGGCAGTGTAAGGTAGTAATGGAAAGATTCTGAACTTTGAAGTCAGAAAAGCAAGATGAAATGGTTGATTCTGTAGCTATGTGACTAGGGCTGGTTGACTCATTTACTGCAACTCTGTTTCTTCATTTGTAAATTACAAGTAATATCCAACTCAAAACAATACTGCTCTGTGGATTCATCATGATATATGGACAGTGATCTCAATCAATGTTTTTACACTTTTGTCACCCTTTTATTGCATGGGGAAATCTGAAAGCAAACTTCTATATTTAATTAATTAATACTTCAGAGTCCGGAAAACTGTTTACTATGTCCTACATCAATTTGTTAAATACCATAGAAATGTGATACTTTTCAAAATTTTGACAGATTGTAATGTTCAATTCTATAAAACTCTCCAGAATTCAAATCACTTAATTTTGTTGACTTTGATAAATACTACATCAGTAATAAGAAATCTAAGTATAATTATTGAGACCTGGTGTATGTGTACACAGGTACTTGTTTATCTCAAGTAGAAGAATCTAATCTAAAGTATATTTTCAAATCCCACAACTTAGTGACCTACCTTTTGAGGGTCATTCACAAGTATTTTTGAGAATGATGACCAGATGATATTTTTCAGATGTCTTCATTAACAAGAACAATTTGGCCTTGCATATATTCAGAAATATATAACACTTTTTAAATGTTCTTATAACTCTCTTACATTTTTCTTTGTTGTTAAATGAAAAATAGCAATCTCCCTGCTATTTCTCCAACTTTTTCCTAAGAATAAACAATGTTTATGTAATATATATTAATCTTTATTAATATCATTGTAATGGAAAGATTCATGAATGTAGTTTTTCTTTCAACATGAAAATCAAATCTATCATAGTGTATTGATAAATATTCCATAAATACACATTGCAAATACAATTGAAGTTCTTTTTCACCAAAATCTTATTTCAGAATTTATTGATAACAATATTCAAAACAATATTAAATACAACTGGAATCATAAAGGATAGGGGTGGGTATTGGTAGATATAGATTTATAATGTAACCTTTCACTTCTTACTTGGAGGTCAAATCTGATTCTATCAACTGAATATGATTGCTGTTCAGACTAATTTTATCTAAAATTATAAATCTTTACTGATTTAAGTGCAGTTATATGTGTTTTTCTTTTTCCAGAAATCAGGCACATAAAAAAGATTTAACTCTGTTAAATTAAATTATTTCTTTTTAAGTCAATACACACACACACAAAATCCCATAAGCTATATGCCATGACAGATTAATATGCAGTAGTTAAGAGTCAGATTACCTTGAATCTGGAAGTCTGGAAAATAATTAAGCAATATATAGAAACATTCTGTTGAGGAATTCAAAGATTCAGTTGGGTCTGTGGATTAGTAATGACATCTTTACTACTAGTTTAAGTACAGGGAATCAAAATTCTCAGCCATCTGCTGTTTTGGATCTGTTTTCTAAGAATTGCTGACATGATAGCTAACAGATTTAGAAAATATATTCAGCTTGCAGTGACCCAGTATGTGACAGTGTTCATATGTCCCACTACAAAGTGGCTTTAGAAAATATCAGGCTTTGTAATGAATATCACATTACACCTGTAGGGGAAAAATGCTTAAATATCACTTCAGGTAGGGTTTTCTTTATTTTCAAATATATGTTTCCCAAACACAATTAAAGTAATTCCAGAAGCAGTATTAAGAGAATAAGTTTTGATATTTTGAAGTGTGTAGTAGAATTGTCATTGCTGTTTTAATTAATAAATAAATTTCTGGAGTCCTGCTTTCTATAGGTTCCATTGTACTTATCTCTTTCGGAGTACATTTCAGTTAGAGGGCTTGGGACAATTTCTGGAGCTATCTTCATGAAAGATATAAAGAGGATATTTTGGGCTAAGTTTCATGTGATGAATATTATGAAATAAAATCAGTCTTCTTCATTAAGGTAAATTGGATGACCTATCATTAGTTATCTGAAGAAGAGAATATGCTAATTCGTAAGGGTCAGTAGATTTCTCAGTTAAATTGAGATAAAATAGGAGATTAATAAGCCCTTTGAACTAACCTGGCATCAAAATAACTGACATATAAGTAGGATATAGATAGATAGATAGATAGATAGATAGATAGATAGATAGATAGATGATAGATAGGCAGATATGTACAACTCCATGCAGATGCAGATAAGTACAGCTAGATACACATGGATACAGATAGGTACAACTAGATACACATGGATAGAGATACAACTAGATACACACAGATAGCTGTAACTAGCTACACACGGATACAGATAGGTACAACTAGCTATACATGGATAGAGATAGGTACAACTAGATACACACGGATGCAGATAGATACAGCTAGATTGGATAGAGATACAACTAGATTGGATAGAGATATAACTAGATACACGTGGATGCAGATAGATATAACTAGGTACACATGGATACAGTTAGATACAACTAGAGATACACATGGATACAGATACAATTCGATACACATGGATAGAGAGGTACAACTAGATACCCATGGATACAGATAGATGCAGCTAGATACACATGGATGTAGGTAGATATGTGTATATTTAAGTATATATAATTATAGATATTTATATCTATATCCAAAAAAATCACATCTCTGTATTTTTTATGTCAGAAGTCCTGACAGAATTGAGCTCTCAGTGGATATTTGATGAATGGTTAGCAGCATAACGAAGACTCATACACAGATATTCTGACTCAAAAACAGTTCTCTTACATTCATTCTATGTCCATGAAACTCTTTTGTTGCCGTATAATATGGTAGAATTTGTTTGCTTGTTGAAATATATATGCCTTTATATATTGAGGGTACTCTGCTAGTAAGGGAGACAGAAGCATAAGATGTTGTTCTTATTACTTCGGTTTGGAAAGAGTATTAAGTAGGAAATAGAATACATAGTCTTGACTCTGCCACTAAAGACAGTTACTTGTTCTTCCCTGGAATTAAGAGTATCCCTTTGTACCTGTTTCTACACCTGTGAAATGAGAATAATAATAATAGCTACTAGGTGGAAATCTTGTAAATACCAAGTAATACAGACAAAAGTCCATTCACAAATTAAGTTCACACTAAATATTATCTATTAACAGTATAATCTGCATTTAGAGATAAGAAAACTGAGACCTACAGTCACTGAGTATTGTTTTGCGTTCATTCATTTACTTTGAAGTTTTTATATACTTATGTTGTAGTCCTTTAGTTGTCCAACACTTCTGGAGGCTGATAGCACTCTCTCCAGTGTCCTCTACATTCCCCAGCTATAACTAATAGATCAGTTGTCCAGGATTTTGAAGCTCCATGAGGGCAGAATAGGAATGCTCACTCATAACTACTGCTTCCATATTTATCTGTTCCCACCACCTCATAATCAGGGATACATTTTACAGCTATATAAAATTATAGCTTAAAAGAAGACCTATGTTTTGCTTATGTTATTTTGTAATAATTGATAAATATTTGAGTTTTGACCTAGAAGAAACAAATATATATGTCAAATAAAACAGCCAACTTTGCTTCTCCTCTGTGTAAATTTGTTGGCTGATCACTTATTATGTATATAATTTCTCAAATGCTGTTGGAGAAAAAAATTATGTTAAATTCTGTAAATTATGTTAAAATTCTGCATGCCAGAGCCCCATCAACAAAGTAATTATATGGAAAACATTTTCTAAATAATAGATTTATATATATGAAATATTCTTTCCAAAACACATGTATGATCTACATTAAACTTTATTAAAATTATGGATCCAGTCCTGTTTCCCTAAGAAAATGTACATTTATTGTTCAAATTTGAATACTGTGCTAAAAACAAAATACAAGGGACTTCTAATTAAGTTGGGTAACAGGGACCTAACTTATACCCCCTGATCACACAACTGAAAAAAAATCTGACAAAATATATATAAAATTGTGCTCTTTGGATATAGGAAAACTGACAGTACAAAATAGGGCTCTCTTAGAAAGCAAACAGTGTGACCCTAAGTTGTCCTAACTCACTGCCTGGAGGAATGTCCCAACCACAGTTAAGGAATGGGAATGCAAATGGAGCATGCTGATCTTCCTGAGTAGAGAAACATAGAGCTAGGAGACCTTGAGGGTAAGGAGGTTAACAGTTCACATCAAAGAATGCAAGAAAGAACTGCATAAAGAGAGAGCTCAAGAAATCTGAAGAGGGTCTCTCTTGAGTCTTCAGTTAAATACTTTTAGAGCATTGGTGTGAAGAAACAATGTGAAGCTGGTGAAAACGGCCATATGCATGGAACTGAAGAACAATCACTAAAGCTCACACAAGACCAGGAATGATCTGTATTCCCTATCAGCTATATTTGAAAATACTGAGAATTTTGAGAAATCACATAGAGTACTCTTAGAGACATTGCCTATTAGTGGACAAAGTTAAGCCTAGAATCGTGGTTGCTCTGGTCCCATATAAAAAAGCTTAAAAGCAAGCCTCTCAAATATGTTTTTTCAGTAATGGTTCTATTGACATTTTGAGCCAGATAATTCTTCACTGTGGGACTGCCTTGTGATTTGTAGGATGTTTAGCAGCATCTAGCCTCTACCCACTAGATTATAGTAGTAAGCAGCCTCTCTTAACTATGACAAACAAAACTGTCTTTAGAAATTGACTAATGTCCCAGGGAGGAGGGAGTTACCTCTAGTTGAGAACCAGTGTCCTAAGCATCAGATTCTTTCCAAAAAACTGCATCCAAGAACAGAATATTTATAGCAATACAGAAATACCCAGCACTTATCAAGGTAAAACTCAGTATGTCTGGGTTCCATGTAAAAATTATCAGGCATGCACAGAGCAGGAAAACAGAAAAATATATCAATTAAAACAGACCAAAAAAAAAAAATAGCAGATAATAGAAGTAATAGTCTCAGACACAAAAACATTTTGTTCTATACATTCAAGAGACCAAGACTTAGCATGTGAAAAAGAGGACAATGGAGGACGTGGGGGGAAAAACACAAAAAACTGAACAACTTGAATGGTGGCTGAAATAAAAAATACATTGTGTGATAGTAACATAAAATTATATACTGCAAAAGAAAAGATTACTGAACTTGAAGAAATAGCAACAGAAACATTCTAAAATTAAACAGAGGGGAGAATACTGAAAAAAATGTGTGAAAAGAGCATCAGTAAATTGTGGGCCATCTTCAAATAGTGGAAGAAAGAAAAAAGAAAGAGAGAAAGAAAAGAAAGAAAGAAAGAAAGAAAGAAAGAAAGAAAGAAAGAAAGAAAGAAAGAAGGAAGGAAGGAAGGAAGGAAGGAAGGAAGGAAGGAAGAAAAGAAAAGAAAAAAAGAAATATATACACACACATATATATTTATCATTATTGGAATTCAAAAAGATTGAAGGAGCTGAAAAGATATTTCCAAAAGGCTGAAATTTTTCTACATATGTTGAAAACAGTAAACTCATAGATCAGAAATGCTCAATATATTTCAAGCATTAACAAAATGAAGAGAACTGTAGTGAAGATTAATATCAAAGATATAGAGAAAATCTTGAAATCATCCAGAGAGAAGAAATTATGTAGAGATGAAGGATAATGATGACAGCAGACTTTATAGCTTAAAAGTACAAAGTAGAAAATAGTGAAGCAACATCTTTAATGCCCTCAAGTCCTTGGAAAAACCAAGGACTTGGCCAAGATTATACAGTTGTGTAGTGATTCTTGATCTTTTCTTTTTATACCCTAGTCTGTCTTACCCTGGAACTTGAAGAAAATGTCAAATTATTATTTTTTTAATATTGTGAATTTTTCTCTTGAATTCGTTTCATCAAAAAAAATATATATGCCTCATGACAGCTTTTCCTTTATTTATAGAATTGGGGGTTATTGTCTAATAAAACATAATAACAGAATACCAAAATTTCAAAAAAAAAAAAAAAGAAAAAAAAAAAGAAAAAGTGCGCTCAAGTGAGGGGGATCCCTGGGTGGCTCGGTGGTTTAGCGCCTGCCTTTGGCCCAGGGCGTGATCCTGGAGTCCTGGGATCCAGTCCCGCGTCGGGCTCCCAGTATGGAGCCTGCTTGTCCCTCTGCCTGTGTCTCTGCCTCTCTCTCTCTGTATCTATCATAAATAAATAAATGAATAAATCTTAAAGTGCTCAAGTGAGAAAAACTAAAATCCTACCATAATAATTAAAAAAAAAACATATACAATTTAAAATTCTGTACTCAGGGAAAAATCTATCACACAGGTGAACTAAAGACTTTTCAGACATGCTAAAGCTGAATTCATTCATCTCTAGCATATCTGAATTATAGTAATTGTTAAATTATATCTTACAGAAAAGAATCATTAGATGGAAATCAAAAAGTGCTCAAGAATAAAAGCATCAGAAGATATATATGAAAGATTCTTCACTTTTAAATTAATGAAAAAGAAAAAAGTAATATGGATTCAAAATATATGTGAAGTGAAATGTGTGAAAAACAGCATAAATGCATGAAAGGGGAAATGCAGGTATTTTTATAAAGCTGTTATATGTGAAGTGAAATAAATTACCTATAATGTAAGGCTGTATGCTATAAATCCTAAAGTAATAATAACTACAAATAAAAGAGAGTTATGGCTAAAAAGCCAGAAAAAGATATAAAATGAAATTTTTAAAATTATTAAATCTGGAAAAAGAAGTAAGGATGGAAATGAAGAACTAAGAGATGAGTCAAATAGGAAACATATAACAATATGGTAGATTTAAAGCAAATCACATGGTTAAAGCCAAAACATTAAATGAAGTAATAGAAGGACTATACAATTAAAAACTGAGGATTATAAATTCAGATTAAACATTAAGACCAAAATATTTATTGCGTTCAAGAAACTTTATTTAAAGATAAATAGTTTAGTAACTCCTGGGTGGCTCAGCGGTTAAGCATCTGCCTTTGGCTCAGGGCGTGATCCTGGAGTCCCGGGATTGAGTCTCACGTCAGGCTTCATGCAGGCTCCATGCTTCTCCCTCTGCCTATGTCTCTACCTCTCTCTCTCTCTCTCTCTCTGTGTCTCTCATAAATAAATAAAATATTTAAAAAAGATAAATAGTCTAAAAGTAACGTGATAAGGGAAAAAATATACCGTACTAGTGTATGCTTACACACATGCACACACACACATCTGGGAGTAATGTCTTAATATCAGATTAAGTAGTTTTCAGAGCAGAGCATATCATTATGGGTATTATTTTATAATGAGAAAAGTGTCCATTTATAAAGAGGACCTTTCAATCCTAAAAGTTTTGGCTTCTAATAACTAAGATTTAAAAAGCAATGTTCTGCATAAAGTAAACATTTTAGGACTTCAAAGAGAAATACACAAATCCACAGTTACCATTAGAGATTTTAACACCACTACTTTGATAATTGATATTACAAAGATAGACCAAGTCAGTAAAGATAGAAAGGATATGAGTAACACTATTACTACCTTGACCTAGTTGTTATCTATAGAAACTCCACACAATGAGCAGAATGCATGTTATTTTCAACTGTATGTAGCACATTGGTCAGGTGAAAATACATACAATGAAAAGATCATTAAAATTGTATCAAACCTCTAGCCAAACTAATAGAAAAAGATAGGAGACATAAACTATAAAGAATATTTGTTTATTTTTAGTGAGAGAAAGCATGTATGTGAGTTGGGTGAGGAACAGACAGAGAGGGACAAGTCACTCTGCCCTGAGCATGGAGCCAATGTAAGACTCAATCTTACCAGCCTGAAGTAATGACCTGAGTTGAAACCAAGAGTTGGACACTCGGTGGACTGAGCACCCAGGTACCCTAGGGGACATAAATTATAAATGTAAGTCATGAGAGCCCTCATGTAACATGAGTTTCTACAAGTATTAAAACAATAATAAGGATATATTAATATACTGATCATTTAGATGAAATGGACAAATGTTGAATGTTACATATTTACAATGCTTACTAATATAACTAAAAGCAACCTTAATGGCCCTATATCTCTTCAGGAAGTTATTTCATTTGTAATTGAAAACACTCCCACAGAGAGAACTCTAGTCCCAGTGAATTTGGCTTCACAGGTGAGTTTTATCAAATATTAAGGAAGAAGAAATGCCAATTTTATACAAATTCTTTAAGAACATTGAAAAGCTCCGTGTGTGTATGTGTGTGTCTCATGAATAAATAAATAAAAATCTTTATTTAAAAAAAAAAGGGCAGCCCAGGTGGATCAGCAGTTTAGCACAGCCTTAAAACAAGGGCGTGATTATGGAGACACAGGATGGAGTCCCATGTCGGGCTCCCTGCATGGAGACTCCTTCTCCCTTGCCTGTGTTTCTGCCTCTCTCTCTGTGTGTCTTTCATGAATAAATAAATAAATAATCTTTGTTTAATTTTTTTTTAAAAGAACATTGAAAGTATGGAATATTCTGAAACCAGTATTATTCAAATAACAGAGTCAGACAAAGACATCTCAGGGGAAAAAACTGAAGACCAATATCCCACATGTACATAGATATAAATAATAAATATTTTTATAAAATTATAATTTATTTATAAAAAAATTGTTAAAATTTGTGCAAACCAAAACTAATAATATATATAAGAGGGCTAATACATCATGGGCAAATGAGATTTATCCTACCAGTATCTGTTTGGGTTAATATTTAAAAGTTAATGTAAATTATCATTTTACCAAATTTAATACAGAAAAAATGATAATCTAAATAGGTGCTGGACATATATCTGACAAAATCTTATATTCATTCTTAATTTTTAAAATGTCCCCTATAAATTGGCAATATAAGTGCTTTTCCTCTTTAGAAAAGGGCATTATAAGTAAATTGGTATGATTTTTTCCAAACATTAGCAACAGAGCAAGGATCTCAGAACTTCCATCAACTTTGTACTAAACGGGCTAATGCAATAAGGAGAGAAAAAGAAGTGTCCACATTGTATAACAAGAAATTACCTTTAATTCACAGAAAATATGTTTTTTTTTCTATACAGAATCTACCAGAGAATCTACCGTAGATTCTACATGGAATCTACCAGAAAGATACTAGAACTTATGAGTAAATATAGCAAGAATCTTGGATACATGATCAATAAACCAAGAGGACAAAAAAGTATTTCTATATATTAGCAACAATCAGAAGTGAACATTAAAATAGCATCAAAAGGAGATGGTGGCTCAGCGGTTTAGCACCTGCCTTCTGCCCAGGGTGTGATCCTGGAGTCCTGGGATCAAGTGCCACATTAGGGTCCCTGCATGGAGCCTCCTTGTCCCTCTGCCTGTGTCTCTGCCCCCCTTTCTCTCTCCCTGTGTTTCATGAATAAATAAATAAAATCTTTAAAAAATAGCATCAAAATATGAAATATTTGAAGATAAATTAGACAAAGTTGTGTAACATCTGTACACTGATGTTTGAAATGGAATACTAAGAGAAGTTAAAAATCAAAGTAAATTAAGGAATCTGTTATGTACTTATGATAGCAAGTTTCTTCAAATTTATCTGTAGATTCTGATCAATTGAAATAAAAAACCTAAGAAAGTTTTGTTTAGTTGTAGAAATTGATAAGTTACTTTGAGGTGCCTGAGTGGCTCAGTTGATTAAGTGTTCAACTCTTGATTTTGGCTCAGGTTATGGTCTCAGGGTCAAGAGATGAAGCCCTGCATGGGACTCGGGGCTCTACAGGGAATCTGCTTGGACTCTTTCCTTCTCTCTCCCCCTCTGCCCTTCCCCTTTTTTGTGCTGTTTCTCTAAAATAAATAAATTGGGAAAAAGAAATTAATAAGTACTTCTAAAATGTATATAACAATGCAAAGAACCTACAACAGCTAAAACAACTTTGAAAAAATAGTAACCATTTCAACATTCATTATAAAGCTAAATTATTGGCATAAAGATAGATAGATAGATAGATAGATAGATAGATAGATAGATAGATAGATAGATATTGGCATAAAGATAGAACATAAAGACTCCTAACTCTGGGAAATGAACTAGGGGTGGTGGAAGGGGAGGAGGGCGGGGGGGGGGGTGGAATGGGTGACGGGCACTGAGGGGGACACTTGACGAGATGAGCACTGGGTGTTTTTCTGTATGTTGGTAAATTGAACACCAATAAAAATTAATTTATTAAAAAAAAAGATAGGTAGATCAGTGTAACAGAATGAAGTCTATAAATAGACTTAAACAAACATATGAAGAAGGAATAATTTTAATAACAAATAATACTGGAACAATTGGTAGCCATTATCAAGTTTTACTGCATACTATACATGAAAAAATGACACAAAATGGATTTTAGTTCCAAAGGTAAAGTCTAAAACCAGAACATTTCTAGAATTAAACTGGAGAATATTTGAGTGATCTTCGTTTTTTCTTCAGGGATTTTCCAAATACAACATGAATAGCCTAAGCTATTAAAATAAATCAATATATTGGATTTCACCAAAATTGAAACATTTTGTTCCTCAAAAGATACTGTTAATGAATGGAGAGGGAAGCTATAGACTGATAGAGAATATTTAAAAAATACATTCCTAACATAGGATTTTTATGTAAAAAATATTTAAAAATCCTGTAGCTCAATATTAAGAAGGCAGACTAATCAGTGTAAAAAAAAATGGGCAAAATATTTGAATAGACACTTTCCCAAAGAAGATACATGTATAGCATCTATGCATATATACTATACAGAAATGGAAATGAGCATCAAAATTTTATTTTTATTTTTTAAAGGCTTTATTTACTTGGGGAACACAAACAGGGAGAATGGCAGAGAGAGAGGGAGAATCAGGCTCTCTGCTGAGCAGGGAGCCACATATGGAGCTCAATCCCAGGACCCTGGATCATGACCTGAGCTGAAGGCAGATGTCTGACCGACTGAGCCACCCAGGTGCCCTGAGCATCAAAATTTTAAAGTGGAAATCTAAATTACTGTTGCAAATATAAAATTATACATCCACTTTGCAAAACAATTTGTCATTCTCTTATGAAGTGGACCATATAGTTACCATGTAGCATAGTCATTCTAAGGTACTTATCCAAGTGAAAGTATATATTTACACAAAGAATGAATGCAAATATTCATAGCAGCCTTATTGTTATTAGCCCAAACAACAAAAATGTCCGACTGATGAAAGAATAAATTCTAGTATATCCCAATAATAGAATTGTACTCAGCAATAAAAAAGAAATGTACCACTGATACATACTACAACATTAATCTCTAATATTTGTGGTTCAATCCTAAATAATTATTCTGAGTAAAAGAATAGATTTAAAAGAATAGTATACATAGTGTATGATTCCATTTGTATGCAATTCTAGAAAATGAAAATTTACCTATAGTGAAAACAAGCAGCTCAATGTTTGTGTGGAAATTGAGGAAAGTTTGGGCATGTGTAGAATCCAAAGAGATGTGAACTATGATTTTTTTTAAATATTTTATTTATTCATGAGACACACGGGAAGAGAGAGAGAGAGAGAGAGAGAGGGAGAGGGGCAGAGACACAGGCAGAGGGAGAAGCAGGCCCCATGCAGGGAGCCCGACATGGGACTTGATCCGGGGTCTCCAGGATCACGCCCTGGGCTGAAGGTGGCGCTAAACCGCTGGGCCACCTGGGCTGCCCTGAACTATGATTTAATGGTCTTAAATGTGGTATTGACTTCATGGCTGTATACAGATGTGTATACATATATGCTTCATGGATATATACATAGGGAAAATTTATCGAATTGTTCAGTATAAGTAAGTACAGTTCATTATATCCCAATTACACCTGTCAAAATGAGTTTCAAAGATCTAGATTTATGATTACTCCTAATGTAGCTTTTTAATAAATTTTATATTAACAATCTTACCTTGTATTATGAATACTGTTAAAAGTATTATACAGATATCAATATGACTTGCTGATACAGTTTCCATACTACTCAGATCATTTTTGAAAATATAATTCAAACTCTCTCTAGCATTTTAAAATTATATTTGGAACCATAATCATTTCATATATGAAAAAAATGCAACTCATTTTAGTAATCATATAATCAAAGGTATTTTGCTTTTAAAAAAGAAATGTTAAATATTAATCCAAATCAGAATAGTTGTCAACAGTCATGAATTTAGAAAGTTTTTGTTGTTGTTTAATACTTGTTTTTATTTAGTACCATATATCAGTGAGAATATCGCATGGTTTCTTTCTTGAGTGGCTTTCATAGACATAATTTTACAATTTCTGACCTGATGAACTGACCTTCAGGAAGTAATGCTTACTATAAATTATCTTCTTCAATTTCCACTTGCAGTTCTGGGCCTACTAGCTACACTAGCACCCGGCAACTGTGTCCTAACAATTGCTGGCTGTCATAGACTGCTTTTTATTTCTCATATTTTTACAGTGGTTTTCTCATGTGTAAAATAATTCTATTACTGCAGAGATAATTTTTGCTGAACAAGAGACAATAACTAAATCATTTAATAAAATGCTTTACTAAGTGCCTGAATACAGTAAATACTATGCGTGTTTGCTGTTACTATTTTTAAAGCACATTAATAAATGAGAAGAGAGGAGCTGAAAGGGAAAGAATTGAGCAAAAAAAGTGTAAGAACAAAAACAAAATAAAAATTCAAGGATTGGCAAGTATTTTCAATGGAACTGTTCAGAGTATCTTCACCATCAATAATCATTCAAATCAATCTAAACATATAGAATTCCTTTGTTCACAACTTTCCTTAGTGTTTTACAGTTTGAAATTTCAATTAACTCAGTGAAACTGTCAAGGAAAAAAGTGGAACTAACATAAGTCAAATCAGGTACTTTGAAATAAAACCCATTTGGAGATCAGTGTGTCTAATATAAGTAACACAAGGTAGTTCAAGGGAATGGCTGTAAATTTAGAGATTAAAATTTAAAATTTGGGGTTTACTCAATTAGTTTTTTTTTTCAATTTTTTTTTCCAGAGTTATCTTTGGTAGAAAGTGAACATGTCATCACATATTCAATAATAAATATACATTATTTTTGAGATACTAAAGGAATTGACAAGGAAGAAAAAGAAAAGCTATTCTCCAAAATTCTCAGCTTGATCTTAGTGAAAATACTGAAAAGTGATGTCATGGCCACTATATTATTCTTCTGGTTTAACATTTCCTTTGACACTCATGCTCTTTAGCTTCAAAGACATTTCATTTTAAAGAAAATGGATCTTTTTTTTAATTCCATCAGTGGCATAATAAGTTTTGATAAGAAAAGATATACCAGTCTTCCATAATATTTAAAAAAAACTTTGTTGACTGATATTTTGTTAGTAAATGAGAATACAAGCTACATTTGATAATGAGGACTGATCATTAATTAATTGTAATTAATAGTCACAACCAGATTCAACAAATGTACATGGACTTTATGGACTGTTAAATGTTTCCCTTTGTTTTGAAGTTAGCACAATGTATCTAAGCTGTACTATGAATGTTTTTTATCTAGTAATGGTGATTTAGTTATCCTATTCTATTTATAGAGCCTCAGTACATTTACTTAGTATAATGGGTAGAGAGCAGGTAGGATAATGTTTATAAGTTTGGATTCTGCAAACTACAACAAAGATATGACCAGAATCTAGCTTCTAATAGGTGTGCCAAATCAAATACAATTGTTTAACGTCTTTTTTTTCCCCCCTTCAGTTATTTAACTTCTGTAAGCCTCATTTCTATTTCTCATGTCTTGTTTGGGGTTCCACCAGAAGCACAATTTTATTTTATTTTTTATTTGTATATTTTTTTAAGATTTTATTTATTTATTAATGAGAGACACACAGAGAGAGGCAGAGACACAGGCAGAGGGAGAAGCAGGCTCCATGCAGAAGCCTGACGTGGGACTCGATCCGGGATCATGCCCTGGGCCGAAGGCAGGCACTAAGCCACTACGCCACCTAGGGATGCCCAAGAAGCACAATTTTAGGCAAGGATTCTAGAACAAGAAATTTATCTAGGTATAATTGCAGGAAACCCTGATAGAGCATAAATGAAGTGAGATAGAGAAAAGAGGGTAGCCAATTAAGTTTGCATTATTTAGACAATGCTACTGAAGGTGTTTAGAGCTGAGCCCTGCTGTAGTGAAGAGGCTCTTCAGAGTTACTCCATCTGAAGAGTGAGGAACTAGGGTGCTCTTCGTGGAATGCTGTTGGGTAGGCCTATGGGTGTGGAGAAGGGAGAAATATTCTCAGGAATATTCCTTCCATTTGAGTGGGTTCTGGCCCTAGAGAAGGTCTGCAGCAAAGAAACACAGATGTAAGTCTGGCCTGCCTATCTCAGACAGGGCAGGGTATCCCGAAAGGACCTGCTGTCATTACACTACACAATGATTCACAGCACACAAAATAATAATAAACAAAGAGTAGTTTTTAGCATGGCTTCTGAGATTCCTTGGCATCCTCCTCTGGGAAATAGAGATAACAATGAAACTTATCTCCAAGATACTCTGTGGGATTTTAGTGATAGAATACATATAGCATCTGGCCCACAGTTAAAAACTTTTTAAACTTTGCTATTCATATTTCGTCAGTGTTATCTCTTGTTTATTTTGATCAAACTATGAATTCAAAACTAATCCTACCTATAGCATAGTCAATTTACTTAAGCAGGAAATAATTTTATGTTTTAATGGCATGAATACCAGAATTTTAAAGACAAAATGGCAATATTTTTATCACTGTGAGTCTTGTCAGTATTGATATGTCAACCACCACTTTTGGATTGACTCTGAAATATATAGCAAAGGAAAAAAAGCCCCAAAGCTATTGCAAGAATTGTCCTACCTGAAGTTCTCTTGCAGGTGCTACAATTTCCAACACTTTCTAATAATTTTCAACTGCAAAAGAAAATTTCTGAATATCTATTTTAGATGTTAAATACTGTACACATCCTTCATTTTAATTTTAAAAACCAAAATATTAGGGTACCTAGGTTGCTCAGTGGTTGAGCATACATCTTCAGGTCAGGTCATGATCCTGGTGTCCTGGGATTGAGTCCCATATCTGGCTCCCTGCATGCAGCCTGCTTCTCCCTCTGCCTGTGTCTCTGCCTCTCTCTCTCTCTCTCTGTCATGAATAAATAAATGAAATCTTAAAAAAAAAAAAGATTAAAAAAAAAGTATCCTAAAGACCATGAAATATTTTGCACTAACTTGAACTAAATTTCTTTTATACTGCTGCCAATTATTAAAAATATAGTAACTAAATACATGGTTGGTGATTTTGGTCTTTTGGAATTATGTATTAAATGTTTTGTAGATTTTCCCCCTGAAACAAAATGTTGAATGGAAATCGTTTTTCTTAGAGTTTAATGATACCAAATTAAATTCTTCGAAGCAATAAAGCTATAGACCTAGGAGGAACCTTGGGAACTGTCTAGTATAAACACACCATTGCACAGATGAGGAAATTAAGGTCCAGAGGGGGAGTGTGCCTTGGCCAAGGTTGCATGGCTCATTGGCTCTCCGTACTTCACTACGTTGCATTTGCTGATCTTTTCTTTTTTAAAACCATAATTAAGGTATTCATTTCCTTCACCTTGGAAAAATTACTTAATATGCCTTAAACTTAGATTTTTTTTTTTTTTACCTATTATGTGATGATAATTTTATTAACACATTTTGTTACATTCACGCACAGTTACTATGTGCCAGGCATTCTTCAGAGCACTTTACAAGTAAGTGTTTTACAAGAGTAAATGCTTTGCAAGTATTCCAAGTGTTTGATGCTTATAGCAACCCTGTGAATTAGATACTGTCATCATCATCATCATGTAAAGGATGTTACTACTGAGGCCCAGAGAGATTTTGTGACTTAGCCTAAAGTCACACAGTTAATAAATCAGAGCAAGGCTTCAAACCCATGCAGCCTGGCTCCAGAGGCCATGCTCTTAATTATTAGACAGGGCTACCTCTCATAACTCATACTGAAATCACAATAATGTATGGAAAACCAATGGAAGCCCATATAGTCATTATTATTTTTTAAAATGTGGGAAAAATGAAGATATCAAGATCTTATGTTTGAATATTGGCTCCACCATTATTAGCTGTGTGACACTAAAAGAGTCACATTTTTTTTTGATTTTCAGATTTTTAATCTTAATAATGGGAGCAATTATTATTCATGTAATGAAATTATCCAAGGTAATATAAATATATTAATATATCATGTAGTATATTACACTATGTTAATATAGTACCTATGGAAGTTCTGTATAAACTTTGAAGACAGGTAGTGATTTACTATGAGGACAGATTGTAAAATGTATGATATATGATCAGTCCTGAATAAAGAGAACCTAAACACAACTTTATTAATGAAAAATATTTTTCCATCTTCAAATCAATAGGTTGTAGAAAATGTGAACAAAAATAATGAAAAGATAATAAGAAAAAGTAGACACCTATTGTGGAGGCCATGGAAGTGAGCCTCTCATATCGCTTTCAAGAGAACCTGCTTTGGGAGCAGAGTTGATGGATGGCCCCATTTGCAGCCCCTTTTCGATCTTCCATTACGTTCATTCAAATAGGGCCATAATTCCCCTGGCCGCTTCCAGCCAGTAGCCAAGCACAACCAACCTAGTGTTGGCATTCCTATATGATGCAAATCTCCTCTAAAGAGCAACTTTCACTTGGGGTCTCCCCATTCTCCTAGTAGAGATTTTCCCACAACTTATGTTGAGGTCTGAGGTCTCAAGCTCTTCCTAATTAACCTTTCCATCCCCATCCTCCTTTCACAAGTAGAAATCCTACCTTATGGCCTGAAGACTCTCTCCTTGCCTTATCTAGCTCTCTCTTATATCTTTCATAGACTTCTCCTCACTGAGTCCCTTCTACTTTTAAACTCAGCAGTTTTCTCTTAGAGGACCTGAAATGACACACATTCCTGCCATCTAGAAATTACCTACACTTTACATTTAGTGTGTGGCATGCTAAAGCCAGCCTGTACTGGCCCTCAAAGCTAAATATTTGTCTCTTCCCAGGTCTGGTAGCTTCCCAAATATTTTACACAGGTAACTTAAAATCAGCCAGGATGTGAGCATTCACATTGTGGAAATCTTTTTCTTCCCAGAGAGCCAATTGTTAAACATTTACCAGCACACCACCAGTATTTTTCTTTTTTATAAATGAAATGATACATTATTTAGTAAGCTGTTTACTCCCAAATCAATAAACCGTGAATAGTTTTCACATGCCAGTAGTCTTCTACTACAATATTTTTAATGCTTTCATATTATTCCATCTTAGGAATAGGCGTGCTATATAACTAACCCTCTACTGCTGACATTTAAGGTTTTCCCAACATCACTTTTGTCAAAATACTGCCACCAGGATAGCCCCCGTGGCCCAGCGGTTTAGCGCTGCCTTCAGCCCAGGGCCTGATCCTGGAGACCTGGGATCAAGTCCCACGTCAGGCTCCCTGCATGGAGCCTGTGTCTCCTTCTGCCTGCATCTCTGCCTCTATCTGTCTGTCTCTCTCTGTCTCTCAGTCTCTCTGTGTGTCTGTAATAAATAAATAAAAAATCTTTAAAAAAAATGAAAAATAAATAAAAAATACTGGCACCATAAGCAATAGAACACTTTCAAGTTTTTGATTACTCATACAGGTTAATTTTCAACATTTTAATCTTAAATACTAATGAATACAGGAGTTTTGTTACAAATCCCCACACTTCTGACATAAAATTCATAACAACATAGCAAAGATATTTTAATGGTTAGAAGTATGGGTTCCACTATAAGGCTGCTCTGTTCAAATCTGATCGTAGCACTTTTCAATTAAGTGACTTTGGGGAATTTGTGCTTTAGCTATTTCTTCAGTAAAATTAATATAATAATAGTATTTGCCTCACAAGTTTTTTATGAATATATAATTAGTGTATTAAAAGGGCTCAGAAAAGAGGTAGCACACAGTGTTAGCACTATAGAATACTCTTGTTATTACAATTGTTATTATTTTTAAATCTCAATTGTTACTATTTAAATGTAATCCAATGATTGATAAATGGCATTTTCAGATAGTATGTTAGGCTTCATTCAGGAGTTTCATATATGCTTGTTTTTGTGTGGAATATATAAAGAGATAATACTTGTCATTTGCTAATGTTTTATGTGTAATATTAAATATATATCAGGAATTATTATTTATATTTCAATGGCCAGCACTTGGCATATAGTTATACCTAACTTCAGATGGGTGGGAAGCTGTAAGTTTTCTCGGTATTCAGAAATAGAGAAAAACCAAATATTGGTATGTATTTGTAGTATATACCACACTTTCAAAGATCTAGTTTTCCTGTAAAAACAAGTTTAAATTTGGAAAAATTTAACTTGAGTATAAAGTGGAATAGTGTTCTTTTTTCAGATTATATTCTAGTCAATATCCATAATAGTTTCTATCATTAATTCAAATTATTTCACATGAAGTAAGATAATTCATATAAATATGTATCAATAACATTATTCTACCAAGAAAATGTGCTAGAGTTTATGTACTATATAAGTGATGGAGATTTAAAATAAAGCAAAAGAAGATGTATAATTCCCTGTCTCTGACATGAAGTTTATAAAAGCTAAATCAGTTTTCAGCAAACTAGGACCTGTGGGGCAAATCCAGTGTGCTGCCTGTTTTTGTAAATAAAGTTTTATTAGCAACCATTCGCACTCACTGTTTTATGGATCCTTTGTGGCTGCTTTAGTGATTCAACAGCGGAGTTGAATAGTTGTAACAGAGACCCTATAGCCTGCAAAGCATGAGAAATTTACTATCAGATCCCTTTATATTAAAAATCTACTGACTTCTGTTCAGAAGATAGAAACTGACATGGAAATTAAATAAACACACATGCAAAAAAAAAAAAAAAAAAACCCCACAATGCAATCACCTGAAATTCCTACGAACAAGAGTAAAGTGATAGGGTTAGTATATAGAGAAGGATTAGCTCTAGTTGAGTTTTGACAAGAAGATTCAGATTCTTTTTTTTTTTTTAATTTTTATTTATTTATGATAGTCACACACAGAGAGAGAGAGAGAGGCAGAGACACAGGCAGAGGGAGAAGCAGGCTCCATGCACCGGGAGCCTGACATGGGATTCGATCCCGGGTCTCCAGGATCGCGCCCTGGGCCAAAGGCAGGTGCCAAACCGCTGCGCCACCCAGGGATCCCGAAGATTCAGATTCTTGCAACAATAACCAGATGGTATAACAGAATTACAATATTGCTTGTTAACCATAAATCATAACGATTATGCATCTAAATGACTGGTAAACTTTAGCAGTTTAAGAAAACCTGGGATATGACTTACTTTGAGATCTAAAACTTTATTACATTGTTTTTCAAAGAAACATGACCTAAAATACTGTTGTGCTGGGATTTTATAGAAAAGCCAAGTGAATAATTAGGGTAATTATGTGGAAAGTTTGGGCAAAAGCCACACATTTGCCTCAATTACAAGCAATTTGCAAAATCACTTTGCATGGTATAATTTGGTAATTTCTGAGATTACAAGAGAAGAAGGAAATTTCTGGAAAAATTGTAACGCTTTAAAGTTGGGTGATTTGGGGTATAATGACTGAGGTAAATCTTTAGTTTTAATGCATATTACTACTGTAATTGACAATAGGAAGCCAGTAGTGGTGATAGTATAAAAATTATAAACTATTTCATTCCTTTTCATTTTTATCTCATTGTTTTTATTTGACCTCTGATTATTAGTTAACTAGACTTTGTTTATCTGCAGCCAGAAACAAAGTGGAAAATGTTTTACGAGGTAAGAACAAGGCCTTGTCTTCTACTTCGGCTTTTTACCTTTATAATGTGAACACAAAAGAAAAAAGGGCTTCTGTGTGAAAGACTCCCTAGAGGCAATCCTAGAAACCATATATCTCTCTACAGTTTAGATTTTCATCGTATTTTTAAATTAATAAGTTAGACTACCTCAAAAGCTTTAATCCGGACTGTGGTATTGAGGAATGTACATTAGACATTTCTGTTTTAATTTCTACAGAGCTTGATATAAAAAGGTTCTTTTTTTTTTTCTTTTACATTTGTTGAAGAGTATTGAGGACCTTAATGCACCATATTGACAGAGTAATAAAAATAGCAAATTGCATTTCAGGCCTTATGCCAACATCATTAAACTCCCAGTCATACCCAAAACAATAACGAGGGCAAAACAAAAGCTGTAGCTCTCTCCAGCTCAACTAGGAGGCCTGTTGAACTATAGTCAGTAGCCCCTGACTTGGGTTCCTTTTACACTCAACTATTGAACAACAGATTGAGCGTATTTTGGTGTCGGTTCTATAAACAGCCTGCCCTTTTTTCCCCCAGGTTTATGTCTTAAAGAAAAAGTTTCATTGATAACTCTTCTGTGAGTTGGCCACTTAGATGCTGTTACAAAATGTTTGAGTGTCCCTCTGTCGCTCTCCCCTACCTAGCCAACCCCCTCTTCAGATTTACATGCAAAGAATTTAAATGTGCCAGAATTAATTAACTAAAAAGTTAAATCAGTGACCTCCCACATAAAATCACATTCCACAATTTTAATACTGTACTTGTCCATGGCAAATTGAGCAATAGAAAGGGCTGTTTGACCCAGTCTACCAAAATACAACCCTGTAAGTTATCAGAATAAATTCAAGTACATCTTTAAAGTGGTCCACTCCATTTGAAATCGATCAGAAAAGAATAATGTATTATAGCTGCATTTATAGATTACTAACACTTTTTTTCCAGCTGGCACAAAATAGTATTTTAAAAAGAAAACTTGAATTTTTAAAAAAAATATTTTATTTATTTACTTGTCAGAGAGAGAAGGAGAGACAGAGCACACAAACAAGCAGGGGGAGTGGCTTGCAGAGAGGGAAACAGGCTCCCCATTGAGCAGAAAGCCCAATATAGGACTCAATACCAGGACCCTGAGATCATGACTTGAGCCAAAGGCAGACACTTAACTGACTGAGCCACCCAAGTGCCCTGAAAATTTGGATTTTTAAAGAAGCATGGTGCTCTTAAAAATATTTTGATGTTTAAAAATATATAAATATAATATTGTAGCCTGTAATTCAAACCTGCATTAAATATTGTCTACTATGTCTGCATTCATTTAGAAATAAGAAAGCATCAAATACTTTCTTTTTCCCCCTTATTTTCACATTCTATCCTTTAAATAGGAAACATATTCTCTTTCTTAATTCCAAAATCATTTTTAAAGAAAATAAGTAGGTATCAGTGGAGATATTGGTAGAAGAGCAAATCAAGAGAACTATGCCATATATACTCAGGACAAAATTTTTATCTGTTACTTTTCTGAAAATTCTTTGTAATAGAGAGTGCAAGAGTATAACTGTTCAACATTACACCACGCCATCTTCAATTGCTTTATACAATATCTCAGGAAATGGTCCAGCAGGTTTGTAGTAGCTCAAATGAGATTCATCTCCAGTATCGATTCACTTATCCCATGACAGCATTCCCATCTTGAAAGTTCTCAGATGCTTTGAAATCCTCATTTTTGTTCACTTGACTGTGAACTTAGCTGCTTGTTCTTTCAAAATTGCAATATGTGGGCAAGCTTTCACTAAATTTCTTCATGAACCATTTAAACCAACCTACATTTAAGAACTTCTGGAACTACAAACTCAAAATTTTTGGTACTTGTCTCCCCTCCAACCTCCCAGTTAAATAAAACTAATTGTGAAATAGTTCATACATACAGTACCAAAAAAATGAGCAAATAGTCTTGCATCTTTGACTCATATAGACTTGTGTGCCTATTACAAAACTAGATTTCTATTTCCACATGGCACAACTATTGCATGCATCATGGTGTGTGATCACTATGTATTAAGTCAGGGATGATAAATCTCTTTTATGAAACCTACACTGAAAGACTGTGTTTCATAGACTAGATTGTCCTCACCTAAGCAACAAGTCAAAATTGGGCCCAAACCATCTTACTATAGACAGAATATAATTGTAAAAAGTGGAAATTATAAAGAAAGACCAATGGAAACCCAGATTAAAGCTACATTTTAGCTGACCATGGAAAACGGAATGAGGAGGAGAGACAAAATCAGAAGGTTAAAAACTGTTTAGTTTGGGGAAGCAGATAAGGTTATCTGTGGATGTAGTTTGAACAGAAAATGGGAATTACATACTAAATAAGAGTTTCTACTTCCATTGAGCTACCATGATTCGTCTTAAATCATGGTTGAAAGCTTAGTGAACAAAAGGTTAGAGAAGACCTCAAGAAAGGAAAACAAAATCATCCAGAAGAAAGGGGCATTCGATGAAATGAAAATCCGTTGGTTAAGAAGTTGAATTGGCTCAGTAAGGACAATTTCTTTTAAAATTTTTAGAAATCACCTTGAAAGCATTTTGCCAAAATTAAATTTCTTCAAATGTGATTGTTTGACAAATCTATACATGTTCCTCGTGTGGGACAATAGTTTTAAGATACTGCATACTCATCCCCTGTTATCTGTTGGTCAGAGCAAAGTATCCCAGAGGTAGATTCTATCAAATAGGAGTATCTGCACCTTTGTAGTGGACTTACGTTGATTTTTTTTCTGGTGTCTATTCTTCTTATGATAGTATTCTCTTGAGTCCCAGTCACATGATGTATAATTATTATATACTAAAATATTTATATTATAATATATAATAAAGCTATATAATTACAGTAATTATTATACTGAGACTAAAACTTATATAACTCTTATTATGTATCAAGAACCACGTGGAAAAGTTTCATCCTTAATATATTCATGCTATTTTTTCTGCCTTTTACTAATGAGACAAGTAGGAAGAGGAAGTTTTAATGTCTTGTATAAGATCATTCAAATAGTTAATTGGTGGAACCAGGATATAAATCAGAAAGTCTAGCTCCAAATCAATCTATACATATACATATGTATACATCCCCTTCATATTTACTAGCTATCCTATCATATTTTTTCCTTAGCTCCTTGACTATTTTCTGTTTTCAGAAAATTTTCCATAAGAATACATGAAGTTACTTCACCATTGGTCACATTTGCATGTGTGATCATAGCATAATTTATTAAGTGATTCCCCCATTGATGAATATTTATATGTTTCATTTAATTTTTTGCTGGTACAAAAAAATGCACCCAAAAATCTTTATAAAAGTTTACACATTTAAGAGTGAATCTTTAGAATAAAATGTTTGTTGGATCTAAGAGAATATTTAAATGTAATCTCAAATGATGTCACCAAATCACTTCCCAAAAGCAAAATATAGGACTACTTATTTCCCCACAGCTGATTAGAAGAGTGTTTTATCAAATATGGCTTTAATTTTTTTAGTCTTACAGATTAGAAAAGGAATCTCAATATAATTTTACATAGAAATTCTCTCATTATTGATTGAGATGGAGCATATTTTTATAACTTCAAGAGTCATTGTATTTCCCTTCCTTCTCATTTTCTCTTCACATCATTTTTTTCCATTTTTCTATTACACTGGTCTTTTTTTTTCTAAAAGCTATTTATACATGAATGAAATTAGCCCTTTGTGATATATTTGCAATTGTTTTCTCCACAGGTTTGCAGTCATTTTCATTTGTCTTTTGATTTTCCCTACCACTAAGACATTTTTTTTTCTTTTTTCTTTTTGTTTTAATACAGTGAACTATAGTAATCTGTTACTTTATGGCTCTGAATTTAGTGTTATGTTTTGAAAGAAAGGCCTAAGACCTTTTTCATTTGAGTTTAATAAATAATTTCTCCATATTTTAATTTCATTTCATTTCAAAACATTTAGTCCATTTGGAATTTATCATTTAGTCTACTTTGGAGTTATATATTTTAGATGTGGTATTTTTGGCTAGGGCCCAGCAGGCTATAGAATTCTTTCTTCTTCATCAATTCAGTTTTTCACTCATTCACAAACATAAGTTGAATTCTTGTCGTATGTATGGGCTATGGCCATACAAATATGTTTAAGACTCAGACATTAAACATGTCAAAGGCAATAACACAGTACTTTCTGCTTCTTCGTTTCTACATTCCTATAAATCCTATCTTATTTTTATACTCAAAACTACATTTTGGTAATAGGATGCTAGAAAAAAAAATCACCAAAAATATCTAATCAAGAGAAGGCTTAAAAAAATCTTTGAGTATTACTTAACTTAGAAAGTTATCAAACACTAAAGTGGTATTTCCCCAGACTAGTATCCAAGCATAATTGCTGGCAAGATCAAGGGAAAACCTTTTTAATGGCATAATGGAAGTTCTGTTACTTGATGTAGTTTCTTTTCAATGAACTATGGTTCTATTGAACTATTTTAACCCTTTTCATTATAGTGAAATTAATACTTTAATAATATTTCTACCGTATGTAGGAATGGACAATTGTACAAGATTAAAGTATCACCTGAGGATCTGGTGAGATTTTTGGCTCACAGACCTAATGCTGTCTTGAGTGAACTTTGAAATCTCAGGCATAAGATCTTTTATTTATATAAAGGAATTGGAATAAATGGTTTCTAATTTCACTCTCAATTCTAAAATGCTATGATCCTTGGCTGTTTTAAACATTCATCTGGAGTCCTTGATTGTTTGATAGCTTAGTTCAAACAACAGAATTTGACCGCAGCACAAATTTGTTTTGAAGTCTGGTTTAAAAAAAATTGCAATGAAGGCTCATATCTATATTTTTTTAACAAAATCTAAAATAATAATCATTTGAAATTCTCCTTGATTTGAGGCATAAGTTATTAAACCACAAGAGAAGTAAATTGAGTGGAACATTGTATAAATAACAATGGAGAATCACAGCATTAAAATATTATTGAGTAATTTCCTAGCCACAAAACCTGCAACCAAATATCAACTCATGAAGGCTTCTGTCTATATTTGGATTCATTCAAAAGATTCAAAATAGCATATTCTACTACATCAATTTACTCTGTTCATAGGAGAGTAACCTTAGTGAACTTTGGCCCATCTATAGCTCCTAACCATCTGCTTCCAAAGGAAAATGATGCTTTCTTCAATGAAAGACATAAAAACACCAAGTATATGCCTAATTGCCCAGCTGGCTGAGTTTAGAATAAAACACTGCAAAGCTGATTGGTGAATTGATTTTGCCATTTGCTGTGGTTTTCTGCAAGCATCTAATCAATTGGATAGTTTGTGCTGACCCATTTTTGGGTTATTGTGTTCTCTGTAATATTTATCTTCAATACCATTTTAGCTTTATGTATTTTTATACATTTGTAAAATGAAAGCACTCTCCTTGTGCTGATCCTAGAGCTTTTGTATGACAGGTCCATATAATGTATAAGTGTACATAATTTTAAAAATTAAGCCAGTGTTCAGCATAACAAAAAGTTTCTACATCAACCATATTCAGGATAGATTTTTTTTTTTACTTAATTAAGCTAAGGGCCAACAATTTGGAGATTCAGAAATTTGAAAAATACATCAGTGACCGATTTGAGACTTTTTTCTTTATATGTGACCCATTAATTGACAGATTCCAGAATTCAGAAGTAACCTTAAATGTCCTCTATTCCAACAAGCCCTCTAACACTGGAATTCCCTCTACAACATCTCCACCATGTGGTTATTTGGCCTAAGTCACCACCAGTGACAGGAAACACACTATGTCCAGAGAAAATTTTATCTGTGTTCAGCTGACTGTGCATAGTCCCTTTTTGTGTTCAAGTCAAACTGATCTACCTGAAACTCCGAACAACTGGTTTTAAGTCCATCCGTTAGTCCTTAATGTGCTGAGCCTAAATCATCCTTACTAAAGCTTCCTTCCCATTGAAAGATCTTCCAATATACAAAGAGATACTAATATCCTCTAAATCCCTATATATATATTTTTGACTGAGCTCTTCTAAATATTCTGTAGTGTTTTCACATACCCATTAAAATATGAAATGTAAAACTATACCTTATGCACTAGGTGGTAGCTGAATACAGAGTAAAAGGAAAATTTTTACTTTACCCACCAACGTTCTTGACATGATACTTCTGTTAATGCAGCCCAAAGGGATATTAATTGAAAGTACACACTATCGAACTATTGTCTATAGCCCCCTACATTGCTAAAGGATAGACCTGTTTTCTGTAATCATGCAGTTTGCTTTTATCTTTCCATACCTAATGGAATACATTTAAGTTTGCTCAGAGTAACTATGAGCTTTCAACCGTCAGTCTTTCATTCAAATTAAAAGCTTAATGAATTTGATTTTACAATTTAAATTCAATATTTAATATCTATACTACAATTAGCTAGTTTAGCTATAGATGATGAGAAGAAACAGTTATTGTGACTGAAACAAAATAAAATTTTATTTCTGCCTTAATGTGGAATCTTCAGGAGGCGTGTAGTACTAAGGTGCTACCCTGTCTCCACAGTGCCTCTAGCGGCTCAGGTTTTGAATTTCTTCCCTCTCAGGTACATGATGTCCTTCTTCCAGAGCACTGTGTTCCATAGGGAGCACTAATGCCCAAGTAGCCTCTATCACCATAGAACCCCTGAACTTAAAGAGAAAAAATTGGAATGCCTACGTGGCTCAGCCCTTGAGTGTCTGCCTTTGCCTGAGGTCGTGACCCTGGGGTCCTGGCATTGAATCCCTCATCAGGCTCCCTTCAAGGAGCCTGTGTCTCCCTCTGCCTATGTCTCTTCTTCTCACTCCATGTCTCTCATGAATAAATAAATTTAATCTTAAAAAAAAAGAAAAAAATCAAAACTGATGTTGCAAATTATCTGGAAATCAACTGGCCACTTTTCATACCAAACCACCAATGATTAGCAACATGATATGCAGAAGGAAATGTGAAGACTTAATCATCTTCCTTATTAAATCAAAGAAAAAAGTAAACTAAGAAATCATTTTTTTAATGAAAGAAAGTAGAGGTTTCTTAAAGAGCTGAAGTTGAATAAATAGGAAAATATAAGATAACCATTGATGTTGCAGAGATGAGAATGTCATTTAGAAGCTTAGTGAGATTGAAGAAGCAAGGAGGACAAAATATAAATATTAGGAGAATATTTAATAGATCTGACCATAGATATGGATAGAGTAAGACCCAAGTCTTACAAATATATGGTAATTGAATAATTATTAACTAAAAATATCAATGTTTACACAAGAATGATTGGAAAATATATCATGAGAACCTGAACAGTTGATTTAAAATCTTTCATTAAGGGATGCCTGCGTGGCTCAGTGGTTGAACGTCTGCCTTTGGCTCAGGGCATGATCTTGGTCCTGGGATCGAGTCCCACATTGGGCCGCCTGCGAGGAGCCTGCTTCTTTCTCTGCCTGTGTCTGGGCCTCTCTCTGTGTATCTCTCATGAATAAATAAGTAAAATCTTAAAAAAATAAAATAAAATCTTTCATTAAGTAATACAATAGAAAGGGACACCTGGGTGGCTCAGTCACTTGAGCATCTGACTTTTGATCTCAGCTAAGGTCTTGATCTCAGGGTCATAAGTTTGAGCCCCACTTAAAAAGTATGATACAACAAAATTATTTCACAGCTGAGTTCTGCATGAAACTTGAATATATCATTCCAAGTATGGAAAAAGCTACTTGATTTCTTTGATGTGCCATCATAAATTATAGTAAATTATTATAAAGATGAAGAGTAAAATTTTTAGATGTTTAAAAACATCTTCCAAAAGTAAAAGATACTGAATTTATTTTAGTTAATAAAAAGAATTATATCAGCATTTTTACTATTGCAGTCATAGTTTTTATAGCAATTTCAATAAAATATGTATAATATAAATTTGCATTAACATATGATAATCAACATATACAATATAAGTGTATTTATTTACACTTAAAAATTAAGATAGTCTATTCCTGTGACTGTACATTATACTTTAAGGAAACCTAAAATACTCTGGGGGAAGAAGAAACCTACTAGAATTCACAAACTCAACTGACAATGAGGTAATACTGAATGTTAACTGCTCTCACAAGCAATAAACACTTAAAATTGAAATGTGGAAAGTAATCTATGGGTAACAACAGCAACAACAAAAAATACCATAAAGCACCTTGAAAAAATTAATGAGAAAAACAAGCACTTTAAAACTGTAGTGATTGAAAGGCATACATCAAGATAAGAACAAATAGAAAGAAATAATGCATTCTTGGAAAAATCCTTAATATCCTAAAAATATAAATTTCCAAAAACCCAAGTATACACTTTACTGCACGAAACAATTAATATACTGATTTATTTTAATTACTATGTTACCAGAGTTAACTATACACTGAAAAATTTACTTTGATAAATTTGAGGACATAGTAAAGGGAAATGTGACAACTGACAGTCAAACTAGTTCTCTGGTACACAGAATCTTGTATACCGTGACCTGGACTTATGACATAATTGCTATTCATCAGTAGGTATCTGCATGAATGGTTTTGGAAAATAACACATTAAAACTATTAGTTAATTTCTCCTAATATTTGAGCAATACTAACATTTACAAAAGCTATTTTAAAAACGTTATTTCACAGATACATAATTCCAGGTACTCTGCTCATTATTGCTATTCTCTTGTTGTCACCAAGCAAGTGGATAGCAGGTGTGTAAGCTATGGAATCTTTCTAGAATCCTGTTTCTGTGACCTTATTTTTATTGTCTTGTAGAGACTATCACTGGATTATACTATTGATGTGATACACATGTATTTTACTTTAAGTTAGCTAATAACATGCAAACCGCTTAGATTCTTTCTTTAGTGAATTATCCAGTGTTTAAAGAAAATGATCTGCCACTATTTGAGTTCTGTAGGCTAAGGCACATCTTCATCTCCAGCTAATGCGGTATCTGCGCTCTCAGAAGACACGGGCAGAGACGATGGAGGATGCCTCCACATCTGTCTCCTCCAGGTGGCAGTTGTGCTTCCTTCCCCACTGTTTTCTTCATTAATGCTAATTTAGTCTTTTAAGAATTGGCAACTGTTTTGCAAAATTTGAGCATTTTTCCCCTTAGAGGAATAGGTCTGAGGATTTGCAGGACTGATTAAATTTTTAAAAAATAGTTATGGAGTAAGCCTCATGGCCTCACAGATATTACTCTGTTTCCCAACCTGAGCATGTCGTTTACTGGCATGATTCTCAGCACTGTAAACAAATCATCATTCCAAGAAACCTCATTCTGTGAGGAATTTGAATAAGTAGTTTGAAAAATAAAATATGTATTCTTTTTACAAAAGTAGTGAAATTTGAATGTTACCCTAAAATGAATCCCATTCTCCTACCCGGGAAATCTTTAGCATGTGCGAGAGCTGAATGTAAGAGGCAGAAACAACTTTATAATGTTTGTGTTCGGAAATAGAAATCTCTTAAACTTTAAATAGAAATGGGAAAGACATTTTCTTTTTTTCTTTTTATTTTTTTGGGGGAAAGGCATTTCTATGCTCCTTTTTTGAAAGCTGGGAGAAATAATATTCTTTTATTTCCATTTATTCACTCCTTCACTCAATAAATAATTGTTGAGCTTTTCGACATTCAAAGTATTGTAGTTACTGTGAGGATCAAGTACTGTTTTTAGGAAACAGATTTTAGCAGGACAGATGATATATTTGCAGTAGTTCTAGATGAAGTGAGAAATCATGAGAATTTGAAAAGGAATTCTGATGGGGAGGTAAAGTATGTTCATGAGATACTTCTTACAAGTCAGAGTGCTCAGCGGTAGACAGCTCCCGAAATGTTTCCCCCCTTTGCATTCCCACCATTGTGTAATTCCTTCCTCTTACATGTGGCTGGATGTAGCGACTTGCTTCTATGCAAAAGCATAGAGCAGAAATGATGGGGAGTCACTTCTGAGGTATAGGTAGGTGTAAGAGGGACTGACTTTCATATTACTCATATGGCCTCTCAGTCTCTTCTTTCCTCACCGTATTGCCAAAGTACTGCAGTGTTGTGAGGTACCCTATGGTGAGGTCCATATGGGAAAGAACTGAGGTCAACTCCTGGCCAACAACCAGCAAGAGACTGAGGACCTCAGCCTTTTGGGAACTGAATGCCAACAAATATATGTATTAGCCTGGGAAATAGATCCTTTTACGGTAAAGTCTTGAGATAGCTACAATCTGGGGGAATCCCCGGGTGACTCAGCGGTTTAGTGCCGGCCTTCGGCCCAGGGAATGATCCTAGAGTCCTGGGATCGAGCCCTGCATTTGACTCCCTGCATGGAGCCTGCTTCCCCCTCTGCCTGTGTCTCTGCCTCTCTCTCTTTCTGTGTCTCTCATGAATAAATAAAAAACAAAATCTTAACAACAACAAAAAAAGAGATAGCCACAGTATTGGTGGGCATCCTGGCTACCTACTACCTTGTGAGAGACTCTGAGCCCAGAGTCAGAGTTCCTGGATTCCTGACCCACTGAAACTATGATATTATAAATGTTTACTGTCTTAAGACGGTTTGGGGTTATTTGTAAGCAGTAATATATTAACTAATCTAAACCTTCAGGAATGCTGAGAGGAAGAATCCAGTACTAATTCAGGTAATAGTCTTGGAAAACCACTGTATGCTAGGTACTAGTTACACAGTGATGGACAAAACAGACAAAAACCTGTGTTCATCAGCCTCATGGTCTGCTGACAGCAATAATTGTGCAGATAATTATTGAAGTTGTGCTAAGTTCAGTGAAGGAAATGTGCCATGTGCAGGGAGTATGTAAAGTCATGATATCCAATTTAGGCTGGGGGATAAGTAATGACTTCCATCAAGAAATCATATTTAATGCTATGAAAAAAATTGGGTAGGAGGATGAGAATAGTGGTTGGGATAGAGTAGAAAACTCCCCTTATAGAGAAGGCAAAGTGCATGCAAAGGTCCTGGGGTTAGAAACTAGTTTGTCAAAGGCTTCAACATGTTGAGTTTTATAGAACATTAAGTACTTGGAATTATTTCCTAAGAGCAATAACAAGATATTGAGGTTTAAGAAAGGGTACTACATAATCATATTTAACATTTTAAATGAATCATTCTAGTTACATTGTGGAAAAAACATGGATATTGGGAACCCTGTTAGGAAGCTGCAGGATGATGATGATTTCATCTAAGGTGACTATCATGGGGATAAGAAGTAGAGAGAGAATATCATATTCTGTAGACTGTGATTAGGTATGACACCACAACAAATATTTACAAAATATCTAGATTTTACAGACACAGAATATTTATTAATATAAATGCATTTTGTTCAATAAATCAGAGGTACTTGATGATAACTTGTAATACATAAAAATAGTCTTCACATATGAAAAAATAATCCATGAGGGCAGAGGAGTAAAAAAGAGAATACTTCTATTTTGCTACAGATTTTACTAGTAAAACACTGTTTCTTTCCTAAAGAAAAAGTGATCATAATAACTTCTTTAAAGTGTTTAATTTATGCCAAGAATGAGCTAATGGTGTTTTTATTTCCATGTCCATTCTTTTCAACTATTTTGTTTTCTAGCATGGCTACAAAGATTGACACAAATTGAAAAACAATATTTTTTCCAAATACATGTGAGGAAGAGATAAGTACATAGTATATAATAGCAGAATATTTTTTTTCCTTTACAACATTTACTCCCAGAAGGATCATAGTTCAAGTAATCAGACATGTAAAATGAGATAATGCCAGACATATTAAAAAGTGAAATCTATCAATGGACACTTAGAAATCACCTTCTACTTTAATGTGATAGATTCTAGAGGGTAATCCGGCCCAGTCACTTGACAGAAAACTTTCTTTCCAACCTGCTATTGTACAAAGAATGATATTTCATATTTTAGGATATTCTATGTTATTCTGCTGTATGAAAATATAGTCTGATCATTTGATCTTGCCACATCTTTGATGATGAGATCACATAGCAAGCAGGATTGTTTTTCTATCCTAACAGTCACTTAGAGGGAAATTTAAAATAGCGTATTTTGCCCTGATATGGTACTTTGCTTTTCATCTTCTACTTTACCTCAGAAAGATAAATAACAAGTATGGAATTTCTCTAGTTAGATCCTATGTTGTAAAGATCAACTTATGAAAAAGGATATTCTATAAATTGCAGAGTGAGTATTGTGGCTATTATAAAGTATTCTAAAAGATAATGTGCATTCATTCCTCTCCAGAGGACTATGAAATTATTAGCCTGCCTAATGTACATACTTTTTCTGTAGCAAGTTTTATACAAGTATCATATTTAACCATGCCCTCCTAATATGCTAAGAGGCAGCATCTAGAAATTTGACTTTGAGTTCACTACTACCTTCAGCTCCAAATTCTGCAATTCTCCTGATAAAAGCAGGCCTTGTTTTGCCAAACACTGGTGCTTTCCCAAGAGTCTAGTTCCCTGCCTTCATTTAATGATTATTGGGCATAATTGTTCAGGTTTCACTGATTAGCGTCTGTCACCTTGACAGCCGTTTTAACCTTATTCTGATAAAGGGCAAATACTGTCTCATCATCTTTGGGTTATTACACTTGGTTCATACTCAGTGATTATTGACTCTGTTCCTCCAACTCAGATTTAAATAAAAGGCCACTTATACCATATTAGTCAACCCATGCTTTAATTTTATGAAGGTCATGCTTATGTCAGGCGCTGTTAAGCCATCAACCTAGACTCCAAACATCTGCTCAGGGTTAGCATTAAATAGATCCCCAGAAATCCACAGGAGAAATAAAATGAAGTTATATATGGGGAAAAAAAGAATACACTTATTATTGTATTAAACAATACCGAAGATAAAGCTATTTAAAGACATTTTGACGATTGTTCTTATCACTACAACTTAGTGTACACAGAAATGTGATAAATAAATAAACATTTATTGAACATCTGTTGAACAATAAAATACAATATTATACAAATAAGAAAAGGTGATAAATGACTTGATTCTTCTTTTTTCACCACCTAACCAGTTTTCTTATAACAACAAAATAAATAAAACACTGTAATAGGAATATTTGTTAACATATTTTTATAAGTCTGTAATGCTAAACACCATATTTTACCTAGTACCTTAGAGAAAACACTTATGCAATGTTTTTTCATATGATAATATAGTCCTGTAATAGTGCCAAGAACAGTAAGGAAGTCGGTCAAATAATATCTTTTGCTTCAAAGCTTGGCAAGATATAAAGCTCTGTTCTTAAAGATAAAGAACTGCTATTGAGACATCTGCCTTTGTCACTTACAGACCAGTAGACTACTGAGAATTGTTTCAGAGTGCAGCTCTGTTAAGTGAAAAATAACTAATAGAGGAAAAATAAAATGCCACTTGTTCCTAGCCCTGAGTTACCACTGAATCACTGTTTCTCATTTTGACATATTAATCAGTTACAATTTACATTCATTGTTGCATTAGTTCTCATAACGAAATTGAGTCACAAGCATTTGTTTTTAAAGATTTTATTTATTTATTTGAGAGAGAGTGAGAGAGCAGAAGCCAGGGGACAGAGAGAGAGGGAGAAGCAGGCTCCCCACTGAACAGGAGCCCAATGTGGGGCTTGAATCTAGGACCTCAGGATCACGACCTGAACTCAAGGCAGACGCTTAACCTACTGATCCACCCAGTCGCCCTGAGTCATGGGCATTTTTATTTACTTTTTACAGGGAAGACAACCAAAGATCATAGAACCTCAAAAAAGTACCAAGACAGTGAGAGTTGAGGCCAAAATGTAACTCAAATCTGTCTGGTCACTAATAATGTGAAATCAGTGAAACTATAGATTTTTAAAACTTAAGTCTCTAACAAGTTCTCCTTCTTCAGAAAATAAACATATTATTATCCTGACCTGTAAAGTCTAAACGGTATAAATTCTCTTGTACAAGTGTTCTAAGATACACTCTTTTGACTCAGATTATTTATCAGAGCATTTATTTCATTAAAAAAAATACTTTATTTATTCATGAGAGACACAGAGAGACAGAGATATAGGCCGAGGGAGAAACAGGTTCTCTGTGGGAAGCCCGATGTAGGACTCAATCCCCGAATCTGGGGATCATGCCCTGAGCCAAAGGCAGAGGCTCAGCCGCTGAGCCACCCAGGCCTCCCTTATCAGAACATTTAAAAGACATGAACTAACTTGAACATTTTGACTGCTATGGAAAACATGTGTTAGGATTTCTTGGTCCAACTGGTGCCAGAAATTTAAATCAGTTATATAGTTTTTACAGCTTTGTATACAGAAGATACAAACTTGTAGTTGATATATAACTAATTCCAATTATTATATGATATGCAAAACAGAGGCTTGTTATAGTTCACTAAGATTCATTTATTTATGGGGACATGTTATATACATGATAAAATCAATGGGGAATTAAAGGCTGCATTTGGAAAAATTGATTTATTATCTAGAAAGAGGAATAAAAAGATTCTACCTAATATTTTACAAAGATAAATTATTAAAAGATTAAAGACCAAAATATGAAATGTCAAACTCTAAGGCTAATACAAAGAAACATATGATATTAGTGCTGGAAAGAACTTCTTAAACTTGACATGAATGACACAGTCTATAATGCAAAAATGAGATAGATTAGATTACACTGATATCATGGACTTCCCTTGAATAAAAAACACCAAATAAACATAGGAGTCAAGTGACAGGTTGGTAAAGGTTGTATGTAACCTTGAAAACTCACAAGGAATTAATATCCTTTGGCTCTAGCTTCAAAATATGACCAGAATTCCAGTAGCTCTAACCAAGACTATAGTTAAAATCACATTCAAGTCCTCATCATCTTGAACCTGGATGCTGTCTGTGGCTTCCGGACTGGTCTGTCTGCTTCTCCACCTGCCCATCTAATATTCATTTTCAGCACACAACTGGATTATTATTATTTTTTAGATAGAAAGGCAGACATGTTGTTCCTTTATTCAACATTTGCCACTGGTCTTCCATCTCCATAAAATCTGTTTCTTCTCTGACTAGATGTCCTACTCTTTCCTCTAGCTCTCATCCTCTTTCTCAAATATTTGCATAACATTAAGTCTTTGATTAGCCTCTCCTTGGAATCCCTCCTCCAAGTATCTTCAAAAACAATAATCATGACTTTGTCAAGTCTTTAAATGTCATCTGCTTGGAGAGTTCTATGCTAATCATCTTTCTCTTAATTTCTTTATTTAGTTCTGCTTTTCTTTTTCCTAGCACCTGTTCTCTTATCACCTTCTAACATACTATTCTCTCATTTATTATTTACATGTCTATTTTTTCCTACTCACCCCTATCCATTTCTCCTTCCAACTAAAACATAAGCTGCATGGTAAGATCTATTGTATCTATTGTTCACCAATACAAGTGTCTAAAACAATGGCTACAACATGACAAGTGCTCAATAAAAATCCAGCTAGTGGATTAATCCATGCATGGATGGATTAAAATAATGAAATTATAGAGTATTTCTAAAAATAAACCAGAGAAGGACTAAAAAACAAATAGACAAATGGGCCTACACATGAAGTGGTTATTCATGGAGAGAAAATTCAAATGATTAACAAATATAAAAAGAGATGTTCAAATTCATCAAAGTAATACAAATGAAAACTTTATGAAATAAAACTTTCCATGTAAGATATTAGAAAAATTAGAAAGTTGAATAATATTCTGGTTTAATAATGTGAAGAGATCAACCTTCCTCGTGCACTATTAAGGAGTATAAACCGGTATAACAATTTAGGGACATATTCAGGCAGTTCTTCGTTAAGTTAGTTATGTGTATCACCCATGGCTCAGTGATCCCTCAGCTTGATAGTCATTCCAGAGGTGCGTGTGTGCATATTTGTCACAGTAATGTTTGAGGCAGCAGGGGACTGAATCTGACTTAGTTATACATGATTAAGGGGGTGGATAAATAAAATATGCAGATACACACTACACACAATGGAATCCCATGAATTAGTTAGAAATCAGGAATTTGATATATATCAAGCAAATGAGAGAGATTATAGAAATGCACGCTGAAGAATATGAAGAACGTAACTGATACACAATTTTAGTGCATGCACATTACAACACATACTGCTTATTTACAAGGACATCTATTCAAGAATTTAGAATGGTTGTTGTAGGTGTTGTCAGACAGAGGGGAATGGGCATTATGATCAAACCAACTAAAAACGTATTTCCAGGGGATCCCTGGGTGGCGCAGCGGTTTGGCGCCTGCCTTTGGCCCAGGGCGCGATCCTGGAGACCCGGGATCGAATCCCACGTCGGGCGCCCGGTGCATGGAGCCTGCTTCTCCCTCTGTCTGTGTCTCTGCCTCTCTCTCTATCTCTCTGTGACTATCATAAATAAATAAAAAAAATTTTTAAAAAAAAGTATTTCCAAAATGACATGAGCAGGATCTGGCACCTGGCCTTCATTCCAGTGGTATTAGCAGCTTCTGTTGTTTCTGCAAACCCTCTTCTTTAAGCTTTGACGTTCTCTTATACCTTTGCAACCAAAGTATATATCTATACCTAAATCTATCTGTATCTATATATCTACATCTATAGGGAGAAGATCAAGAAAATAATTATTGATATTGTACCAACAGGGCTAAAAGGGCAGGTTGTTCCCAAGAATAGGGCATAGTTTTAGGTAAAAATGTCCTTTTTCATGAGGGAAAACCTGGGAAGGATGTCAGCTGTCAAGCTCTTGGCAGCCAGTACCTCTGACAGCTAGAGAATAAGTGCATCTGAGCAGCTCACAACAGTGGCCTTTAAGGTGCCAGTTTTCTGTTACACCACCCATTATACCAACCCATTTTCCCTCCTTTACCATCTATGCTGACACTGAGAATGAGCATGCCGTAGAACAGCAGCTGGAAAGGGATTGCCTTATCTCCTTTTCTTCCTCTCTTCCTCCCTTCCTTTTCTCTCTTAACAATACTCTTCTAAACAATAATTAAGGTGGGCATTGTGTTTATTATGATAGCAGATAAAATATTTCCTTTCCCACTTAAAAAGATTAAAATAATACTTTATTTTAAATCCTTTTTCTTATATTCCTTCAATGCCGTTTTTTATATAATTACTATGTGTTTAGTAGTTAAAAATAAACTTTAGCTTTTATATTTGAAAGCATTCTTATTCCACTAAATATTTCCCCGGGTTTCTTCATATAAACCTATATCTTGATATCAGAGTAAAATAAACACAATATGATGACAGCCTAATGACAGAACTCCAAGAGCTGCCAAGAGGAAATGAAATGTTAGCTACAGTGTATCCAAATCTTTCTTCTTCACATCTAGTTTGTCTTGTAAAGCAAAGAGGAGCTATATTTCAGAAAGCAATTTGTAGACAGGAAAGTTAAAACATTTCCGTCTTTTTCCAATAAACATGAATTATGATCTTATTCAGTGGAAATCTTCAACTCATTAAAAAAGTAAACTATTCTTATTAGAAAATCATAAGATGAACATTCAGACTTCAGTTATACTGATACTGACAGCCAAATCCATATGTGAAAGTATCTGGGATATATATATTAGTACCTCAACTTTTTGTGGATTTTTTTCATAATAGTATAAATAATTTATATTTTGAAACAACATAGTCCTATGTTTCATTCTAGCAAGGTAATATTGAGTAAATTACTTAATCATTTCAAGTCTCAGTTTTCTCCTCTGTAAAATGTGAATAAGTATGACCATTACCAGCGCAAAGAAATAGAATTGTTAAGACAGATTAATTTGATTTTTACATCTAAAAAAAATAATTTAACTATCTGGAATAGCAATTTATGTAAACATCACAGAAAAATGTAGAATGGATAAATAACCATTGTTCTAGACTTAAGGAATCATCAACTCTTTTGTATTTAATTAAGATTGCTTATATATATTATAACTTGAAATATATATTTATATATAAATTGAAGTAGGCTTATGAAGAAGTAGGATTACTTGTGTGAAGAATAAAAGTGAAAATGTAGAAAGGAAAGCATGGTCAAATTAATAGAATCAAAACTTGGCACATATTGTTTAATCTCTCTCTTATAGGTTGGTTTTCCCTCAAAGCAGACTTCAAGATAGAGATTAGAACACAGGGAATTTGTTAAGGAGTTATTTTGGAATCAACAACTGTGGATGAGCCAAAAAAAAGAAAAAAAGAGAGAGAGAGAGAGAGAGAGAGAATTTGGCAGAGAAGTTGAGCTTGATGCATTTCAACCAGCCTGATAGGCAGTTGGAACCTGGTGTGACCTTCTAGAGTTGTCCTAAACTGAAGAAGCTGGGGGTGGCAAGATTTTATAGACCTATGTTGATCAGTCACTGGATGCCGTTGGCCCATGAAAAGAAGTGCGGCTTTGGACAAGGAGGATTTCTTTAGCTGAGGCATTTGTCAAAGTGGGCTGAGAGTCATTTTCTGTGACATTCACAGCAGTTGGGGAGAATGAGTTCATTCTTGAAAGGGGATCTAAGTAGCACACCAGAATCTACCATATTTTTTAAGACCAGTTTTCTTTTTTTAATAACATAGACATATGTTATTTGTCTGGATAGGATAGTTCATATTGAATATTAATGAGTGATGTATGTAACCATACTACTGAGAGCAGAATTTTGGGTTTTAAACCTTAGAAGAGGAATTAGGTTTTGATAAGAGTAGGCAGTAGGAGTCCTCATACTGTCATGATTGGGTTACCAATCATGGTAATCTATTACTGTTGGGGTTGAAGGACAGAAGATGAGAGGTAGTAAACTAGAGTCTAACAATAATACAGATATTAATGAATATGGGCATGCACTTATTAATAAGGATAATCAAAGCAGAGAAAAAATGCATGTATGAGAAATTTTAACAAAAAGACAACAGGTAAGCACAGCAGAAAGTGGGGAAAATGAATTTTTTGTTATGTCAATAGGAAGTCAATGATACTACTGAAGGAACATATGTATTTGTATAGACTTTTACATTAGAAAATGAAATTGTATTTTTTTATTTTTTTTTGTTTTTGTTTTGTTTTTTTGTTTTGTTTTTTGAGAATATGAAATTTTAATGTTGAAAATTGCATTTATTCAGAAGGATATGGGAAAATTTAGATATTCTTAAATGAGGAATTTAAAAATATAATATGGATAAACTTCAACTATGTGAAGGTGGCATTTCAATTAATCTTATAGTGCATTTAAGACAGGCAATATGTGGATTGATTAGTTTTAGAGGAAGAGACATTAGTAAATATCAATGTGTAGTAAGATACTACTGGATGTATGTTAACTGTTTTGCCTCTGAAAATCTAAGTTATGCTAATCTAGAAAAGAAATATACCATAGATCCACTGCCTCCTGACCTATACAAAACAGGCCCATTAGGTTCTGAACAAGTAAATGGTAACAGGCTATACAAGCGCCTGATACAATGAAATTTTCCGTAATATTCAGCTAGGAATAGCAGGTACTGTTCCATGTAATAAAATGTCAAAACTAACAGAAGAAAGTGACCATCCACATTGTAATATATTTATTTCACAGAGTAAATTTCAACTAGAATTTATATCACGATTCAATCTGTTACCTTTGCAGTTCTTTTATTAAACAATGGTTTTACTGAGATATAATTTACATTGTAATACAATTAACTCTTTGAACCATTCAATCTGTGTGTCTTTTTTTTTTCATTCACATAATCATGAAATAATCAGTACTACCTAATTTTAGCATGTCTTCTCACTCAGCCAAACTCCATACTTGTTAGTGGTCACAACCCACCCACCTACCCCCATGCCCCTGCCACAGACCCTTGCAACCATTTATTTACTTTCTATCTATATATGAATTGCCTCATCTGGACTATTCATGCAAACTTTTCATACTTTTATATAGAACTTGTAAGACAGAGGGATATATTTAAACTAAAATCTATTTCAAGTTAAGATGACTTGTTCTTATACCAGTTACATCATCCTGACTCAAGTTGAGCAATTGAGTTAATACGAATAAAAGATAAACTTTCGGGAAGCTCTCATTTAATACTTACCTAGGTATAAGTATGAATGGAGGCCAAATGACAAAGCATCTAAATATTTTAAGATTCTAAATAAAGCTATAAATTTACCATTCTAGAGGGCTCTTGACATTCCTCTATCCCTCTTCCATACCACTAGTTTCTGATCATAGTCCATTCCTCTTCTCTTCTGAGGCTAATTCTGCATCATGAGCGGTCTCATGAAGATCCATAGAGACTCCGTATCATCAGTTCAAACTCTGTCCTTCCTTTCTCAGAAACAATGATGCTTTGGTTTCTCATATAGTCTAGGTATGTTGGCACAGTCTGTCCTTATAGTATATACCAATGGTAAATTCTCTACCTGCCCTGGACATTGGCACAGAGATATTTGGTAGGAAATTCTGGAATCCTAGGTGCTTGGAATGGTGCAGATGGGGTGGTGTTGCTGCTAAGTAGGTGTAACTGTTTGGCTTCTATACACTTCTTTTTCCAGAGTGAGTGGCTAGAGAGAGGCCAAAGCAGAGTTCCATAGTGTATAGAGCCCAGACAGTGTCACCTCTTGATTAGTTATCCAGGCAGTACATGCAATAACCCAAAGAGAAAGGCGTTTAGGAAGAACCTCACTTTTCAAAGGGCCCCTAGAGCCAATGGTCCCTCAACCTAATCTAACCATAAGACTGCCTTAATTCAGGCAATGACTTCATTAAATTTTTCCCATTGTTAAAATAACAAAATGTATTCATGATGTAATGAATGTGTTTTTGTCATGTTCTATATCTTGAATGATGAAACACAAATTATGAAAGGTTGTTACCATAGTTAAGGAAGCTTATGGCACATTTAAATCCAATGGCTATTAGTGAACAATTGGAATTCTATGAAGAACTAGTAAAACTTGCTTTATTTTCCAAATCTTTTTATGGATGGTAAAAAGAAAATATTAAAAGAGAGAAAAAAACCCAAGTTAACCAGTGCAAACAAAATTCTCATAATTCTTTGATTTTTTTTTAGAGTAAGTTGAAATCAATGAAGAAAAATAAGTGATAAATTCTTAAAATGAGTTGCTAATATTATATTCTCCCCAAGTAAAGGAGGTGAAAGTCAGGCACACCTAACACATATGTCAACAGTGAAGCAGTTCAGATTTTTCTATCCCTACAGCAGTTCTGAGACAATGATATATGAAAATGTATTGACTTGAAAGAGGAAATTAATTAAAAATGAGAAATTCATAAACGTGGAGGTTGAAGAATTCTCTGGGGTCACTTCCTTCCTACAAAATATTTTCTTCAGGTTCTCTATGAGTGATACTCCCTCTTTGCCAGCTTAGTGTGACTGAAGTGAATGTCCCAGCCAGCTCTCTGGTTTGCCTTTTTTCCCCCACTACCTGTTCAGGTAATCAGTCAGAGAACAATATGAATGCTGTTGCCTATGTCAATTAAATTAGGTCAAAAGTGTAACAGCAGTGGAAAAAGAAAAAAAAAAAAAGATCAGACAGTAAAGCAAAAGCCCAAGACGCTGGAGCACCTTATGGTTTGAGCAAACAATTCACTACACAATTTCTAGAGAGAGTAAACTCACAAACTGTTAAATACTGTTTTCCTTTGGGTAAAATTTTAATTAAAAAAGCAGCATGGATGCAGATTTCAGATCGTCACTATTCAAATAGCTGAGAAAGCTGTTTGAATTTTAAAATCTTATATTATGTCATTTAAAATTATTTTTTGCATGTATTTAAAATGTGATTTGAGCAACACTTTTAGACTACTGTAGAACAGGAGAAACCCAAGATAAGATTATTCTTTGTATGATACTCTTGGAGAACAGTTGAGGTTGGCCTGTTTAAGTGTTGGTGAGATTGGTTATTTCCTAAGAAAAATTATAAGTTAAAGTAGTCTAATGAAATATGTTGCTTGCTTATCAATCAGTTATTGAATGTAAAGAAATTAAATGACAAGAAATCAAATAATCTCAAGGAGATATTGAGAGGGAAATAAAACAATAAACAAAACAAATGAAAATGGCTAATTGACCTGCTTTCTTTACTGTAGAGATTATATATTGTGGCATTATTTATGAAATTGGGAGTTAAAAAGTGGTTCTGTTGAATGATTGATAAGTTTCCAAGGAATTAAAAGAAAAAACACTTTAAGTAGTTGGAACTATACTAACATAGCTCTATTTTGTTTGCTTTCATAAAGTTCTTTTGGACATACTATACTATATCTAGAAATAAACAATACAACTGGCCAGTAAACATAGGCTTTATTTTTCAATTTCAAGAAGTTTCACTATTATGCCCAGAGCAATATTTATCATTTCAAAAAATGTACTACGTAAGCATTTAATTTAGTGTATATATTATAGAGCTTTCCTTGTTATTCCTTTGATATTGTTGCTAACAAAAGCATTTTCCATAATGGAAAGTGTAGGTAGTCAAAAATTTATTTATATGAATTATACACATACATAAACTAGGCATACAGATTTATGTTTTGTGTGACCCTTTTAACTCTCTGTACTTGCTGTTAAGTTGTATATTTTTCCATGGGAGCACGTAACTCATGAGAAAATGACTAACATTGAAAACTCAGTTAAGTCTCAAAAATAGGCATTAGTTCTCAGGCATGACTCTCCTTTTGGGAAATCAAAATTTTTATTGCTAGATAAATTAATGTTTCAAATGTATGAATACAGATGCTGTTTGCAAATTTGTCACAATCTGTCTTCCAGCAGAAGAATTTATACTGTATACAGTAATAGAAAACAGAAAACTGCATATTTCACTAAATTGCAGCTGTGTGTGGAAGATTTATGTGATTATTTTTTGTCAGTGAAACATGTAGTGAAACACCCATGTATTTCACTGGAGTATTGTAAATGGACCATGTACATTTATTTTTAAACTTATTCTACATTTATTTCACAAAATATATAATGCCCTTATCACATTAAAAAGAATAAGCATATTAAATCTGTTCAGAGTAATTTCATTACTTGAAAAACCAGTTTGTATTTAAAATATTGAGTAGGATTTTAATTTTCAGTCTTAGAAGAGAAACCCATATGATTTTCCTTTCAAGCATTTTCTTATCTTGAAAATATGTCAACACCCAACAAAATGAATTGTAAATATATTCATATATCATGAACTTATTATATTGGTAACTAACACCGGGCATTGCACGTCCAAAGGCAAATGTCATATACAGAATTATCTAATTATCTGTGTCATTATATGTGCATATGTGAAACTCACAGTCATTTTTGCATAGATTGATTACATCCTGGGTTGTTTGAGTGGGAAAACCTTAATATTATATAATATGTCTCATGGTGCTGGGATAATGAAAAAAATCTGCTCTCAGTTCATATTCCAAACCAGAAGAGAAGAGTATAGTTGTCTCTTTCTAGAGAAGTTTAGAAATTAGTGGTCCTCCAATCTCCCAAAATACTAACCTGTGGATGAACTTGATGCCATGACAACACCACCACAACAATGACATAATATCCAGGAATCATGGAGCATTCTAACTGAGGAGCAAATAACAAAATCACTTCCAGAGTTAAAAAAAAAATAAAGTCAGAATTTATGCTTAAAATCAAATTGAAGTCAAGCTTTCAAATAATTAATTATTAACTTGCAGTTTGAGGAAACTTTCTGGGAAAGCTGGAAGAATAAATTGGGTCATAAATATTTCTTGCTCCAATATCTAGCAGAATAAATTACAAATAGCAGTAAAGAGAGAAAAGGACCACCATCATCCAAATGAGGAATGGTGCAACTTCTTGCCATAACACTTCAAGGCAACAGCAAAAGAAAATAGAAGATTTTTGTTTCACAAGACAGAGCTTAGCTCTCAACTCAAACTACATTCTTTGCAACAGAGAGTAGAGAGTCAACAAAATCTGAAATGGTCTCATTAATACCCTGAATTTGGAAAATGGTGAAGTCATCAAGGTTCCTTATCTTTTTTTGTCTGTAATGTTGGAGAAAGACAGAAGGACCAGATGGGAGAAGATACCACAGGGCATGGGACCAACCTAAATTTATGAATATGATTTATGAATATAATGAATATCACAAACCTAAATTTGCTCTCATGGATTGGACTAATAGAATACAGAATATCACAATGAAGGGAAAAAATCGTAATTCTGTGTTTCCTTTTATGGTAATAAGATATAAACCATGCCAAAAGAAGGAACTCTGCTGGATATTTAATATATCAGAAAAGAAAGAAGAAACGCAGGCTTTCCAGAAAAGCTCTATTTGGGATACAGAAAAGTGGCATTGGTTGAGAAATTGATTTCAGAAAGACGAAAAAGGGACAATTAGAGTCTGATAAATAGATCTTTTAGCTCAAGCAACATGTAGTATATGATGTGACAACTATACAAATAAAGCAAGAAAAAAACAAAGCAAAAGTAGCAAGAACAAGATGAAAATGGGAAAAAGAGTAAGAGGAGAAAAGAAAAGGATGAAAGGAAAATCTATAGCATGAAAAATTTAGAAAAATGACTACTTTTTGAAGGAAATGTGAACCAAAAGAAGAAATTTTCTGATGAGTGCTTTTATTATGAATGGAAACACATCAAAATGACAGGAACTCAAAAATCACATAAGCAAAACAAAACAAAACAAAAAACTAGAATGAAAGAGGAGATGATGAAGCAAATAAAAGGAAATTGTTATCACTATAATAAAACTCATATCTACATTAGAAAAAACTAGAAAAACTAAAATTCATGTTACTGACATAGAATATTTGATTGAGATGACTTTGAACACCATGAATATTTTTGAGAAGTTAAGTAATTAATAAGATTATATATATATAAGATTATATATGTATATATATATATATATATATGTGGAGGACAGAGATAACATAAAATTTGAAGAACTAAACAAATAAAATGTATTCAAAATGTTAATAGAAGAAAATTTACCTGCAGTGTAGAACAAAAGAATTAATAGTGAAAGAACAGCAGTATTTCCAGACAGGTGATGTGGAGACACAGAAATTATTGTTTTGGCCACAGAGCTGAAGGGTTATCTTGAATTCTTCTTGAAACAATTTCTTGATAATAAAATTTATTCAAGCCAGAGGGAGTATACACACAGACACACACACGCGCACAAAAACAAAAGATAAAAACCCAAGCTCTAGTGGAAAAGCAATAGTGGGAAGTATCAAATCCTTTCATAAGTGAAACTGTAGCTGGGAATTATGGTTTCAGGACATTACAGATATTTAAACCTTGTCAGTAAATAATAAAACCATGTGTAAAAAAAAAAAAGGAATGAAATTGGCATGCAGTTAAATAGGAAGAAAGAGATAATTCTAATATACCATTCCCTAACAGAAGTCAATTAATACTGTCTACAATTGAAATAAATACTTTAAAAATATATTCAATTTCAAAACATTTTGTGAACATTCTTTTCCTGTCAGTGGATATTTTAGGGAATATTTCTTAGATACAGAAATTACTTTTTTTATATTAGAAAGAAGTATATCCAATTTACTTTAGATGTTTGTTTTGAACTTGACCAGATGAAACAAATACTACATTAAAATTTTTTACTAAAATATACTATACAAAAATCTTATCCCCTTTCTAGTTTTCTTTTAAAATCTTTTTCTTTTTTCTTTCTTTCTTTCTTTCTTTGTTTCTTTCTTTCTTTCTTTTTTTCTTTCTTTCTTTCTTTCCTTTCTTCTTTTTCTTCTTTCTTTTTCTTTCTTTCTTTCTTCTTTCTTTCTTTTTTCCTTCCTTCCTTCCTTCCTTCCTCCCTTCTTTCATTCCCATGTTAGCTTGCCTATTTATCTAATCCATATGGTTCTCAAACTTTTTTCACCTCAGGCCCTCTTTGCACTCTTGAAAATTATATAAGAGTCCAAAAAGCTTTTGTTTATGTGGCTTAATATACAGATACCATATTGGAGGTTAGACCTGAACATTTAAAAAATATATACTTATCTTTAATCTATGTGTTCTATTTAATCTATGCAAAATTTAAAAACTCATTATATGTTAACATTAATAATACAGTTTTATGAAAAATCAGCATATTTTCCAAAACAAATATTTAATGAGAAGAATGCTATTGTTTTACATTTTCATCATTCAGCATAATATCTAATTTAATAGATAAAGCTTCTACTACATTCAATTTGTTGCAATCTGTATCTATATCTGAATTATATAGAGAAAAATCCAGCTTCATACAGATTATATCTGATTATATACCATATTATATCTGATACTACACTAAAACTTTAGAAGAGGCATTTTTTGAAGCCTAGTTGCAAAACAAAATCATATCAATGAATTTTTCATATTCTGTTACATTGAAATCAACTAGTTTGTCTTGCAGTCTGAATCACTATCTAGCCACGCATGATTTTGTGACATGTCTTGATTATTGGGAATATTTTGGTTTTAATGAATTATATAAGTCTCACAGAATATCAACATTTTACTACATAATATAAATCACACTAATTTTGTTTTCCTTCTCATCAGAGATATCTATAAGGACCAAGAGATTACAAATTTCACAGGGACAGATTCCCACAATTCTAATTGCTACTTGCAAGCTGGAATTTTATCCACCACAATATTGCCCGTTATCTTCTTGTTTTCCTTGGGTGTCAAAATCTCAGTGACCATTTTTGATAAAATGTCTGCCAAGTATCTACATCTAAATAACCATATTTTCCTCATTAGTCATTCTTTTATATTTAAATATTTTTCCATGGAAAATGTGCCTAGTTTAGTACGTAATTCAAGTATAGAAAAGCTTTCCTTTGAGATCACCAGAAGAAAATTTGGGATGCTCTTCTTTAAAGAATATTTTGAGAGAAGCTTCTTTTATATATATATATATATATATATATATATATATATATATATATATATATAACTGCTAGTGCATTGTAGTGATGAATACAATCACTGTAAAAATTGGTGACACTGCCTTAATTCATGCTAAGGAGGCACAATTTTACTGATCCTTGTTTTAGCGTCATCAGAGCAAATGACCATACAGTAAAAAAAGCAAGTATTATCTCCGTATTATAGTAACTGTAGTTTGACCTTGTGCATTCCCTAAATGGGAATACTCCAGGCATTGCAGACCAGATGTTGAGAACTAATCTATTTTAATCATCCACCTATGAGTCTATTAATAGATCCTATTAATAATATCTATATAAATATATACTACGTAAATAGTAAAGATAGTAATGTTAGTATTTTAGTAATGATAGTATTATAAACTTAATAATTCTTGTTTCCTGTTGGTGAGACCTGGGGTGTCCTTTATTTTCTTCTTTTACTTTGTGATACTGCTTGAATTGTACATGATCAATAACATGATTAAAAAGAAAGTATCTTGGGATTCCTGGGTGGCTCAGCAGTTTAGCGCTGCCTTGGGCCTAGGGCATGATCCTGGGGTCCTGGGATCGAATCCCACATCGGGCTCCCTGCATGGAGCCTGCTTCTCCCTTTGCCTGTGTCTCTGCCTCTCACTCTCTGTCTCTCATGAATAAATAAATAAATAAAAAGACAGTATCTTGTTCTTAAAAATAAGAAGAAATTGTGAGAGATTCATTGCTTGGAAATGACTGAATCAGGGGAAACAATAAAAACAAAGATACTGTAATGAAAGGCAGTGAGAAATGATTATTCTAGAAAAAAACAAGCCTAAATGGGACAAAGGCAATATGCATTTGCAGAGAAGATACCAAACCAAATAGAATGTTAAGGATTGTCTTGTGCTCACAAGGAATGATCCTTCCTCACTGAGGAGGAACTAGAGGCCACTATCAGATCTGCCTGTTTATTACTTACCTTTTGGTGCACAGTAACTTGTACTCATTACTTTTACATATTTCTTAGTTATTTTAAGAGAATGTTTTTGCTGTCATCGCAAAAATCTTAGCAAGAAATCATTGTAAATGTCAAGTCTTGGGGCTAACGGGGCAAAATCATGTTAGCCTTTTCTTCTCATAGTCTCCCCACTTTGCTCCTATTTTTGACCCGGACATGTACTCACATGTATAAGCTTTACAGAATTATACTTAGATCTGATTAGTTTTTGGGTATGAAATATAGAGCATAAAGGTCAGCATTAGATTTCTTATTTTTGGCCTAAGATATAATGTTGCTTTATTGGCAGACAATTAAAGAAAAAGTTACCATATTCATTTTATTTGCAACAAATAAAAAAGTACTATCACAAACAGCTTTGAGTTGTCCCTAACACATAGACATATGCAATTTACGTAGTAGACTATTTTCACATTTTATTTGGACAATTGTATCTTACATAGTACTTACAGCCCTCTTGTTTTCTAGTGTCATCCTTTTTAGTAAGAAAGATTAAAAATGGAAGCCAACATTTTTCAACTGTGAAGTACTGGATCCAATTACTCACAGCAACTAAAAGCAGAGTTTATTTTAATAGGATTTGCAGTAAAACAAGGCATATAAAAATCAGATGCACAGGCAAAGACTTTTTCATCTTTAATCATTAAGCTACCAGTACAAATTGAGCCCTGAAGTTATTTCATTCCCAAAGGAGATCAGAGATTTAAAGAATTCAGGGGATTAAACATTCGTGTTTGAGTGAACATGCTAAGTGTTTTTGTGCTTGCTATTATCAAAATAGTATTTTCAATACTTTATTTTAGATGCACACACCCTATTTTTTTCTTCTCTCCTAAATAATGTCTTATAACTGCTAAGACATAGCATTAAGAACCAGTTGAATGTTTTATTACTAACTTACAAATATGACCTTATATTTAAAGTTGCTGTTTTCCTTCTTCCTTTGACATTTCTGAGAGTCTAATTGTTCTATTTATCTTTGATCTCATAATTTTTGTGCGAGGGATGAAGAGTGAACAATGGGAGAAGAGACTCCCATTAAGCTATGGCATCTGAGGATAAGTCTTAGGGTGCTATAGTACCAGAATCAAACAACCAACTTTACAAAGTTTCAAAGTTTATATGATAAAATACCAGCATGTGAAAGCTTTTGTATCTGTAAATATATAATTGATTATCCACTTGTAAATGAACCATTTTCCTGTGGGAGGCTAAGTAAGGCAGATGTATAAATGTCATAAGAATCGTTCTTATCCACACATAAGAACACAAAGCTTCCTTTGTGTCAGTTACTATGCTAGCCACTGAACTGTAAAATATCAACTAATTGTGTATCAATAACATTGTTTATAAGACAGACCATGTATGGGGAAGGTGAAAATTGTGGGAAAAAAGCAAGGGTTACATGAGGATTAGGCTAATTGATAGAAGCAACTTACCCAAAGTACAGAAGAAACGTGTTGACAAAGGAGACATAAGGGCCCACCTGTTCTAGCTAAAAATAGCCATGTGCCGAGCACTTTGCTAGGTGCATTATAAATTTTTCTCATTTATTTTTACAGTTCAATATATGAGATAGTATATCAGTTATTGTGTTCTCCTGTGAGTAACAGAAAACGCTAAGTCAAATTGGTTTAAATATTAAAGAAATTTAATATCGCACAATAATTGGAATTTCAGAGATAAGGCAGGCTTTGGGTACAGTTCTGTCTGGGGCCCACTCATGTCATCAAAACTCACAATCTTTCTGCCCCTCTGCTCTGCTTTATTAACCCTTCATCTTCAGCCTAGTTCCTTTCATGGGACAAGATGATCACCAATGGAAATGGAAGGCCATGGTTTTTTGTTCAATTCCGTTTAGAAGGGAAAGGAGTAAGTCAAAGACATACTATAAGGTTTTTTCCTTTGGTGTGATTGTTCTTCTTAGGTCACACACCCACTCATAAATGAACAGTAGAGTCTAGAGGGATGCCATAGATTGACTTAAAATAACCAGTATCCATACCAGAAATGGGAATGGGCTCACCTTTCTTTGAGTCATTTCAAGAATGAGAGGATTCTTGAACCAAATTGAGGATGAAGAAAGTGGTCAAAGTTGTGGATGGAAATTGACCAGGTATTTATCCAAAGAAGAAATACACTTTCATTACTATTACCATTTTACAATTAAGTGAACTGTGTCATAAAGCAGATAAAAATAACGGTCAAGGAGCAGCCAACTATGAAAAGGAAGACTTGTGTTTCAAATGCAGGTGGTGTGGTTTCAGAGCTTATGACCTACATCGGGACTATAATTGCTAGAGGACAGTGACTAAGACAAGATCTTATCATCAGATGACCCTAGAAACCAAGCCTTTAGCAGAGAGAACCAAGAGATCTTAACTTCCCAAGAGAGAATAAAATCATTTTGGGTACAGAAACATGTCCAGTCTACTCTGATTACCACATCATGTTACGCTAAAAGGATTAGATTTGTTTTATGTTCTCTGCCAAATGTGGTGACTTTAAATATTTACCTACAAACTGATACCTAGCTTTTTCTTTATAATGAAACATTTCAGATTATGGAAAAAATATAGAATGCCCAGCATTCTATATTGCCAAACATTTTTTTGTTTGCTTTTAATCTTAAAAAAATATAGAGATTTAATAAGAGCCCTTTATTATCTCAAATCAAATTCTATTCATCTCTCTCCATCTCTACATATAACCACTTCCCTCAGTTTGACATTTATTACTCTTCTGGATATTAACTATTTTTGCCACACATGTAAGCATTTATAAATAACCTTACTATTATTTTATGTTTTAAAGCCTTAGAATTTTCCCACACATTCCTATTTTCACTCATCATTATGCTTTTGATATTTGCACATGTTGATAGATGTAGCCATTGTTTATTTCAACTGCTACATGGTATTTTTTTATGAATGGTTTATATTTTTTTCTTTTTTCCTTCTGAAAAGTATTCTTCCACATTCTGTCACAATCACTTGATATTTTCTTTTTTTTTTTTAATTTGCAAACTGAAGAACATGAAACATAAAACTTTTCATAAAACTTAACCTTTCAATCTCCTAAGTACTATTGAAGCCAGGAAATGTCATTTCTTTACTGGCTATTTGGGTTTCCATTTCTTATCCTTTGTTCATGTCTTCCCTATTGGCTCATATGTATTTTTCTTTATGATTTTCAGATTATATATTTATTTCCTCTGGCTATTAATCCTTTGTGAATATTTTTCACAGCCTGTGCCTAACTTTCACTTTGTAGAGTTGTTTATTATATAGTTTCTGAAAGTTTAACATATTCAGATTTTTCGATCTGTTCATTGATTTATTATTTTTCAGTGACTATTTAGTTTTTACTATGTTCCACACACAGATATGTTGGACAAGATCCATGGCCACAGAGTATAACAGCATGTTCTTAGTATATGCCAAAGAATACAAAACCTCTGTTACTCTTTACATAAGTCATTCCTCAGGATTGTGTTTGCAATAAGAAACTCTGAGAGATGAAGTAATATCTTCCTCTACACGGAGTGGAGGCTTGTTTACCCCTCATTATAAAAGGCAAATTCATAAGCTTGTTTTTCCTTAGCTTTAATACAAACCCACTGTATTTGCAGGACTTACCTGTGTTCATATCAGATTACCCTCATGGAACTTGGGGACTAAGGGGAAACTGACAAAATATGCTGATGCTCTCTTGATGCTTGTAATGCTATGAAAATTAAATTCCTTGGCCCAAGAGTCTTAAGTCTTTTGCCCTGAGCATGTGCTAGGCATAAAATTACAGTTTTTGGTGCTAAGAATGCATCATGGCATAAAACAGACAAAGCATGGAGCTTTCAGCATGAAGTTTGCATTCTAGCGGAAGGAAAGAGACAACAAACAACGAAAATAATAGATAAGTGCATCTGGTAGTAAACATGGTGTTAAATGCCACACCATTATATATGTTTCCATAATATATAACATACATAGAATATGTATCTTAAAATATGTTATATTATAAAGGAAATTAGGGGTTGGAAGTGCTAGGACAAGAGGATTGGTCTTTTTAGATTTTGCCTGTGAAATCTTTATGTTAAGGCCAAAACATTAACATATTTTCTTCTGTACATTTTTAATTTTGCTTATTATATTTTGGTTTATATTTATTTTGAATATGTTTCTGTTCATGCCACTGGTCTAATTTTTACTTTTTCTTGAGATTAACCAACTGTTTCACTTCTACTTATCTTGGATTATTTTTAAAAAGGAGAATAGACTTCGGTTTTGCAATGAGACATATGTCCTATGGTTTAAAATATCACTACTAGAGGGGCACCTGGGTGGCTCAGTCGACCTTTGGTTCAGGTCATGATCCCAGCATCAGGTTCTCTGCTCAGCAGGAAGTCTGTTTCTCCCTCTCCCTCTATGTGCTTGCTCTCTCTCTCTTTCTCCCTCTCTCTCAAAAAAATAAATCCTTAAAAAATATATCATTACTAGGTAAAGTGATATTTTCATATTATTTGTTTTCATACCAAAAAGTAATATTCAAAAACACCTATAGTTGACCAATGCCAAAGTAAGTGTTCTTTTCTTGAAACAAAATGAAATCAGATGGTATCAAATCATTCAACTGATATTTGTTGGCCATGGTCTTCTGAGTTATTTTAATTTGATGCATATTGTGAGAATATACTGGTCTTCCCTTTATGGCCAATGACAATACCATATACATTAAATTTGAGGTATCCTCTTGAATATCAAGTAATTAGGGGAGGACTAATTGTATCCCTCAAGAGTATGAGCTAGTGTATTTTTGGGGTTAGCTTCAGTGCTTTTTTTGGGCATGAATTTCTCAGCATTTTTAACATTCCTATTACATTTTGGAGGTTCAATTTATATAAAATGGTGAGAGGGACTATATTATTTATTCTTGCCAATTAAAATACTTTGATAGAAACTGACTCTCAAAATATCCCTCTCACTTCACATATGCTGTGTACACTCCAAATGGAGAATTTTTTTTACCAGTCATCTAATTATTTAGGCTTTCTGGTGCCAAAGAGAATATCCCTGGAAATAGTAATTGAAAATGTCTGTCTCTATAAGAATATTGTTCAGGTGCGTATTCTAAGAGCCATACAGTCAATATATGCTAATTCTAGGTGTCTGCAGTTTTAAATTGATTATACATTGGTCACTTTCATGGGAAGTAAAATGTAGAAATTGGGTACTGGTGGACATCTTTTTTCTTTTTCTAAATCTATGGATGCCATACTCTCCTTGGGGTCCTTGGGCATTATGGGGCAGTACGTCTAAGGCAGAATCAAATTCCTCAAAACTTCTGACTAGCAAATATCACAGGGTTATTTTTTTCTCAGGTCCCCCTGATAGCATATGACCCTCCATCCAGATTTGCAAATTGGCATCCGTGAGTGATTCATTTGAATGGTTTAGTGGGGACCACAAAAGCCAGTTTATTAGCATCCATTTTGTCTCTTGGCCAGAGCTCCATTTCAGCCACTGTTAGCCAAATACTCTGGTGTCAGAGTGGTATGGACTTGAAAAACTATCTCTAACACCCATGCAGTTAATTCTATTAAATTTGTGGGGCATACTTTATGGGAGAGGTTGAGAAAACTTACAACATGTGACCATCATAACCCTTTCTTTTTAAGATTATTCACTTTTTTGAAGAGTCACTTCTCAAATTTATATAAAGTCCTCAGAATTACATCATCTACATATTTCAGCATCTACAGATTTTCACACCCTAGTCAAACTCTTCTTTGTCTTTATTTAACCCCCTTGCCCCATCACAAGCACTTTCTACTCCCACCTACATTCCTCTTTAAAAGATAGCTAGTAGTCCGGAGATACTGAAGCTACTCTATCTAACTGGACAAAGAAATGAATAATAAAAGAATCATGAAACTTTACTGGAAAAAATGGAAACTGCTTTCATTTCATATTCATCTATCTTACTCCTTAAATCTTACTACTAAAGATCACAATAAACTAGAGGGTACACATATTAGAATAAGGAGTATTAATCCATTTGTGTAGTATCCTCTAATCCACACGTTCTCTATTTTTCCAAATTTCCTACTTAAAAATGCAGTTGGACTTGCATAAATAACTTAGAAATAACATTGTTTAAATGCAGTTTCTAACAACTGTCCAAATTCTGGCCTCCACACTAGTGTTGTTTTCCAGCCGAAATTACTATTAAGAGACTGGCATTTCAATTCAGACTGTCCTACTAATTAATTATGTGACTAGGAATGCATAATGTAACTTCTCTCATCGACAGTTTTCCTTATCTTTGATGTCGGTAAAATATTCAGTCTGTGTTTTGGAAGCATTGTTCTTAAGTTCAAATAGTACATACATATTAAAAATCTCTGAAAATGGAAATGCACCTATAATTGGTAAAGTATTATTATTATTATTAATATTATTATTCCTTTCCATATACTAATATCTGTATCACCTAAGAACAGTTAAAATATAGAATTTCAGCCATTGACACATAACCCTAAGTGAGCTAAACAAAGTCATCTTTAGGATTTCCTCAAACTATCAAAAAGGAGATCCTTTTGCTTTATCTCGGGTTACTACTTGGAAGGAAAACAGAAGTCTAGATCTGATAAGTGGTCATTTTAGCCAACTGCACAGAGAAACCTTGCCTAAGAATGAAACCACCACAGAGAAGAATAGAAAACAAACAGACAAAAACAAGCAAACAAAAAACCCCAGAGAATCACAGATCCTTGAAGACAAGCTTTGAGTCTTTTTGAAACCGGATCCTTCTTTTGAACACCCTAGTTACATTAAGAAATCAATAAATTCACTTTAGTTGCTGCTATTTAACTAGAGTTGGATTTAATTTTTTTTTCAATTTCCCATGAAAGATGAGTTAAAGAGTCAGCTTTTATAAATTCTTCAGAAAAAATGATCTTCATTTCTGGATGTAGGCCTCAAAGTCTACTGTAAATTCTATGATTTAGTCAGATATTCTCTGACAGAATTAGAAGCTACTTCCCATTATCCCATTCCATAAAATAGACACAAAATTAAGACAGCCTCTTAAGAATTTTATTCTGCACATCACTGAAAGAGAATGTTAAAATTTTATATATTTGGGGGGTACATGGGTGGCTCAGTCAGTTAAGCATCCAATTCTTTGTTTCTGCTCAGATCATGATCTCATGATCTCATGAGTCATGAGATTGAGCCCCATGTCAGGCACCACACTCCATGGGGAGTCTGCTTGAGATTCTCTATCCCTCTCCCTTGGCTCCTCCTCCTTCTCTCTCTTGCTCACTCTCTCTCTTCAGTGTTCTATATGAAAAAAATCTAGGACCAGTGAGTAGAAGACACATGAAAGCATATCCTAAACACAGGTGTTTCCTCTAATATTTAAAGAAACATTGTCCAGGAAGGTAAGAAATTGCTTTGCCATCTCTAAGTTTGAGAATGTTAGAAATGAGATTTTTCCCTGAAATGGGAGATTGCATTAATGTATCCAAGATCCTTAATAGCTCAAGATTACTTTGGCATGTTCATTTCTTTTCTCAAAAAGAGTGCAACCTATAGATGTAACCTTTTGTAATTTTGTACCTAGAGGTAGGTACAACTGAAACCATCTGTCCATGCTGTAAACTAACTGCAGAAAGCAGCAATTTCCTGAATAAATGGAACTAAGTATAATGTTGACTGAAATGGCTGGTAGTCATTCAGTGAATGGAACTTAAACATTATGATGTTATTGTGTGCAATCTCTGATTCTAAATAAAATGAGAAGTATATTGATAACTTTTATTAGGAATATCAAGCTTTTCAAATTTTCTTAAAACCTTTTTTTTTTTTTTGCTTTTGTCTGCAAGTGATATATTTCAGAAAGAATGGCAGAACAGAGCACTCACTTTGATAGTTTCCATAAAATCATTATTAGGGAAAGTTCAAGACTAATTACTGAAATTCCCTTTAATTAGGTTTAAATACTGAATAGTTTTATTCATCATAAGTTATGTACATATTTATTCTTTACAATGTTTCATACATAATTTAATATTTAAACCACTTACCATTTTGGGAATTTAGCTTGACATTTCATTCAGCAGTAATCTGGGCCTTTGTTTCTAATTACATTTTTCAGAATTCTTGCTTGTTCTGTTTTCCACTTTTAAAATTATTTCTGAAATTTAATTGACATCTTAATGAATACATATTTTTTCATATCCTTTGAACATAAGCCAATTATAGAAGCTTTCCTTAAAAGGTTGAAGCACAAAAAATGATTATAATTTTAAAAGTTTGAGGGAATAATAGTAATTTTCTCATAAAATAATACTGTTTAGAAATATAGTCATTTGACTTTCTGCATAAGAGAAAAAAAGCTTTGTAAATTATTGCTAAAACCTTGCTTTTTCAAAATAAATAACATTGGGAAAATAATTGAAACATAATGATATATAGACATAGGTTTAAAATATATAAAATCTCCTTTAAATGATTATCTAGCTTACAAGAAATATATGGGATTAGAGCTGAGAGTCTTAATAGGTATAAGCAATTTATAATTATAACATTAGTTTCCACATTAGTCTGAGAAGAAAGCTTTTGGAAATTAGTTTCATCAGTGGATAGTTGATATGTTTTATGCCTGATGGGAATATAGTGCAAAAGAAATATTGTTTCTTGTAACAGGTGTATCACAGAAACAAATTTTAGTGATAGCCAATGTAAATAATAACTAAGCTGGAAAATACTGTTCAGTTACATTCTCATAGCCTAATGTAAACTTCTTACTGAAATAGCAGCAGGCCCTTAAAATGGTTACAATGACCATTTCTGTTACGCACACACACACACACACACACACACATGCACACACACACACAAACACACGCTCCTTAAGCTAGTTCAAAATTTGTACTGATGATGGTAATACTTTATTTAGCCTGGGAATCTGACTCTTCTCTCTGACATTATATGAGTTGAAATTGATTGAACCTTGTTGGTTCCATAACAAACAGTCCAGGAAGGAAAGTTGGGAGGTGTATGGTAATTGCTTTGTTTTGTAGAGCACTTCACAGTTTTCAAAGTCCCTGTGTTATGTGATATCTAAAACTAGTACATTGATGTACCTGGATAACAATTTTTGCAGGGTTGTTTATTTCTAATGAATCTGCATCTATAAATGCCACTTATTCTTTATTTCTTATTCTTTATTTTTTTCTCATTCATGAATTTGTGCAATAGACATTTACTAGAAAACAGGCTTTAGGGGTGTAAAAAAAGAAAAGCATTTCCCCTTGAGAAACTGATAATGTGTGAGGGACAGTTAGATAAGTGAAATAAGAGAAAGCAAAAAAATTTACATTGGAAGCACAAAGCCTGGGGTCTTCATTTGTAATTGGAAGGCCAGGAAGTGCTTCAAAAAAGTTATGCTTAAGGTTGCTGGCCAAGCAGATGCGGTTAAAGCAGTGATTGCCAAGCAGATAAATTTGGAATTTTAAAACATACTTGGCCTTGTCCGAAAACGTTTTTGATTTTCACCAGTAGTGGTTGAGTCTTCTACAGATATCTAGTGGGTAGAGCTAAGGGATGCTTTAAACACCCTATAATCCTAAAATAGCTCCACACACACACACCCTCAAAAAAGAACTGTCTTAAACTGTCAACAGTGCCAAAGTTGAGAAAGTTTGGGTTATAGGCATTATAGGCAAAAGGAATAAACACATGGAGGAAAATATTCTGGCTTATGAAAATATAAACTGCTTGATGTTCATTAAGGAAATGGGGACAGAAGTAGCAATAGTGCCTGCTAGACTATGGAGGGGAAGAAAGAGCCTGAATTCTCTCTCAGCATAGATGTTAAAGATATAGATCTTTGTTTCTGTAAAGTGCAGCAGTTTCTGTACATTAGTAGAAAATTAAAATAAGAATAGGTCTTTAACTCCTCTACTTTAAAGAAACAAAAATTAATAGAAACAGAGACAGTTTGTTGAAATGGTCCCATGATGTTAAAACGTTAAAAAACAAATGAAAGTAAGAAATACATAGTTTATTATTTTTGGTCAAAAGTCACTGGAAGGATATGTGTGTCCACTTGTTCCAATTGTATTTTATCAGAAATATATTGTGGGCTCTCACTTCACATGAAAACATCTCCTGCTTCACACCATGCAATCTTAGAAGAGGCTAATCAGGTGAATTGCTATCAGGCCCCAGATAGAGAGATGGCTGTTGTGGGATGGAGCCCATACTTAAACCTATAAAATGAAAAGACAGTGGGTTCTATATGTGGTAAATATATTTAATAGATTACTGGTTGTCTCCAGTGTTGCTATTTTTAAGGTTAGTGTCTTACAATGGTTTCTAGTAAATGTTTATTTAATGACTGTATGAATAAATACATGAGTGAATAAAATAAGGGAAAAAGAGGAAAGAAAGGAGGGAAAGAAAGGGTCAGAGTGAAGGAGGGACATGGAGAAGTTAAGCCCAGTGTTGGTTAAGTTCTAAGAGGGCAAGTTTTTGAGTGTTTTGACCACTACTGAATTCCCAGTAACTAGAATATGCCTGAACCCTAATTATATTGGTGCTCAGTATTTGTGAACTGAATGAATTACCCTACTCTACACAACTTCCTACCTTTCAGAATGCATACAGGAACGTTGTTGGGGATGGGAAGTAGCAACACGATAATCAGCAATTATAACACTGATAACTATATATTTGGGCAACAGATGTATTAATTATAAATTAAGCTACATTATTTAGAAGTGACTCAAAAAGAATATAAAAACAATTCAGTCATGCTTGAATCTTCAGGAATAGATTACCTTACCTAAAACTGTGAATTTGGCATTTTCAGGACTGGGTGTGTGTGTATATGTGTGTGTGGTGTGTATGTGTATGTGTGTATGTTTTGGGGTTTGGGAGAGAGAACTGAGAGGAAGAAAGAAAAGCCATAAAGACATGCTCTGATAAAAGAAAACAAAAATTAAGAAGCTGTAGGAAATATCAAATTCTTTTTGTTACAAAGTATACTATATATGTTATTGTATACTGTATCTTAAGGGTTTTATTTATTTATTTAATTATTTTAGAGAGAAAGAAAGAACATGAGTGGGAGGGACATAGGGAGAGAGAGAGAATCTCAAGCAGACTCCCTGCTGGGTGCAGAGCCCAGCGTGGGGCTCAGTCTCACGACCCTGAGTTCATGAGCTAAAATCAAGATTCAAAGGCTTAACTGACTGAGCCACCCAGATGCCACTGTTATTATATATTGTATTTTTAAAATGTACATCTTGGGAAGGTCTTATCACAGCAATACTTTCATACTTGCTCTCTATTCATTCATCAGCCTTTTTAAAGTACTAGTTTCTAGGACATTATTCTCTTTACCACACAATTTGTAAGCTAAACCTCTTTTTTTCTTTTCTTTTTTTTTTGAAGATTTTATTTATTTATTTATTCATGAGAGACACAGAGAGAGAGTCAGAGACATAGGCAAAGGGAGAAGCAGGCTCCCTCCGGGGAGCCTGATGCAGAACTCAATCCCAGGAACCCGGGATCACGACCTGAGCCGAAGGCAGATGCTCAACCACTGAGCTACCCAGGTGCCCTCCTCCTTTTCTCATTGAAAATTAGGGCACATTTTGAAAATTCACATAGCATATTAAATATTTCATATTTTTGTATATTATTATAGCCTTCTCACCCACTCCTCCCCCCGCCAAAAAAAAAAAAAAAAGGAAACTATACAGAGAAGGAAAGAGTAATTCCAAAATCAATATTGTTGGGATCCCTGGGTGGCGCAGCGGTTTGGCGCCTGCCTTTGGCCCAGGGCACGATCCTGGAGACCCCGGATCGAATCCCACGTCCGGCTCCCGGTGCATGGAGCCTGCTTCTCCCTCTGCCTATGTCTCTGCCTCTCTCTCTCTCTCTCTGTGACTATCATAAATAAATAAAAAAAAATTAAAAAAAAATCAATATTGTTTAAGGAACCAGAACAGTTGGTTACTATGTCTTGTGTATTTGTTTCTGGCATATCGTTAAGTGTTTTTCATATCAGGTATTTAATAATACTTAGAAAGTGTCCATGTAGTGCATTTAACTCCTAAGCTTTATGCAGCTCCTGGCAGGATTGCCCACTAAAAAAGGTAGTAGAAAGTCAAGTCTTCCAGCAAAGAACCTTTGCCCCAATTCCATGACCTTTATTTCTTTCTCACTCAGTGTCCTCATCTGCTAAATGGGGATGGTAATTCTATCTCCACTTACCTAAACACTGAATGGATAACTAGATTTAAAAAAATTTAAAAAGATTTTAAAATTTGAAATGTCTAATAGTAAAGTTAACTAGAACATAGTTGTACTATATATTAATACCATTTTCTCTGTTACTTCTCACTTACATGGGAAAGAACAGGCTACTAATTTGAAAATGCTATATAAAATTTTGTGATCAGTGAAAAGTTTTAGTTGGGAAGCTTTTTATCTTTGGCTTAATTGCCCTTTCAAGGGGACTCTTTAATATTATGAAAAGAAGAACACTGAAAGTTACAAACTCATTTAGGGAAAAAAAAAGAATATAAGCTATCAATATGGTTTTTCCTCAGAGCTCTTAAGATGTATCTGAGAGTTCATTCCTGATGGCTTTTGGTGTTTTCCTCATAGTACTATTTCTGTATTTTTCCAAGAATAAATTATTAACATGAGATCTAATTTGAAATTCCATGCTACTTAAAATTACTGGGATGATAGTTTTGCCTTAGTGCTCCTTTTACACCAGCATGGAATTTACTAATGGAGAAATAATAATTCTGTTTGCTCTTTCCTTTTGTTTTAGTTGTCACTACCATATATATTGTGAATAAATGTTTGGGAGTAATTTTGCCTTTTAAGTATCATAAACATTAACAAATGCTGTTTGATTCACTTACAAATTATATGAGAAGAGCCATGAAATTTTCCTAACCTTTTCTGTAGCTCAATAAATCACAAACAGACAAGAAAGTTAAGTACTACTTCAGTGGAAAATCAGCAGACAGATGTAGCACACATTCCCCTCAAAATAATTCAGAACCTGTTTCAATTTATCAAATGCCTACTTTATCTGTCAAAACAATGTCCTTTCTCAAATAAAGGGCATTGTTTCTGTAGCAAGAAAAAGGTTCTGATGTATTGTTATCTGCAAATGGATGGCGGAATAATGGAACAACAGGCAGTGTTTCAAACTAAGAGATCAAAGGCCAGAATGCATTACAAATCTTGTTAAAATAAATGAGGGTAAGAGCATAATTCCAATAAAGACATTTATAGTCTGAAACAATCTCTCAGTCTTTTTAAAAGAGATCTTTAAAAATGAACCTAAATCCCCTTACAAACACCAAAAGGTTTTTGCTGCTTCCCTCAGAGAAGTTCAATATTCAAAGAAATACAAAATCGTAGAACTCCATACAAGCTAGATAACAGTACGTTTTTTAACATGCTGACATTGTAGCATTTTACTGATGCTACTAATCTGTTTGTTGCATTTATCTGTGCACATAGAATTCATGGAGGAAAGCACTTGTTCATAAAACATCCAAATTTAAAACATACTTTGTTATGAAAGTGTTTAGCTAAATTAATTTGTTTAATGTTTTAGGTTAATTTTACCACATAATCTCCCCACTTGTAAGCAATTTTTCTTAAGGAATCCCAATACTTGGATATGTAACAAATAATATAAATCTTTTAATTGCAACTTCAGATGAGATACTTCCTTTTTTAACAGTATAAGGAAAACCCAGATATAATGAGGGCCATACCCAGCATTAAGGTTATACTGTACGTGTACACAATCAGTTAGCTGTTATTTCCTAGCTGTTGTCATGCCCAAACATTTACTTTAACCTAAACGTGTCAGATATTTATGATGATTCCTGCAGCCTGGTTGATCTGGAGCTGAAATATGACAATATAGCCTGATGTGTCTATCTTCAGTATGATGGCAAGTTGCTCTCCTTTCCTTTATTCTAGCTCTTTGTTTTGTTCAGTTTTGTTTTTAAATGCAACCAGACCTTTGTCAGTAGCCAGAGTATCTTCTTAAAACAAATCTATAACAATCTTGTTGTTAAAAGAAATTCATATTCAGTAACAACCTTTGGAACTGAGGGCTATAAAATGCATTAATTCATGATCATCAAATGATAGAAGATGCATTTGTGACCATATATACTCACACAATCACATAGTTGAAGTTTTTAAAAACTTGTGGGAAGTTATTACAGTTGTATAGACTATATCAGTTATCTGAGGACAATTCCTGGAAATAAAAAATGTTTTGTTTCATCGAATGTAATATAGATTGTGATGTTTACTGTCTGACACTAAGATTGTAAGATACTGTAATTAAGCATAGTTTCACCATAAAAAAATTAGTTTCCTCACTTATACCAATAAATACATGAATTCAACAATAGATATTCAAAATAAATGTGAATTAAGCAGTCAGAACAAAAGCTGGCATTAAGTTAAAATTACTACTTTTTTACAAAAATGTCTCTGTATTCACCAAAACCCTTGGCAAAGAGAAGATCCCATGAATACAATTTCTACTCAGAGTTTTATATACCCTATAAAAGGAAAATATTAATTGATGTCCTTTGGGACATTCTGTTCAAAATTGTCTAATAGGCCTGTATAATTTGTTCCAAAGTATTTCAATAGGCAATGTAGTCACCAATCCATGCCAGTCCAAACCTCTCCTAATTTTCTGTTATATGCCATCGACAGAAGGAATTGTAAGACTACATCCTGCCCTCAGGGAAGCCACAAACTCAACTAAAAAATCATCTTAAACACTCAATTATTTGGTTCATATGATCCAAAACATCTCATGTATCTAGGTCATAGACTTATGTAATATGAATTGAAATTAAAACCAGGCTTTAAATATTTTAAAATATACTATTCCACAAATTATCTAACTATTCATGTTTTTACTTCATTCCAAAAACATATAAATAAATACAGAAACATGCTGTATATTCATAAACTCATTTATATATTTATATATTCAAGAATGTGAATATATATAAATGTGTGTATATACATATATATATGTATATATATATAGACAAACACATACATAGTCTGTTTATCAGCTTGTCCATTTATCTATCCATCTATCCAATGTCAGGAATTAAGACTTGAAACAGATTTGAATTCAGCTTATTTCTTAGGAACTGTATGACATGTTCATAAACCTCTCTATTCACTTTTGTTCATAATCCCATTCTGTGACCTGAGTCACTCGGGGTAGGGCATGGCTAGAGGAACAGATCCTGCTTTCTTCTTCAGTAAACCTAAATTCTGGCAGAGATTTATCACAGGAACCTCATAAAACATATTAGTTTATTGTGATGTATGAAGTTTGTCATCTGAAAGATCTGAGTACACATATCCTACACGTGATGTACTTGAGTTTTTTTCCAATTGTATGGTGAGTATTAGAAAACTCTACACTTATAAGGGGGAATTTGATCTATGGTGCCAAGAATATATATCTGTTTAACAGAATATGTTTGAAAGATGCACTGGGCTTTCTCACCTATTATCATAAACTCGAAAGATCAAGTTGTTTATTTTTTTAAAACTATACACAGGATCTGTCTATGCTTAAGATATGTCATTTAAAGCAGAAGTACATGTGAGGGGTGCCTGGGTGGCTCAGTGGTTAAATATCTGCTTTTGGCTCAGGTCATGATCTCAGGACTCTATGGCTGAGCTCCAGGATGGGCTCCCTGCTCAGCAGGGGGTCTGCTTCTCCCTCCGCCTCTCCTCCCTAATTCCTGCACCCTTGCTCTCTCAAATAAATGAATACAATCTTTAAAAATATATAAATAAAGTAGAAGTATATGTGAGAAGAGAGAGCAGTTAATAAAGCATGAATGGGAGAGTCTTCCTCATGGTGAAGTTTTTGTCTTGAAGATCTTCCATAGTACACTCACTAGCAGCACCAATACCTCCAAGTACCTGAGTATGGGGAATGCGGTAGAGTAAGGAAGGGGTCATCAGTGTCCAAATACTTCTTACACTTTACCTTGATTCTATGGAAGAACTAAGGAAGGGTTAGGACAGATAGCTCACCCTTTGAATGATGTAACAACCCATTATAACATTTAGAAATACATAGGCAAGTTTATGTGATAAAATAAATTCCAAAAAAATTCTCCATCAATTCAAGATTAAGAAAATCAAGAAAAAAACTAAATCTGCACCACCACCACCCCCTCTTCCCCAGCCACTTCTCTCCAGAAGACAAGCACAAAGGACACCGGATATAAAGTGTAATATGAGTAATTCTGAAGAAAGAGATAAGGAGAAAAGATCATTCAGGGAAGAAATTTGGCTAGGACAAACTTTATTTAGAATCTGTTTCTATAAACACAATAGACAATATTTGGGTTGAATTCAAAGCCTACACAATTCAGATAAACAATGGTTTCTCTGCTTGATTAGATAATTTGGTTAATATAGAAAACTCAATGAGGGGAGAAAAATTAATCATTCAAATTGGAAGGATTTGCAGGGCAGATTACTCACTGGTTTAAAATTTTTCATTTTAAAAATAGTTACAGTAGCAGCTTCAAATATTTCATTGAAAAGAACAAGATAATGACTTACAAAATGAGTTATTTAAAACAATTAGTGTGGGATATCATTTAAATTGATGCATTTTGTGACTTAAATTGAGAAAGGTTAAGTAGTAGAGAGAGTTACAAATATGACTTATTTTTCCCAGTATCACACATATTTTTAAAAGCCCAGTTATCTTTTTGATCACTTTATCATGTCTTCTTTTTAAATTTTTGGAACATAATTGAAAATATTATCAAATTTTAAAAGAGAAATTATAGCATGAACACATATTCCCTAACAAACTATAAGAAAATGTGACTTTACTAACAAACATCCTTATAGTTAATAAACGTATATATTCTCCAAGCTTCTGATTAATAGGAAAATAGCAAACTAAAGCAGCAGTGATAATGCAACCATTTAAAACAACAAAAATGCCTCTATGAATATTAAGTCAATGACTTTCTTCTGAAATAAAAAATGTGTTTGGCACTGAAAATTAATGTGATTTCTTGCATGTAAATTACCATATTTTAAACAAAAGATATCTTCAAGAACCATTTTAATCTTTGCTATATTTTACATATAGTACTTTCAAATTCATATTTCAGTGTTGACATATTTCAAATAAAGAAAATGGACTGTTGTAATCCTTTGCATGGTGTTTTCATTCAATTAGCTCTATCTTTCTTTTTCTAAGCAAACAAGATGGCAATTTACTCAAAGTCAACCCATAATAACATATATCAGCCAGAGTCAAACAAACACAGTGCTGCTCATGCTACACCTTTTAAAATCAAACAATTTTAAATAAAAGCAAACATGAACATAAATAGTGTTTCCCTTTGGAATTTGACTGTTGACAGAAAAATGATAAAAACATAAAAATGGTTTGAATTTGTAAGGAAGTTAAATAATTCAGGAAATGTTTTATTAACTGATAGCAGAGAGAACAGGATTTTGGTCTTTGCATTATGCAGTAATGAAAGAATAAAATATATGATATGTGGCTTTAAAAAAAACTGTTCCTAACTGTACTAAAATTTCGCAAGGTAGTTGAAAACCACATTCTTATCAAGCACTCACAAAAAAATATAATTCTGTTTAAATATTTTTTTAGGTTAGCTGCAACATTTTCCAAAGTGAAGGAAAAGTTGTATGTTAGTACATTGTTTATAAAGGGTTTTTGGCTTATATTTTCAATATATTAAAACAGAAATTTGAAGGAAACAGAATCTGAAATGATAATCTGTTGCACTGTTTGTTGCATAGAAACATTACTCTCATATGATGAAAATATAAAGTTATCACCGCCAACATATTATTGCCAAAGCATTTTTTCTCTTAATTTCAACACAATAGAAGAAAATATAAATAATTATATTGTTATGCAAACACAAAGTTTATAAATGTTCATGATTACATATTCATACTAAATTTACTGACTATAAAACAAATATTTATTACAAAGCATAATTATTTGATATAATCATGCTCCAAATCATGTGGACTTATCAAATGTATTAAAAATTAAAGTTCTGTTGGTTTTTCACTTACTCTCACATAGTTCAAATTTCATATTTGTATAATAAATATATGGAGTTTATATTTCTGAGCTTTGATTCTGAGTCTTCTGTTTACTAGCTATGTGACACTTGGCACATTACTAATTTTTTACTCCAAGTATCTTTATCAGAAAAAAAATGCACATACTATAATTGGTATGGTGAGATTGAAATAATGAATTGATTTAGGAGAGCTAGTGTAAAAAGAGTCTTTATTACTTATTTTAGGTTTCCCACGTACTGCACAATGCTTACTTCTGATATTACTCAGTGCACCATCTCTGGAAAAAATGGAAGCAAAGGGAAAAAAAAAACAGGAAACTTTACAACAGTTTTAGTAAATTATATGCCTTTCCTTTAGTGACAGGGGTATTTTAATTGACAATATGACCTGAATTGTCCGTATACTTATGTAACCTCGCTTTTGAACTTGCTGACCATTTGAATTAAAGGCAGAAATGCTGAAAGGAGTATTTTCATGTAACACAAGTAATATTATAACTTGGTACAACTTGTTTGGCATGTTGAACATGATATAAGTGTTTTGTTATATGCACAGTTTATGATCAGAGCTAAGGCACATTTATAACTTAGCATGGTATATCAATCTTAGTATGTAATAGAGAAAATATAAAATAATACGACCAAAATGTTATCACTGTAGCATTTTTTTCAGTAAACTGTAAACCCAACAGGGGGGTTCAAATTTACAACCTCAAGATCAAGAGTCCCATCCATGCTCTACCGACCGAGACAGCTGGGTACCACCATAATATTTTTAAATATGAGGAATTATTCAAAATAATTCTTACATAGGTTAAAACATAGACACTCTTAGTGTGGTTCCTGGCACTCTTTTTAGTGATTGATAAATATTAGGACAAGAGGAAAAAATACTAAGTCTGCAACAATAAATACTTTATCTGCTTATTCTCTGATGAGATATTATGCACCATCAGGATGACTGCAGTTACATGAACAGAGGCTCCTGACATAATATAAATGTACATAAGAAAGTATAAAAGCACTTAATATAAAACCTAATGTAAGAAAGAATATAGAAAAATAGTTTTTCAAATGTTAGGATAGTTATATTTGAGGAGTGTTTTCTTCTCCTTCATCCATTTTTAAATCTTAATGTCGATTTTTATATTTACAAAACAAAGAGGAAGCATTTCTAAAATAAACATTTATATTTTCACTATACTATTATTCATCTTAATTAATTAGAAGAGAAATATATAATGAGTCTGTGCTTGTTGTAGTTGTCCATGGATTTGCCTACTTTAAGTGTCAGTATTATAGCTTCCCTCATTATTCTATTATTATTTTTAGTTCCCATATGGAGGCATTAGTTTATAGCCACTGATCTTTATACCAAATAAATTGGTATAAAGAAATGAAGTATAAGGGTTCTCATTCAGAGTCAATAGTCAAGGTGAAAGAATGTATATGTAGGAGCAACCACAAAATTGCCATGCCACTATTTAAGTGGGTTCACCTGACACTGTGTATAACTTGTGTAAATATATATGATACGGACACTGGATATAATGATCATTTACCTGAACAGAACCATTTGTGTGAGCATGCCCTCTCTACAAATCTTGCTAACTGACAGTATACTCAATACATTTTGGGAACGTATCTTGTGCTTGCTAGAGAGCAGTCTAAGCAAACATGTTCTATCATAAGGCTGCAAAACTTTCATACTAGTAAGGGTGTTTCAAAACAATTTCACCAAAAACAAGATTCTGTTGGGCTTTCTGGAAACCTCTTGTTTAAATCATCTTTTTAAATAGGTAGTCTTGTTTTTCAAGTGGGGGACCTTTTTTTTTTTAAGATTTTATTTATTTATTCATGAGAGACAGAGAGAGAGAGAGAGAGAGACAGAGGGAGGAGTGGGCTCCATGCAGGGAACCCAATGTGGGACCCGATCCCGGGACTGCAGAATTATGCCCCCGACCAAAGGCAGGCGCCAAACCACTGAGCCAACCAGATATCCCATCAAGTGGACCTTTAAAAATGACATTTTCAAATTATAAACCTTTTTATTTACATATAAAATATTAAATATATAAAATTATGCCAGTTATATAACTAGTCCAAGTACTATGGGAAATATTTTATATACTATATGTATGTACATTCTTAAATTCAGAACAAAATAAAAATTATTAACATTTGGATTCATGTAAGGATAATTAGATATAAATAAATATGCCTTATTTATTTATTTATTTATTTATTTATTTATTTATTTATAAATTTAAGAATGTTGACCATCCACTTTCTCTCTCACTCAAATTATCTTCTCCATTACTGCCTTGGTCATGTAGAAAGCAAAGCCAAAAAAAAAATTAGTAATGCCTGAAATGAGTTTTACTCTAAAGTATATTATTTGTGTTATAAATGTATTATATTATAGAGGTGGGTGAATTTCTCCCTGGGTATTGTTGGCCAACTTGTTAGTACATAATCCATATTCTGCTTCTAAATAGTATAGATCAAAAGCATATGAAAAATATCTGGAATAACATAAAATCATTGTTTGATTAATTTTACATAATAAAGTTATGATCAAAGACATAACCCTAGAAATACTAGAAATACATGTAGGGATGATAATGAATTATTAAATATCAAAAAGGAAAGGATGATAATTATTTTTTTTAAAGATGGTAATTTTTTAAAAAAAGGATGTTATATTTAAGGCTCAACAATTTTCAGGTACAAAAATAAATTCATTTATATATAGTATATCATTTTAAATTTACTTAAAAATAAGGAAGATAAATATTTTCCTGATAATTTTTCAGAGGAGGAAATAAAGGCCTAGAAGACTTAATAACTTGTTTTAGTTTTCTCAGCATTGAAAACCTTAATTGAATGACACCTGTTGTAAAATAGAAATAGCATTTTTAAAAAGTCACAAAATGTGGGCAGTCATGCAATATCAGTCCAATATATGTAAGTGATGCACATTGTGAGTGAAGCTGGCAAGCTAAAGCTAAATATCAAAAAGCTAAATGTATATGAAGATAAAAATATAAATATTTTACCAAAAATTGAAGAAATATAGATTGGTTAATATAAGCAATATCGTCGGGGCACCTCAGTTGGTTAGACAATGGACTCTTGATTTCGACTTGGCTCAGGTCATGATCTCAGGGTCATGATATTGAGTCCTGCCTTGAACTCCGTGCTGGGTGTGGAGCCTACTTAAGATTCTTTCTCTACCCCTCTCTCTGCTCCTCCCTCTCTCGTTCACAATCATGCTTGCTTTCTCAAAAAAAAAAAAAAATGTGTGTGTGTGTGTGTGTGTGTATACACACACACACACACACATGCATGATATCTTCAAAATTTTCTGACGTGTTACCTACAAAACCTTCAGTAGACATAATTAGTATTAGATAAGCACAAAATATATAATAAATAAAATAAGTTTTTGAAAAAAAATTTAGATACCCATATTTTATGTAGTGGACCCAGATTTTTACCCTGATTTTCAAAAAATATAGTCTATGATTCTTAGAAGACTTTGTACTGGCAACTATATATCTTTCAAGGCAATACTAACCATGACACTAAGTACTGTAGTATTTGGAAAGATATACAGTAAAAATGATTGCTTAATGACAACTTTAAAATGAAAAATTTCTTGCCTAATTAAAAGCATGATAATTAATGGTATCTATATTGAACTCTTCTGGAGTTCCTATCCTCTTGAGTTACAAATCAAAATCTAGGAATGTGCTATGCTCATGTGTAGGTCTTCAAGACTAGAGCCAGTTAGAGATATATGGTTTATTCAACTACATCTCACCTAAAATTTATGGAATTATTTTGGGATTATGTGACATGTAGAGTTCTATGTGTTATACCTCAAGCCACCTTCAGATATGACCCATGGTCCTGGCCCAAAGAACAGAATGATGCTTTGTTGCCTTAATTGTTAAATATTGACCAGTGACCTTGTGAGACTATCAGTCTTGTTAAAAGAGGTAATTTTGACTATTAATGCTAAAGTAAATTAATAAACAAAAATGCTTGGCTTCATACACATAATCTACAAACATTTACATGCCATCATGAGACTAGCATTATAATTCCACACAGACTTCTGAATTCTTTTAGCTCTGAATTCTGCTTGCTTTGTTTAATGTTATTCAAGATTTTCTTTAGTTTTGCTTTAACTTGATTTGATTTGTATAAAGGTATCAGGGGATATCAGGTCAAGTTACTGGAAGCAAAAGGGTAGAAAATGTCAGTCATGAAAATAAGGCACATCATAATACAAGTGTCAGTCTACAAATATGGGAAAGTTTGCTGGATAAATCCAAGGAAATCAATTGGAGCACAGAAAAAAAAAAAATGTGGTCCTGGAGATGTAAAAAGGATTCAAAATCCTGGGTGTCTTAGCACTCACAGTGGAACTTGGATATTCCAGCTGCTAAGAGATAAAAGCCTTTAGTCCTCTGACTTGCTTTCTAGTGTCTGCTGGTTATGGGCAGCTGGGAGTAGGGAGGTGTTGACCATGAACAAATGAAAATATAGGTTAATCTTATCCTAAACAAGGCAGGGAAAAGGTGACAAGATAGGTTCAGGTGGGGGCAGTTTCTATCTCTGTAGTTCCTACACATTCCCAGAAATAGGTCTGGTGGAAAATCTCCCCCAAATTGACAATTGAATGTGATCAGAAAAAAAAACAAACCTGCTGATATTTTATTAGACCAATAAAATAGCATCAGGAATGTGAGTTTGAATGTAAGCTTTAATATTAAAAATAGAGTGCAATGGGCAGCCTGGGTGGCTCAGCGGTTTAGTGCCGCCTTCAGCCCAGGGCCTGATCCTGGAGACGTGGGATCAAGTCCCACGTCAGGCTCCCTGCATTGAGCCTGCTTCTCCCTCTGCCTGTGTCTATGCCTCTCTCTCTCTCTCTCTCTCTCTCTCTCTATCTCTGTGTGTATGTGTGTGTGTGTGTCTTTCATGAATACATAAATAAAATCTTTAAAAAAATAGAGTGCAAAAATGACTCTAGAATTAATTACTCAAAAAATAAGAGTTTAAAAAATTTGTATAAAGTGTTATAAAGAAATTAAAACCCTTGAGGATAATCTAAAACATATTAATATCTAACCATTAAATAGCTTACCATGCTGCACAAACCTGCTCGATGTTTACCCATTTAATGCTTACAATTTTATAATGTAAGACCTCATATATGGTAGGAAGAGGTACCACTTTAATTTTCTTAATTTTTTTCTTATACTCCCACTCTGGGATCCAGCCAATTTCAGAAAACAACAGTAGTGGAACCTGACAACATTTTGAACCATCCATTAGTCAAGAAAACTATTCAAACACTTACATACAGAACTCTGAAATTAAGCTTTGGTCCTGCCAGTCACTGTCAACAAATGGAGAGAAATAACTATTTTGTTCTTTGTGAAAGGAGACTTAACATTTGCATTCCTACTTTTTTCTATCTTACACCGATTACGAATGTGAATTTACAGGATCACAGAATGTGATATACAAGATTGCTTAGATCATAGAATTTAAGGCTAAATTTTTTTGTTTTTTATTGTTTTTTTTTCTTTTTGTAAAGATTCATTCATTCATTCATTCATTCATTCATGAGAGACACACAGAGAGAAGCAGAGACATAGGTAGAGGGAGAAGCAGGCTTCCTACTGGGAGCCTGATGTAGGACTTAATCCTAGGTCCCTGGGATCACATCCTTAGTCAAAGGCACATGCTCAGCCACAGAGCTACCCAGACATCCCAAATTTTTTGTTTTTTAAAGGTTTTATTTATTTATTTGATAAAGAGCACAAGAGAGCACAAGTGGTGGAAAGGGAGAAGCAACCTGACCATTGAGGAGGGAGCCCGATGTGGGGCTCAATCCCAGGACCCCGGGATCATGACCTGAGCCAAAGGTAGACACTTAACTGACTGAGCACCCAGACACCCTTCTTAACGCTACAATTGATAGTAGTCCACGTACAGATTTATATTATCAGCCTATTTTTGAGACAGTTTCCATGCATTCCACTTATTATATCTGAAGACCTCATTCCTACATTTTTTTGAAAAACAGCTTAAAATTGATACTGTATATTTGAGTGGTTAAAAGTGTAAGTTCAGTCAAACATATCTATATTGAGGTTTTTTTTACACATAAAAGTTCTTAGTTTATTAGTCCTCTCATGAAAAATCTATATAATCACCACAATAAAGCCGCTGCAGAATCTTTATTCATTCTAATGTCCAACCTTCACTTCACTTCTTTTTTGCCAGCACCAACATTGGCTTTTAAAGTCCCTCTGACTTTCTTCATTCTGTTTTCGTGTTCCTTTCACTATTTTCTAGACGTGGTTCGCTTCTCATACAGGCCATATCTTGCAAGTCTATATTTGGGTTCATTTTTTTTTGCATAATCTAAGGACTCATAAACCATAACAAAGTCTCTTGTCTTGCCACCATCAAATGGGTTCTGACTCCAAATACGAAGATTACATCTAGTATGATCCTGTACATTTTGGCTAGTTTTTTCTGAATTTCTGTCTTAGGTATTGTTGCTTTTCCAGGATTAAGGACAGCAATGACCATCTGTTTCCACTAAAGTAGTTGGTTGGTCATGAACTTTCTGGTCCAGGTAGTTACTATGTTGTACATGATTGTGGCCAAGCTTTAAGCAGCCAGTAAGAAAATATTGCAATCTTTTTTTTCCACCTACTAAATAGATACCCTTGGAAAATGCCTCAATCATTTTAAGCTCTGGTTTATTCAACCACAAGGGAGGCGCCATAGTTGCCTCTATCTAAGAAGAATTTGGAGAGGATTAAAGCAAAACTTGTTAATTCACTTTGAAATTTTCAGATATCAACCACAGATTCTCACATTAAGTTGCAGAAAAGAGAACAGGCCCAATAGTATAACACACTAAAAAAGAGACTGGAAGCTCTAAAAATAAAGAAGCACTTTTTATAGAGTCATATTGGGTGCAAGCAAAAGTTGATTATATGAACAAAAGAGAAGGATTTGCTAATATCTAATTAACAGAAGATTTTACTATCAAATTCTAAAGAGAGCAATTAGAAACACATTGTTGTTTTCCTCTCAGGTTTATAAAGTTATTCACAAATAAAATTGTATAGGAAACCATATTTTCATTGTCTACCTTATTTTTGAGAGAGATTTTTTTTTTCTTAGTAGATATGGACTGGTAGGCAGCTGCAGTTTCAAAGTAGCCGTGACCAGGTGGGTGTAGACATGTGCATTTGGATTATTGATACTTATATTTTACCAACTGGTAGTGTTTTGAATATTAGTGCTTGGTAGGTAAGGAGAATTAATATCATTTTTAAAAAATATTTATTTATTTATTCATTTATTTGTTTATTGCTCAAGCAGGGGAAGGGGCAGAGGGAGTGAATCTCCAGCAGAGTGTGTGCTGAGCAGGGAACAGATTTAGAGCTTGATTGACTCATGAGATTATGGCCTAAGCCAAAATCAGGAGGAGGTTATTTAACTGCCTAAGCCACCTAGGCATCCCTAAGATCATTGATTTTGTTTTAAGTTTGAAAAGTAGAAATGTATATTTCATAAACATTTTGAGATAAACATCTTAAAATAGATAAGATACGAATATATGAATAAGGGTATATAAAAAAATAGAACATACATTATATATGTTTCAGGATTTAAGAGGTTTTTTTTTCAAATCCTCCAACATTTATGTTTTTAATTAATGAGGAGACTTAATATTTTTTCAAAGGATAACAAGATTCACACTTGAGTCTTCTTACCATGTACTCCAGAAATTACTACATGGAAATGTATTACAAAAAGACTGGTTTAGATTTTATTCTATTTTTTAAAAGATTTTATTTATTTATTCATGAGACACACACACAGAGAGAGAGAGAGAGAAAGAAGAGAGAGAGATTGAGAGAGGCAGAGAGAGAAGCAGGCTCCATGCCGGGAGCCGACGTGGGACTCAATCCCGGAACTCCAGGATCACACCCTGGGCTGCAGGCAGCACTAAACTGCTGTGCCACCGGGGCTTCCCCTGGTTTAGATTTTAAAGCCTTAGCTGGACATGGTCTTATTAGAAATTGTGGCTATTAATACCTGTTTTAATTACTGCTATATTCAAATTGTTTAAATGTCTAAACCAGAACTTTTAATTTCAGTAACATACCCTGCTAGTAAGGATTTTTCTTTATTTTCATCGGCTAATATATAGACTCTTATAAATAATAGGATTTTGAAGCCGACATGAATTTTTTGGGTAAATTGTAGTCCAATCTACTAGTAATGTAAATTAATAAACTAGGATCAAGAATATTTTAGTGACTTGGTCAGAATTACATTACAGTTGGAGGACAAATCAAAGATAAAATTACAATCTGAATCTTTTCACTAGGAAAGAAGAGAAGGATCAAAAAAGATTCAAAGTACCTACAAAATTTCTTTGTGTTCATATTTCCTCTGTAAATTGTGTTTGCTCATTTCCTAGATAGGGCCTTACTCTGCCAGCCATAATAACTAGACAGAAGAAGAAAGAATAGTTATTTGCATTCAGAGTCATGACTGGGGAAAGAGGAGAGCTTAGAAATTACCTATAGTTAGTTCAGAGATAGACTTCCTGGCCTCTCTATCTTCACACTACTCTAATGCTTTTAGACAGGATGTTTTCACAACTCTGAATGGACCTTCTGAGGATTTGGCTTCACTGAAGCACTACTTTTCCCCAGTATAAACAAAGTACTAAATTAAATAGTTCAAGTGCAGAGCTGGGGAATCAGGAGGCCCAGTGTGTTAGCAAATGTTAAGTTCAGCTGCTTTTAACAAGGCTTTAAATAGTAGTGACTTAAGGCAGAACTCTGTTTCTCTCATGTTTCAGCAAAGCGGGAGATAAACATAGGACCAAACTTTCTGTTTATGCAACAGGGGAAGATGCTTCAAACAAATGGAAGGATTGGTTTTCATAAGGAATGTTCTTGGACTGTCATACAGGAGTAAAGTCAGAACACATAGGTAAAGAAGCAGAAAGATTGGTCATTCTGGTGGTGGGCCTGTAGAGCAGGCTGTTCACAGATTATTCCTTTAATTTTGGAAAGTAAGTCTGAGAAAGGATCATTAGCAGGGTATGGACTTGGTTGTGCCAAGTCCCTGTGGAAACACAGGGTTTAGAGAGGAGACTTGATGATAACTTAGAAACTATATAAGCTACAGAGGCCAATAAAGAAACAGTGGACCCTGGCTGAGATTCTGATACATGGGTCCATCCTGGAAGACTGTCAGAGTTCACAGAAACTAAAGTTGTGAATAAAATGGTAGTTATGTCAGGTTGTCTTTCACCTTTTCCCTTATCACACCATGAACTCATCAGATGAAAGAGCTGTTTTAAAATTCTGCATCCCTAGCATTTCATGCAGATTGTATTGACAAACACTTTGTTGAATGAATGCATGGTGTACATTATTAAAAATGTGGGGTAATCATATTTTTTCATGTTCAAATATTATGTCCAAGGATAATGCTGTATTAAAGACAGCTTTTTGCATGTTATGTACTAACATTCTTTTAGCATATGATCCCTGAAACTCATAGTAAATGAAAAAAAAATGCTTTTATATAGAGCCTGTATTTTGGTTTAGACTCCACACTAATTCAGTGCTCAAAAAGAATAATCAGAATTCGAAATGCCCCAGGCCGGTATGATTTCTACATAATACCGACTTCCTGAGATTTTTAAAACATTGCTTACAATAGGTCACTTTGTTTCATTCTAACCCAAAACCTAAATGCAGCAGTTACTTTTTTTTTTTCCTCTGCTGGCTGTATTGTTCAGATCTGTGGAGTCTTCTTGAAAGACAAGAAAACACCTAAAAATAAGGCCTAGGAACTCTACTAAATGGCCATAAGGTTCTTCACAAAATGGAAAATAGTTATACTGATTATTTCAGTGCCAGAAATGTTCCATGGTTACAGGTTTGGCACCTTTTGAAGTTGCACTTACTCTTTGAGGCTGTTAAGGTACTATTTAATGAATCAATTGAGTCATTTAATCAATAAAAGTATCCCTGTCTCCTAAAAGAGTTAATATGCCTTTCAGCGGTGCTTCACCTATAAAAAAGAAATAGTTAAAACACTCAACAAATCAGATTTAATATTGTTAAAATGCATATTTTTCAAACAATGGATTCTTCTCTACCCCAATGATATACATATTATTTGTAAACGAACTCCTAGACTCACATAGGAAGAAGCATTCTCTGTTTAGAAATGTCAATGGAATGAAACACTGTCATAGAATAATGATCTCTTGTTCCCACATAAATGCCTAGGGAAAACTAAGATGTTCATTTTCAAAGCAGGAAACATTGATCCACTGGGTATGTCCTATTAAAATGACTTTATTTTATTCCATCAAATAGCAGATGTAAATTCAGTCATTTAGTCTGATAGATATGGGTTCCAGAGAATGACATTTGTGTGCTATAGTACTACCAAAGAGATGAAAATCATTGCATTTTGCTTTGCTTTATTTGTCAGCAAAACAGAATTAAGTTTGTTCATGAACACCCTAAGGTTTAATATTGGCAATTTAGAAATGGTACATACTGATTTTATTTTTCTTTGATTTCTTTTAAGTAAACCTTTTCCAGATCTAATAGTCATTCAGTTACATAATTCTGAATTATATGCATTCTATTGAGAATTCTACATATTGTTATATATCAGAAAGTAGGCACTATAACACAACATCTGAAGATTTGTGGCCAATGACTGTTCAAATGAAGGTAAATGTTACCATAATAAAAAAATGATGGAGATTCATGCCTGGTTTTGATAGTATTTTAATCTGAACAGCAAAAAGAAAAGATGGCCAGAGCTCCGGAGGGAAAGATGGAAAAGCATAGAGATTTATATGTTCAAATAATGTGCATGTACATACATATAAGTCTGTGCACAGATGATCTGTAGGTGGACACATTCTGCATGATGAATAGTCACATAATCCCTTAGAGCAGTTTTCGTACCTATCCTTATGGTGTATGCTGTGATACGTGCTGTATCTTACTGGCAATTCACAATAAAATTGTGATACAAATTAACGGATTCAGAATAAGCCTTTATATCATTTCTTTCATCAGGATCTAAATTTCATGTTACTATCCCTTGTGCAGCTGGCTAAATGCAGTGATTGTTTTTTGTCATCCAGGCATATGATATTATAGGAATATAAGAGTCAAATGAAAAAGTACTTTTTATTGAAACAAGGCCCACTTCTTTTCAAAATGGGGTTATTACGTAGCATTCCTGAAATGAAAAACTTTAAAGGATAGTGATTATCAATAAGATGAAAACTGTACAAAATATCATAGAAGATTTGGGTTTATCTCAGAGCTTAATGTATTAGTTAAAGGGAATACATTTCCCATGTCTTGCTAGTGTATTTTAAGAAAAGAAGGCATCTGGTCATGCTTATCGTGTGGCACCCCTCACATTAACCCCTCATACCAGCTTCTCATATTGTCTCCTGTTTTGTCCCCATAACCATAGGCCCAGTTTATGTTCTGGTTCTTCTGTGACTTCTCTCTTGCTCTTGCCTTTGTTTGGGTCCATCATAGGACCGCTGTATCAGTGGAGGCATCATGTCGTTAAACCTAAAAAGATGCATCCAGGCACCATCAAGTGGAGAAGATCTTATTCGGTTGAACCTGGAAGATTATACAAGTAGGAGACCCTGTAAACAATAAGTGGAAAGAGGAGTAACAAAGACTTGCCAAAGGAAGAGCAAATCAACAACTTGTTTATTGTGTTTGGGGTAGAACAAAAACTCTACAGAGTATATTGAGCTAAGGGTCTGAATGATCTCAGACTAAAGGTGTCTCCTACCAGGGAAGAGAGTTCCCGAAGGAATATTGAGCCCACATGTGTATAGTAAATGGCCCTGATTTCATCAAACAGGTCGTCGTGGTGGTAGGTACCAAATACATCTCTATGGGTTGCCTTCACATGTTCCTGTACTGGCCAGTTGGTGTTAGTGATGCAACATCACCATCAGGTCCCTGCTCCTTTGCCACCCACACATACAAGTGCTAGATGAAGGAGTCACTCTAAGACACATTTGCTATTTGCAAGTGTGTGTTGAAAAAGAGCAACACAGAGTCAAGCCAGCTACCTTACTTCACCCTGCTTTGACACAAAAGCTTATTCTCTCATTTTTCTCTTCATTGGATCCTTCAGATTTTGGCATTCAATACTCTCCTACCAAGTGCGTTTCTATTCTTAAATAAAATAAACAATAACAAAAACTTCTGGTCTCTCTCCATCCAGTCCCATGACCTGTGCTCTACCCCTTCATCTGCTATACTGTCTACACCTTGCAGTTGGCTCAACAGATTTGAAACCCAGATATTTTATCCATCATTAAATATGTTATTTTACCAAACTTTCTCAATTCTATGATACAAGTTCTTAACCGGAGCTTTAATTAGATTTTTAAATCATAAATCAGATTAGAAGATGCATATTATTTCAATACTTGACAACTCAAGAATCATTCGTGAAACATTTTTTTCATTTCTCCACCCACCTAGGTTTTTACATTTCTCACCGAGTGCTATTTTCTCCAGATTATTCTACCATCGTAGATATATAAGGGCAGGCACATTTCCTTTCAAATCTATTTTTACTGACTCTTTTGCTTCATAGATGAAAATCAATTAGGATATACTTAAATACTCTAATTTAGCATCAAAAATTACAATCGGTAGGACTAACATTTTCTTGGTTATATTTCTAAATGAAAAGTGAAAGGGGATATATATTGGCACATTTAACTGAATAAATCAATACAATTCCAAATCATTCTGCTGTATTTTAAAGTGCCTTTGTTTAAAAAATCTATAGTGACTAATTTATGAACTCCTAGAATCATTTAATAACCTTGTTTAACCTTTGAAATGTTTCATAACTTTAAAAGGCCCAATGAATGCTATAATCTCAGAATTACTAACTTCCTTTCAAGTAGTGGAATATGCGTGAACGGACCTAGATTCCCCTTAATTTCATTGAATACACTTCCTTGTATGACCCTCTCCACATCTCCATTATTTCTGCTATCATAAGTCAAAAAGCCTATTATGTTTATAAATGCTGAGAGCAGGAGTGAACTTGTTAGCAGCTTGCATACTTAGAGTAAATGAAAAATGTATTACCAGGCCATAGGAAAATTTTAAAGCTCACTTAAATTGGTAGGACTTTGCTTGTTATGTGCCTTTCACTAAATATGAATTTGTTTCCTACTACACACCAGAACTATATGATCGTAGATATTGAAAGTACTTAGAGATAGGTAAATTGCCATATCCAGGAGTAGCAGTTTTTATAGTTCTTTTACCAAGATACGTGCTTAGTTCTCTACCCCCCTTCATGTAGTGTGTATGCATGTGTGTGTGTAACTCTTGAAAACCACAAACAGTTGTTAAATGAGCATTTAAACTTTGTTAATCACACATAGAAAACAGAATACATAAAGACATATTGCCTGGTCACAAGTATTTAGTCTCAGTGGGGAAAAAGTCAACAAACATAAATCAATAGAAAATAATACAAAGCAGTGCATCACTTATTGCCTTGTTTTATGGCCTAATAGTTTCCATAGGAACTAAGAGGAGAAGTAGATAACTGGACCAAAGTCAGAAACAAGGTAAATGGCAATAGTAGTGCTTTACTTAATACCTGCAGACAAAGGAAAAGGCTAAAGATACAGGGCGAGCTTCCAGGATAATTTAAAACCAACCAAACCAACCCATGAATCCAGTCTCCATACATATTCTAAATCAGTCATTCTCACATGAGGCACTTTTACCCCCCAGGAGACATTTGGCAATGTCTGGAGGCATTTTTGATTGTCACTACTGAGCTGAAAGTGTGAGTCCTGGGGAAATTGGTAGAAGGAATGGGAGGCAGATAAGGGCCAGGGGGCAGAGAAGCCATAGTGCTAAATATTCTATAGGATGCAGAAGTTAGTTGCCTTACAACAAAGAGAACTATCTTGTCCAAAATGTCAATAGTGCCAAGGTTGAAGAACCTTGTCCTAAATCCATAAGCCTGGCCAGTAAGTTTCTCACATCTTGAATCCCATATCAGATTGTGAGCTTTCACTGCATTAACCAGCCGAACTAAACAGTGTTTAGATTCCAATGAAAAGAAATAATGATTAAAAATGTTTATTCTGACCTCATTAATTTGTATCACTAAAACATGTGGCAGCCCGTAAGTACTTCACAGCATACACCACAGTGTTTACCATAGGGAAACATAGTATCTTTCTATTTACTGAGGTCTTTAATTTCTCAGCAATGTTTTGTGGTTTTCAGTATCTGAGTCTTGAACATAGTTTTATTCTTAATTATTTTTCTCCTTAATGCTATTGCAAATTTAATTATTTTCTTAATTTCAATTTTGTAGTCTTCATTACTAGTGTAGAAAACTAGAAATGTTTTTTTAAAAGCCACTTTATTGAGCTGTGATTGACATCCAAAAAATGTACCTATTTAGTATATATACTTGGTGAATTTGGAAATACACACCTGTGAAACCATCACCACAACCTCTGCCATTAACATATCCATCATTTCCAAAAATTTCCTCTGGGACTATATGTTGTGTGTCTCTGAGTGTGTATGTGTGTATGTGTGTGTGTTGGTAAGAATAGTTAACAGAAAACATACCCTTTTAGCAAACTTTTAAGTATACAATACAGTTGAACATTGAACAATGCAGGTTTGAAATGTATGCATCCTCTTATAAGGGGTTTTTAGATATATATATATATATAATTATATATAAAATTATATAAATATAAATATAAATATAAATATAAATATAAATATATATGACCTATAACAAAATATGTGTTAATCGACTATTTGTTAGTGGTAAGGCTTCCAGTCAATGGTAGGCTATTAGTAAAGTGTTCAGGGAGTCAAAAGTTATAAATGGCTATTAGTAAAGTTTTCGGGGAGTCAAAAATTACAAATGGATTTTCAAACAGCACGGGGGGCGCAGTGCCTCTAATCCCTGCATTATTCAAGATTCAACTGTACATCTTGTTAACTACAGGCACTATGAAATACAGTAGATCTCTAGAACTGATTGATTCTGCATAACAAGCAGTGTCCTTTGACCATCACTTTCCTGTTTCTCCAGCCCTCAGCCCCAGTAATGACCATTGTGCTTCCTGTGAGTTTGAGTCTTTTAAAAGGTTTTTTTTCTTTTAAATTCTTTATACATTAAGATAAACATAGTATTTGTTATTCTGTGACTGGCTTATTGTACTGGCCTATGCCTTCTTAGATCATCCATATTTTCACAAATGGCATTATATCCCTTTTAAAAGGCTGAATAACATTCTATTGTCTGCAAATACCATATTTTCTTCATTCATCCCTCACTGTATATTTAGGTGCTTCCATGTCATGATTACTGTGAATAATCCTGCAGTGAAGATACGGACACAGGTATCTCTTTGATATCCTGATTTCTATCCCTTTGGATAAATACCCAAAAGTAGGATTGCTGGATCAAGGTAATTTTATTTCTAATTTTTGGAGGAAGCTTCATAGTATTTTCAATGCTGCTGCATCAATTCACATTCACCAACAGTGTGTAAGAGTTCCCTTTTCTCCACAAACTCCTCAACACTGTTTGTGTGTGTGTGTGTGTGTGTGTGTGTGTGTGTGTTTTGATACTAGGTAGTCTAACAGGTGTGAGGTTATATATATCTCATCATAGTTTTTAGTTGCATGTCCTCGATAATTAGTGATGCCGACCACCTTTTCCTATACCTATTGGCAATTTATATGTCTTCACTGGAGAGAAGTCTTTCTCCATTTTAATAAGATTTTTTTGTTACTGTGTTATAGGAATTTTAAAACTATTTTGGATATTAACCCTTTATCAGATATATGGTTTCAAAATATTTTCTCCTATTCCATAGATTGCCTTTTCACTTTGTTGTTTCCACTGTGCAGAATCTTTTTAGTTTGGTAAAATCCCATTTGCTGCTTTTGTGGTCTGTGCTTTCAGTATCATATGCAAGACAACTGCTAAGCCCAATGTGAAGAGATTTTTCCCATTTTCTTCAAGGAGTTTTATGTTTTCAGTCTTGAATTCATTTTGAGTTTTTTGTTTGTTTGTTTGTTTTTGTATGGTGTAAGATAAGAATTCCATTGCAGGCTTCGCATTTATATATCCAATTTTTAAACACCTCTTGTTGAAGAGACCATTTTTTCCCCATTTTGTTTTCTTGGTATCCTTGTATAAGATCAGTTGGCCGCATATGCAAGGTTTGTTTCTGTTCTTTATTCTGTTCCATTAGTCGTGTTTTTATGCCAATATCATACTGTTTTGATTACTGTATGTTTGTAAAATGTTTTGAAATCAGGAGATGTAATGCCTCCATCTTTGTTCTTCTTGATCAAAATTGTTTTTGGCTATGCTGGATCTTTTTTGGTTCCATATGGGTTTAAGGATTTTTGTAAAACTGCCATTGGGATTGTGATGTAAATTTTATTGAGTCTGCAGATTGCTTGAGTAGTATGGATATTTTAACAATATGAATTCTTCCAATCCTTGAACATGAATTTATATTTTGTCTTTTAAAATTTCTTTCAACAATGTTTTATAGTTTCCTTATAATTCGAATTATGCTCTAGGGCTTACGATATACTTCTTAACATATCAAAAACTATTTTGGGAAGTCCAGTAAAATATGGAAACTTTACTACTATATAGATTTTTAAATCTTCATCCTTGTGCAATTATCATTAAACATATTATGTCTATACAAGCAAGAAACCCCAAAAAACATACTTATAATTATGACTTTACATTATCTTCTAGCTTTTAAAGATGCTGATAAAATAAAGGAAAATAAGTATGTATTTATAGAATTTGTTATGTCAATCATTTTAATTACTGTTTTTTTTTAATTTTTTTCCAATAGATTTCAGTTACCTTTTGGTATAGATTTTTTCATATCCACAACACATTGTTGTTAAATATGCTTCCCATTTGTGTGTTATAATCTCAATAGTATTATTCTAAATCACTAGTAATTATATTCTCATTTATAATTACACACAGATACACACATATACCTGCACAGTTATCTTTTTGCATTTGTATGTGTATTCAAATCATTGTTTGGTGTCACTTACTTTCAGCCTAAAGGACTTACATTGGTATGTTTTATAGGACAGATCTGCTAGCAATACATTGTATAAGCTTTTGTTAGCTTTGGAATGTCCTTATTTTGCCTTTATTTTGGAAAACTAGTTTGTTAGAGATAAGATTCTTGATTTTTTTTTCACTTTTGGCTCTTCAAATATATCATCCTAGTTTTTCAGTCTGTTGTTTCTGATGGTAAGTCATCTGTTAATCTTTTGGCAGTTCACTTATAGGTAATTCATGTTTTTGCTCTTGCTGCTTTCAAGATTTTTAAAAATTTGTCTTTCCAGTTTTAGTTTGATTTGTTTGGGTATGGTTCTCTTTTTGTTTATTCTACTTGGAGATTTTTGAGTTTCTTGATTGTGTAGATAAATATTTTTCATTAAATTTCAAGTTTTAGCAACTATTCAAATATTTTTCTTCCCTTTTTTTCTCTCCTCTGTTTCTTTTTTTTTTTTTAAGATTTCACTTATTTATTCATGAGAGACACAGAGAGAGAGAGAGAGAGAGAGAGAGGCAGAGACACAGGCAGATGACCTGAGCAGAAGGCAGAGGCTCAACTGCTGAGCAACCCAAGTGTCCCCCCTCCTCTATTTCTATTATTTTCATTACACGTGTGGGTGAGCTTAATGGTGTCACATATTCCATGAATCTCTTTGATTTTTCTTTACTGTTTTTATCTTTGCTTTTAAAACTGTACATTCAATCTACTTTCCAATTGCTTCTTTCCTTTGTAAGCTGAAAATTCTGTTGAGCCCTCCCATTGAATTTTTCGTTTCAGATGTTGGACACTGAGGAGGGCACTTGATGTTATACTATATGTTGGCAAATTGAATTTAAATAAAAAATGTAGGGCTCCCTGGGTGGCTCAGCAGTGAGCATCTGCCTTCAATACAGGGTGTGATCCTGGAGTCCTAGGATCAAGTCCCACATCAGGCTCCCTGCCTGGAGCCTGCTTCTCCCTCTGCCTGTGTCTCTGCCTCTCTCTCACTCTGTCATGAATAAATAAAATCATAAATAAAAATAAATAAATAAATAAATAAATAAATAAATAAAATGTAAATTAAAAGAATTTTTCATTTCACTTATAGTTTTCACCTCAAAATTTTCATTGGTTCTTTCATAAAAGTTTCATATTTTTAATCATAGTTTCTATTTGATGAGACAGTGTTTTATTTTCCTTAATTACTTGGGCATGGTCTCCTTTTACTTTTGAACATATATATAAAAAATACAATACTATAAAAATGCTTTGAATTGTCTTTCTTCTCTGCTTACTCCAACATCTGGATCCTTTCAAACGAAACTTTTGATGCCTGTTTATTTGTTTGGTTTTTGGTCATGTCTCATGATTTTTGCAGTTTGGGTAATATATTGTAGCAACATTGGATAATGATGCCCTCACCAAGGAGTTGATGTTGATGTGGTTTACTTAGTCATTTATTTATTTAGTGACTTGGCTACACTAATTCGCTGCATTTAGTGAGTTTCCCCTGCAGTGTGTAGCTGTTTGGTGTTTCTGCTCAGAGTTTTTCTTATTTTCATTTTTTAGACTGGCTACCTAGGCAGCCCTTCCATGTCAGTATAAGCTACTTACTGGACAAAGCTGCATTAGCCAGTGGGATTGTCATTGCTCTTACATTAGACTGTGTGTCTAATGTGTGTGTGTGTGTGTGTGTGTGTGTGTGTGTGTATGTTGTAGACTGGGGGTGTTGGAGGGGGGCAGATTGGTAACTTAGATATTTTCTCTTTCATCACTGCCAGAAAGGTGTGGCTTTCGGCATGCACAGAAGCTCAAAAAAACATCCAAGGGTTCATGTGATTTTATTTTTAAGCCTGATTTTCAGAGATTGTCCTTCGGTCTGTGTTGCATATGTTCAGTCAGTGTTTGGTCAGAGATTGAACTTAAGTCCTTCATTTCAGTGAGGATTCCACTGCCTATTGATTTGTCTACATCCAGTTTGTGGAGTATTTCTAAGTGTTCCTCATGCCATTCTCTGATTGCTCCTGCTGTATTCATGCTGTGTCACACTTATGTCCAGTCTTCCCAATCCTAGAGAGTGACTGTGATTTTAGAATGATTCTTCTTAGCTGCCTCTGTTCCTGGTTCTCTCTGCTCCACTACTGATTGCTCTGCCTTTTCACTTGTAGCTATAGTAGCAGGAGCTAAACTTTCTTCTCTATTTCTCTCCACTATTTTAAACATTGTCATTAGGTATGGAACTATTCTCATTCTATTCTGAATGAAATCAGTCCCCACAAGCAGAGCTATGAGGCTCTCCGTCTTGTGGCACGTCTCTTTGACTCAATCAGTGCACTATGTCATAAGAGCCAAGGGCGAGCCCTGTAATACCCTTCTCCTGGAGTGACATACCTGCTTTGTGAGCCAGGCCTGGTACTTCTTGGCCTATCTGTCCCGGCTTAGAATCTTCCATAAGTGCTAGCTGGGTTGTGAGTGTTCAGAGCCTAGCGTTCGCCATCTGCCACACTTTGAACTTATGCCCAACACGTCAGGGCCACACAGAGGAAGGATGCTGTAGTTCTCTTAGTTATATCTGCCCCAAACAGAGGTTCTGCAGCCGGAGGTTGGAGGGATAAAAAGCATCAGCAGCTTGCCCACTTGAGGTGAAATTGTAGCCCTGGACTGGGAGTTAGAGGGAGAGGGAACCTTACCTTCTTGATTAGACCACCTTTCTGAAATAGAGACCCAGAGAGGGATAGCTTCCATAAGATGAAGCAATTTATATGAGGGGGTTAGTCATGGTTCTAGCACAATGGATTCTTGTTTTTCTTATATAGATTTAGTAGATTCTCTTGAATAAATGTTTCCTATTTGCCGTGTATTCCTAGGAGATTTCTAGAGACTGTAAATGTTCTGTGTGTGTATCTGTGTTTGTATAATTTTCCCCAGATAAAGTTGTTGGGAATGGAGTCTGCTGTGCCTCGACTCTGCTATTCTATAAATCATTCATATTTGTGTGTGTGTCACTGTATCTCAAACGTGCTGACTGCATCTCAAACCCTAGTAGTATTAAAGTGTTCTATCCTCACAAAAACAACTGATCCTAGAGACTGTGAATAGGTTCTGTTGGGAAAAAAAAAAAGCAAACATCATGACTAGCTGCATAACAACTGAAAAGTTGTGTCTGGTTGAAGGGATGGAAGAGAAGTGGAAAAAAAATTGGTGTATGTGGGCAAAGCAGAACAATATCACAAAAGCTGCTGAAAGAAAATTAAAAAAAAAAAGAAAGTGAAGGTAAAATTACTTCTAATTACTGTTTTAAAATACCTACTGCATTCACAGTATTAAAAATTATATATAAAATTATATATTAAAATTTAATATAAATATGCCTGTTAAAACAATTACCCATTAAATCTCTTGTGTGCCATTAAGCCATTTATAAAATTCAGGGGAATCATGCTTTCAGTATCAAATTATCTTGAGATTTTAAAATGTATTTCTCATAGCTTCAGAGAAATATAAACTTCCTCTGGCCTTACTCTCTGTGCATATTAAACACTGGTTTAGAATATTCCTTAGTTGATAGTTTGCTTTTCCTGAAATATTGCCTCTAGAGCAATTCCTAATGACAACCACTCCTCTAAACACTTTATTACAACTGCTTATCAATTAATTAATGAACAGAGGGATATCTTTAATGAAGCTTCTCACCTTTTTGGGAAGGCCAAATTAAAATCAGAAATCCCCTCTAGTGTGAAATAACAATTTTCTACTTTAAGCTAAATGATGTTATCAAAACCAAAGTATCAATGGTATGTTTTTATGTAGTGGCCACTCTTTTAGTGTCCACTATTTCTGAAAATAACAGCATCATGTGTATACTATTGGTCTGTTTTCCACATAACTCACTAGAGTTAAATCACAAACCAAAGAGGGTATGGTTCCATGTCTGCCATTGTTGAATAGAAATAGAATTTTAAAAAATCTCTCAATATAAAAAACTTCAACTCACAGCTGTATAACTGCTTAAAATTTTTGACAGCTAAGAAATTACCAAGACAGCATAAAGATTGTAAAATGATAGAGAAGTTTCTGTTCTAATATGGAATAATCTTTCTAAGAGAATGTGTCTTCTGGTTCCATGAAAATGATTACTTGCCTGATTATTGTATCTTTATCTACCCAGGATACTAATCAGTCAGTGACTTTAATCAATATAAACTCAGAAAAACGTATATATATATAAACTCTGGATAATTTAGGGTTTAAAAACATTCTGTAGTCAAATACAGAATAAACTTCCTAGCATCTTACTGGAATAGTCAAAGTAATATTGTTCTACTAGTCAGTATTTTTTAACATTTATTCAAATGCAATTTTTTCTTGCTAAAGGTAAATGCAACCAAATTAGGTATAGCATTCTGCAAAATATATTTGAAAATCACTTATAAAGTGCTTACTATGTGTCAGGCACTATTCTCAGTGGTTCTCTAACAAGTAACCTATCTAACAATGCTGCGGAATCGGTATTGGCATTATTCCTCTTTCATAGAAGAATTCACATAAATTAACTGTGACCAGAGAGGGTAGGAGTCACAATGAAGATAAATAGCAAAGCCAAAGTTATGACTCTAAATTGAGACTACTACTTCCCATGCTCTACTACCTGTTTTTCAAAAAAGATCTCTAAAGCTTTTCATCTGATTTCTTTTTTAACATGTGTCATTATCATCAACACATTAAAGTACTGGAGGCTGCTATTCAGTCTGTTCTGTACAAAACCAGTCTCATAGTTTTCCTTCTAAGAGATTACAGGTGTGTCCATGGATTATCTAAATGTAATATGGATTATAACAATCCTAACTGTATTTATTTTTGAAAGATTTTGTTATTTTTGGCTGACAATTTCCTTTCCCATTGTAAGGAGAAAGCTGTGTCATTTAAGGACAGTCTCCATTACATTTCTTTCCTAAACCTGTAAAGGAGCTCCCTCTTTTTTTTCTTCTATATTTAAATATGCGGTGTATTTTCCCTGTAGCGAACGAAAAATTGAAGGTCCTTGAGTGTCACCTGTGAGAGTACCAATGTTATTCAGTGGAAAACAGAATAGTCAAGTCACCTGTGTGGCTCAGTCAGCTGCCTTCAGCTCGGGTCATGATCCCTGGGTCCTGGGATGGAGCCCTACGTTGGGCTCTCTGCTCGGAGGGGAGTATGCTTCTCCCTCTCCTCCCCACTCATGCCATCTGTTGCTATCTCTGTCTCTCGAATAAATAAATAAAATCTTAATAAAAAAAGAAAACAAAATGCTCTAAAATGTAAAACTACTCTTTGGGAATTTATTTTTAAAATCAATGAAAGACCACAATTAGTAAATATGCTAAAGATATCTGTCATCTCTAACTTAATGTTGATACACTTGAAATTTTTCTTCTGGTGAGAACTATTGCTTTCCTATCTGATTTTCTGATTAAGTTTCAGTAAAATATACATTTCATAATAATAAAATAAACAGTGTATGAAATATGTCCTATACATGGCATCCTTTTTACTTGGTCAATGTTTCTATGTCTGTTAATGACACCAGAAGTATTATTAAAGTCATATTTATTTGAAATAATTTGGAATTCTATCAGGAAATAATTGAGAAAGAGGTAGAAATTGGAGGTAAAGAGAGATTTCTTAGGGTTTAAGAAAGTTTTTTATATAAATAATCACTTTTATACTCTATCTCTTCATTCAAGATTCTGACAAGGTAATTTTGTTTATTCTTTTAATAATTTTCATGTATATGTTTATATGTGTATGTGGGCAAGTGTAGAGGATGAGTCAGTCTTCAGCTGACTGAATATCGCTACTGTATTTTTAATCCTGCCATTTAAATAATAGATTTTACTCTTTTAAGTTAGCCATACTGTTTTCCTTTTTATTTTCTCATAAAATTGAAATACTTCAAAGCAGTGGCTTATGATAGGTTTTATTATTTTAAGTTTTTCCCCTCATTTTATTTGGACATTTATTTTTAATACTGTGCATTTTTCCCAAGTTGTAACTTTTTCTAGACTCAAATTTATTTAAGGCATTCTTGTAAGAGATCTTTGCATGCTAAGGTAATGTAGACATAATGTAAAGAAACAAAGAATGTGGGCACCTGGGTGGCTCAGCAGTTGAGCCTCTGCCTTTGGCTCAGGTCCTGATCCTGGAGCCCTGGGATCAAGTCCCACATTGGGCTCCCTGCATGGAGCCTGCTTCTCCCTCTGCCTATGTCTCTGCCTCTCTCTCTGTGTCTCTCATGAATAAATAAATAAAAACTTTAAGAAAGAAAAAAGAAAGAAAAAAGAAACAAAGAATGTCTTATCTAGCAGATAATGTCTTATCTAAGCTTTGACCATACTTTGTTAGCCATGGATTTTTTTATTCATTCCTTTTTGAACTCAGTTTCCCCATTTTAAAAAGTCTCAATATTTATTTCAGGGAGTAGTTATGATATTTAAATGAAGGTTATACACATGCATGGATTTGTGCATATATATCATATTTATCTCAGGTAAATTACTGTTAATTTTCAAAAATTTTTATTTCTCTGACATCTTATAATCACCCATTTATTTATTTTTTAAGATTTTATTTATTTATTTATTCATGAGAGACAAGGAAAGAGAAAGAGAGAGAAAGAGAGGCAGAGACACAGGCAGAGGGAGAAGCAGTCTCCATGCAGGGAGCCCAATGTGAGACTTGATCCCAGGACTCCAGGATCGGGCCAATGGCAAGTGCTAAACCACTGAGCCACCAAGGATCCCCTAATCACCCATTTATTGATTTACTTGCATACATGTATTTACCTACTCAGCTCATCAGGACTTCATATATCCTCATGCTGTATAATGTTGTAATACATAGATATATAAGACAGATTTGGTCCCACAAAACACACACACAAATAAATGGCAAGAGATGAAGATAAATAAATGTAGTTGAGTAAATGTAATAAATGTACCAAAATACACTTGCTCAGAGAGTAGACTTATTATTTTTGGTAATCATGTGCTTCATTTTCAAAATTCTATTTCTCACATTTTCAGAAGTCTATAGGTAAGTCACACATTTATTAATAAAGTATATTGCCACATTTTTACCTTTAAAAATTAATCCTTTGTTTTTAAGTAACCTAGCAAAAACATGCTTTAATTTTTTTATTTTTGTCTATGAAAATCTGTTTTTGACTTTTTTGAAAAGTGGCATTCAAATACATTATTTGGATGGTTCTATTTGTAATAGCTAAAAATTCCCCATTGAAATTAATGAAGTCTAATTGACAACAAATGCTCCACTGAAATGAATAGGTTTTATTAGTGAGTCATCCTTCCTGGAATGAATGGCATGGATAGCGTATAGATCACATAGTTAGAGAAGGAAGGGACCTATTTGATCAGAAAGTCTGGCTTGTCTGCTAGGTTAGGATATAGTCCCCAAATAGAGGACAGAACATTTGATCTTAGCCAAAAGGCCACGAACAAAAGCTATTTTAATTTATTGCAATTAAAATGAATGGGATTCAATCTAACACATTTATGAGGATGCGATAACTATCGAATCACATTCATTTCAGTGGGGTGTGTTAGTCATCCAATTCTATTCATTTCCATGGGGATCCATTATTTATCGAATCACATTTATTTAAATGGGGATTCATTAGCTAAAAAATCTAATTAGTTTCCATGTGCATGCATTAGCTATCATGTCATCCTTCCTTTCAAAGACAATTCTCTAGTTATCAAATCCCATGCATTTATGTTTGGATTGGATTCTAGAGTTTGAAAAGCTGTTACTCTTAATTAAATGGTTGCAATAAACTGTTATCGTTATTATACTGTTGCATATTTAAGAGTATTTTCTAAATATCTAAAGCCTTAGTCACCCCAGTTTTCAATAGCTAAATGAAATGATCTCTCAAACAATAAAACATTTAATTTAGCAAGTGTCCAATGGTCCAACATGATTTTTAAAATATGAAGATGGTATTATCTTTCTAGGTCAGACTCATTTTTTTCCTCTTCAGCCTAGCTATTTGGGGAAGTTTTCATGTTCAGAGAGATTTTGGAAATGAGGGGGAAAATGCCAACCTGGTAAAAGTCTGATTAGGTGTTTAGATTTATGAGTTATGTACACTAAGCTAAAGCAATAGTATATGTGTTAATAGAATAAAAATTAGATGGATTTCATTGTGACTTCTTGGCCACAATTCCAACTCTGCAGTTATTCAAAACAATACATGTTTTGGAGAAAACAGTTTCTTTTATGCCAGGTTTTACATTATACCAAGTTAAAGAGAAACCTAGAAATTATCCTTTGCCTAGGTAGATTAAGTAGCAATGGTAGTTACTTTAGACAAACACACACCTTTCTCAAATAATCTTGATACATCTCTGATTTATTCAAATAACTATAGCTTTTCCTAGCCTTAAAATAAATTATCTTTTGAGTAATAAAGTGATTAAGTCACTTTAGTTTTTGAAAAGTTCAAGGACATAGAATAATGTGAACATATTATATCAGTAATATCTTAAGGTGGTGTCAACTCAAGGGGCCTTTGAATTATCATGAGTTTAATACTTCAAGGTGGTTATTGAGTTATTTAGCTCTTCTTAAAGTTATTTACATATTTTACAGGTTAGATAGCCATAAACATATTACTTGATTTACTTTAGATTTAGCAGTGACATTTTTTTTGTCCAAATAAGTTTTTACTGAGAAAAATACAGAAGAGAAATGTAGAAATTGTATATAAGTGCTTCTTTACATAGCATAACCAAATAAAATTCTGTGTACTGGCTGCTAATGATTTGATTGCTTTCAGTTTCCATCTTTTAAAAGTTAAGAACAATATAATCCTGTTAGCATTTCTCTAATATTTGAATATTGCATCAATCCTTATTTTTTTTAAATTTAAAACTCACCAAATATAAATTTATAGTGATATGCTGAAAAGTCACAATGCCTAGGATTGGATTCAACTAATGTCAACTGTTACCCACTGAGACCTTGGTAGACTTATTTAAATTGCTCATGCCTCTATTTGCTATAATATGAAGAACTAAAATCAAAGCTACCAAATTGATCGGTAGAACTATGAAATACAATCCTTGTGAACTGTGTACTGTAATACCTGTATGCATGCTCACCATAATACCTGTATAAATCTGTAGGAACTCAAAGAATGTAGTATGTGCTCAATATAAGTTAGCTATTTTATTATTACTATTATTTTATAAAAAGACAGGTGGGCAGCCCCGGTGGTGCAGCGGTTTAGTGCCGCCTGCAGCCCAGGGTGTGATCCTGGAGACCCGGGATCAAGTCCCATGTCAGGCTCTCTGCATGGAGCCTGCTTCTCCCTCTGCCTGTGTCTCTGCCTCTCATTCTCTATGTCTCTATGAATAAATAAATAAAATTAAAAAAAAAAAGACAAGGAAAGCAATTAGTGTCATCCCAGGAATTTTTGTTCTTTTTTTTTTCATATGAAAATAGATCATATTTCAAGATCAACATATTTCAAAATTTAATGCCACCATAACTTAGAAAAAGCATTCATTTTATCTATACTATTAATATTTTATGTATATTTATGTAAAATTCCTATTTATAATTAAAGGCAAATAAGGATAGTCTTAGATTTACTGGTAAGTTATATTCTATAATTATTGTGGAACTTAGAATTAGTTTTCTTTCTTTTTTTTTTTTTAATAAAATTCAGCTTGGTAGTTGTTGCCTTCAGTTCAGTCAAACATGGCTGAGTGGCTATGGAAAGCAGGTAGACACTAAACTGTGAATGGTATCCAAAGGATCTCAGGTTTTCTCCTGCCTTGAAAGAAAACATGGAAGTACTGAGAGAGTGAATACTCTATAAAAGTCTGGAGTTGAAGTGAAATGACACTTATTCAGGAATTTCAACATCAGAGAGAAATGATTAGTACCTTAAACTAAAGCAGTGGGTATAAGTGTGTTTCCTGATGACTATTCAGACATCCATGATTAACTGACGGTATTAAGGAGCAACCCATGCCCTGTTTCATAAGCCACACTTACTATTACCATCCATCTACCTAATTTATACCCAAATATTAGGTCAGAAACAAAGAGAAGAAATGGGATTCTGAAAGACCAAGTCTTCCAAGCAACTGAATATCCAAGGACATGTTAAAATTATGGGATCCAGTGGAGATTATCAGCTTCAATTAATCTGATCTCCCTTGCCTTCTAGGCTAATGAAGTGTTAGATAAGATCAATTATAGAAAAATACAGAAGCTTTATTTTCTTTGCATTTCTTTGAGTTACATGATTAATCCTATAATTCTATCATACTCATTTAACTCATTATATTCTCTACACATTATTTTGGTAAACATGCATCCCAGAATTCATCAATTTTTCATGTCATGTACCTTTTAAATGAACATCCCAATTAAGTGGTGGGAGCTGAATATTTTATTAGATTCCTTTCCCTAGATATTTCTGGGAATCTTCCATTTGGAGTCTTAGGAATCCGGAGAGTCACCTCAGAGTAGCTTATCTCCTCACTAACTCTTCTTTTAGAAAGTCATCTGCTTTCATATTGCAGTCACCTCCTTCAGACCTTTTGTCTCTATCATACTACTTTTCCTAAATATTGATATCAGGCTCTTCTGTCAGTTTCCCAAATGACAACTACCACCAAGTTGTAATCTTTAACAAGATTTTACTAAATACTTAAGGATGACAGACAGGAGTTAAAAATGAGGGAAACAAAATTATATACAGCTCTCTCAGCCTTGACGGAACTAAGCCATTCTGTAGCTATTTCCTACTAACTAATATTCTAAACTTTCTATCCTTCAGATAGCAGTAGATAGCTTTCTTTCTGCCTTAGTAGGACCCTTAGGCATTTCTTACCTGGTCTAGATTTCAGCTTTTAAGACCCCAATTAAAAATAATTTCCAGGGCACCTGGGTGGCTCAGTCAGTTAAGCAGCTGCCTTTGGCTCAGGTTATGATCCCACGGTCCTGGGATCAAGCGCCACAACAGTCACCCTGTTCAACGGAGAGTCTGTTTCTCCCTGCCCCTCTACCTACTTGTGTACTTTCTCTCTCTCTCACTCTCTCACATGCGCTCTCTCTCTCTCAAATAAATAAATAAAATCTTTTAAAAAATAATAATTTCCCTACTACCTTCCTACCTCAGGCAATGGACCTCCAAAGTCCTCATCTTCTACCCTAGTCTGGGCCACTTGTCAGGCTGTCCTCTAAGGATGATTAAAATAAAAACATCATTGCATTTCATCTTCCCAGAATTGGTTTTGCCATAGAGCTTCTACCAAATATGGCCACCAGAACACAATAAATAAGCATCACATCCTCTACCAAAATCTAGATTTTTGTGCTTTTTAAGTCATTAAATGACAGTGAGTATAGTTTACTGTCTAAACATTCCAGGTTAGACTGGCAATCCAAGTCTATAGTCGTCTTCTGCCACTAGGAAAGGCTATGTATGCATCAACTTTCACAATTTCAATGTGTTGGTTCTACAATAGTTTAAAACATCATTATTCCCAGAATAGGAATTCTTTACATTCTCATCATTAAAAGAACCATGAAAATTATTTTCCCCAAACCCAGGACAGATAGTTTTGAACAGTAAATTCAAAGCTATTATTAGAAGACAAACAGAAAAAAATTGCAGTTTTGAAATGACGATCATCACTTATCACCCTTGTCCCCTCATTTTATTTACATGCATACATACTATATTTATTTTTACCACCAATATGCCAAAAAAAGGAGTCTAATATTAGCCAAAGAATTGCATTTCATTTTGAATTGGTAATGGGAAGAAGGGATGAATTGGTTTATAAAGGTTGGATTCCTCCTAGCAAGTAATCCAAGAGATAGCCTTAGGGGATACTTCTGGCCTAAGTCAACAAGCCATGAATTGCTTTCATTATAATTAGATGTCTGAGAGAATGGTCTACCTCTTACTTGTTTTTTTTTTCACTGAAAGTGTATTATTTTCATTGGAACTTCTTTCCATCCTGGTCCATTGTGAGATAAAACATAATCTCAGAAATTTTCTTTTAATTTCCCTTTTCCAAATAGGAGTATTCAGTAATTTTCTGATTTTTCTATGACATGTTATTGATCATAAATATGAGAAACAGAAACAAGTGCTAACTTCTTATAAACTTATTTGCTTATTTAGAATCTGTATGAAATGCAAATATCCATTTAAAATCTATTTTTACTTACAGAGATAAAAATAAAATTATCCTATATTTCAATGTAAGGTTTCATCTGTTTCGTAAATACAATTCCAAGAGCCTTGTTTTGTAAAAGGGTGATGAATACATGGTTGTAAAGTAAATAGCAAGATGAATCAAGGTAATATTTGCGATCCTTTCACATTTACTATTTGTATTTTGTTTCCTTGTACTTAGCATTCATTAAATGTAAAAAACTATTTTAATATGCAATCATTTTTTTCTATTATACTTTAAGCTCAGTGTAAAAGGGGCATAGAACCGTATTTACTATGACTTCCTTAAAATTGCTCTCAGCTCAACTCAACTTTATACAGGCTTCTTTGAGAAATAAGTCCCTGACTTGCTCTTCTTAGAGCATTAACTTTAGATAACTTTCATTTGTAAATTATTCCTCTATTCTTAAAGGTGGGTGTAAATCTTCTCTCAAGGCCTTGCCAGTTTTACAACACAGAATTGTCTCAGGAATGTTAAAGGAGTCATCTCTGAGATGGAGAAATTGAGAAGCTTAGAGCCTCTACCTCCCAGTCTATTAGGAGGACAGGAGCCTAGCTTTGAGAAGTGCCTGTTAGCAAACCCAGATGGCCTTTTCACACTGTCTGACTTCTCTTCCAATGCCACCCTCTAGTAACTCTTCCATCAGCTGATCCCTGTCATACAAACCCCCACCTTTCATGTCATTGGGGTCAGTGCACTTATTGTCATTGCAGTTGTGTTACATAAAGTCTCTCTTGTCTGTTTAATACATTCTGGTGCAACTTTTCTTTGACAACATCTGCCTTGTTCGTGACTGTGAACCCATTATTTAGCAGACTATATTACTGAGTACTTATTATATACCATTCTGGAAATGGTCTGTGGAAATGGCAGTGACAAGATGCAGTTACATCTCCTCTCTCAAGCATCTCAGTACATACTAGAAGAGGCAGGCCTATAAACCAAAGATTATAATGCAGGGTTGAGAGTAGAGTGACTCTTTTATGTGAATGAAATCATACATTAAGATGTGTGTGTGTGTGTGTGTGTGTGTGTGTGTGTGTGTGTGTGTTGGGGAGGGGAGCAGGGAGAGAGAGAGAGAGAGAGATTGGTTCACTAAAGTCCATGGGAGAAATGCAACAATACATTGAAGCTACAACTGGAGACTCAGAAGCCCATTTAAGGGAATTACATATTTGTCACTCTTTGTCTCTCTGAGACCCAGTTAGGAAAAGGGCAGCAGGCACCTGAAATATGACCTTTCATGTTTTTCTGGAAGGAGGATATATTGATGAATGACAGACAAGGAGATGTTTCTGGACTTAGTACAACTCAACCATTGGAACATGTTAAATTTTTATAATTATGAAAGGGTGGGGAAAGTAGACTTTAGTTATTTTAGTCTGTATCTGTGGGTATAATATGTCAAAGACCATGTTTGTATTTTTATGCTAACACATATTTCTGCACATATAAGAAAAGAAGCAAGAATTTATAGTATGATGGAAAAGTCGAGGAGTTATAAGATCTCGATTCTAGGCAATGTTCTTTCAAAAGTAACTTAAACACTGGGAAAATCTATTACCTCTATGAATCTCTCAATATTCTCAGTTATAAATTGAAAATGTTGAGCTAGCTAAATCCAAAATACATATATTTTTAAAATATTTTACTATGTACTAATCCAAATGAAAAAAAATAAAACAATGGGGAATATTTATGTATACCTCTGGTGACTATGTTTTTTTAAAAAATATTTTAGTGCTTTTCTTTCTTTTTTTTTTTTTAAAAGATGTGTTTATTTATTTGAGAGAGCACAAGCAGAGGGAAGGGACGGGGGAGAGGGAGAAGCAGACTTCCCACTTGAGCAGGGAACCCTGTGTGGGGCTTGATCCCAGGTCCCTGAGATTGTGACCAGAGGTGAAAGAAGATGCTTGACTGACTGAGCCACCCAGGTGCCTCAGTGATTTTTTTTCTAATATTAATTATTTGACCCTCTCATACTTAGGCAATAAGACTCTTTAAATTTTAGTTCCAGCCTATCTCTCTAAGTTTATCTCTAGCTACTGCCTTCTCCTTTTCCCTAAGATCTATTCATGCCAAATTTTTCATGGGTGTCCCACATGCCAAGGCCTTTCATATTTTCTGTAATGGAATTCTTTGAGCATCCTTTTCTGCCTGAAACAAACAAACTAACAAACACAACTTCTCTACTCTCTCCTCTATTTACCATTCCTACCCCAGTGCTCCAGGCAACTACAAGTGGCTACCTCTTTTGTCTATATCTCCACATATGTGCTTCACACCTCAAAACCCTGAATAAAACAAGGTGAGCCTGTGACATCATGAAAAGAGCTATACACCCCAGTCAGAAAAATCCAGCGCCCAAATATCAGCATTATCTCTTTGAATTATACCTATGAGGTCAGTTTATTTAATATATTTCGATCTTGTTTTTTAACACAAGGGAATATAAATTCCTGCTTTAGATTGTCAGAACTATTCAGTGACAGTGTAGGTCATGGTCCTAAGACACAGTAAATTCCAGATAAATGTTGGAGTCCTTCCCCTCATCCCTCATATTATCATATAAAAAATATCTGTCAATAAAAGGAAAAAAATGTTTAATTCATGACCCATGACTTAGGTAAACAAAACTCTCTTGTGTACCTTTTTAAAAAAGTTTTTATTTAAATTCTAGTTAGTTAACATACAGTGTAATAGTTTCAGGTGTACAATATAGTGATTCAACACTTCCATACAACACCCAGTATTCATCACGGGTGTACTCCTTGATCTCCACCACCTATTTCACTTCATCTCCCCACCTACCTCCCTCTGGTAACCATCAGTTTGTTCTCTATGTTTTTTGGTTTGCCTCTCTCTTTTTTCCCTTTGATCACTTGCTTTGTTTCTTAAATTCCACATATGACTGAAATCATGGTCTTTGTGTATCTTCTACACCACAGAAACTGCTTTTGCATTTACATTATTGCAGACTAACTAGAGTTCCTGGTATCACACCCCATCCTGGGAGAAATACTGCAATTGTAATCTCAAGGAATTTACCATTTAGCTTATGTAAGTCTCTCTTGTGAGCTCAGGTAAAGCATACTTCTATCTCATGTTCTCTATTCCAACTCTTGGGCTGTGAGGTATCATTTATGGCATTTGTTATTCCAAAAGTAACAGCCTTCACTCTGCCCTGGGGTTTTCTTTATCACTAGAATTGGCTCATTAGGCAAAATTAGAATGCATAGTTGTAATAACAAGGAATCTCCAGCAATTACCATGAAAAACCTCCAATTGGTAAGAAATCCATTGTAGTAAATGTCTTTTCACTGAAAAACCACTAACTAAACATGTAATGTGGATCTTTTACTATGGAATAAAGGAATAGGAACAATGGTGAGAAAAAAAAATCAAGGATTGAGACCCTAAATTCAAACTATTTGTAGAAAAGAGCCTTGAGACATCTGGTAGGTCCAGAAGTTATTTGTCATTGGCAAGATGAGTATGCCCAACCTTTTTCTTAAGACATTATGAAAATAAAAAGAACAACTAATCTGTTGATGTGTTTTGGTTGTGAGTCCAGTAGTATATTCATTTGCTTGTTTTGCAGAGGGATGTATGGATGTTAGAGTTAGGGAGGAAAGGTCTCCTTTATCTCTTGACCATATAGTGCTGGTAGGGGAGGCTGTCATTTTTCAGAAAAATATTATGCAATTCATTTATCAATAAACATTTATCAGTTTCTCATTAAATTTAATAAAATACATACCTATGTCATAGGCAAGAAACAATGAAAGTATCTGTAATACAGGATTCTTACTTGTAGACAATGTTAAAGTGTAATATTATTATAAAAACAGACACACTATTATAACTTTATTATATGGGCATTTTATTTAAAAACATTTTTTCCTAATGGAATTGTAACATGTCTACATATAGCAACAAATGAGAAAGCAAACATGATTTTAATTTTGGGGTCAGAATTATTCCTGGCTTCTATTGGTAACTCTTAAATATTTTTAAAAGAATCATCTAAATTCTCAAAGACAGACCATATGAAGTATAATTTTATATGTTTTTAATTAGCAATTTTTAATACCTCATACTGCAGTGACGACTTTTTTATGCTAGAATACCTCCTCCGTCTTTTCCTCCTGAGAAGGTGAACTACATATCATATGACTTATTCTTGACACTGTAATTTCAACCACCCTGGCTTTTGAAAAGCACCCTATACACTTCACAGTTTCTGTTTTGCTATCACTGTTACAGCCTTTTGAGATCTGCAGCAGTAAACACTATGCATTTTAGATAAGAATCTGCTGTCCCCCTCCCCCCACTTTTAATCATTCAGCTTTCTGGGAACTTCATCATTCCTGTTAATGGAAAGAAGACATTTAAACATTTGTGCAATCATTGTGTTTACAGTCTGATCTATACACTAGCTCTAGTACAAGGACATTAGATCGTATATACTCTGACATCTTCTTTGCAGTACCTTTTCCTATTCATTAAACAAGAGATTTTTTTTCATCTAATAGGGTGATAAAATAAAACACTTATATTTGGGGGTTGAATTACCTGGACACAGTCATCTCAGAAATAATTTCCATTAGATAGCTGTGCTATTGAGTGTCTAGTGATTAACAATGCACGCAGAAAGTACATTTTATCATTTGAATTGGTGATTTTATTTTATTTTATTTTTTTACCAGAAATCAACACTAGAAGATTATGGAACCAATGTGAGAATTGTCTTGAAAGAATTTTATATTTTCCTGATAGCAGTAGGTTCTCACCTTTTTAATTATTTTCTTTTTTTTTTATTTATTTATTTATTTTTTTTTTCTTTTTAATTATTTTCAAAGTGACAAAGTATAATCAAGAAATTCCACTATTTTTATATTGGTCATTTCAGTAAGAATTTTGATCATTTTTTTTTCTAACTCAAAGTAACAAGAGGACTAAAAATAGCAATGAATGACCCAATACAATCTTTTTTCTAAAAACAATTTCCAACATATCCACACACACCCCAAGAGATATCTCAATATAAATATAACAGCTATCCATTATTTTTCTCCTTAAGTAACTTCAGGATACAGGGCTTAATAATACACATGGTACACAATATTCAATGTGAATATTTTCATTTTTTTAATATTTTATTTTTTTATTGGCATTCAATTTGCCAACATATAGCATTACACCCAGTGCTCATCCCCCCAAGGGCCCCCTCAGTGCCCATCACCCAGTCACCCCAACCCCCCGCCCACCTCCCCTATCACTACCCCTTGTTCATTTCCCAGAGTTAGGTGTCTTTCATCTTTTGTCACACTCATTGATATTTTCACTCATTTTCTCTCCTTTCCCTTTATTCCCTTTCACTAATTTTTATCAATTTTAATCTTTTTATAACTGTTGTAATCAATGAGACAGGAAAGAAAACACTTTAGAAGGCTGTACTTTTTAGAACATTATTTACCAACAACACAAGGTAGTTTGCCAAAACATTCACTTTCTATCATCACACCTCCATGCAGTAGTTGTGAAGATATTTGGGGTACATTTTATCCTGCAGATTAATTTCAGGAAACCATGAATTTAAAAACCTACATTTAAAACCCTGTATTTAGGGATCCCTGGGTGGCGCAGCGGTTTGGCGCCTGCCTTTGGCCCAGGGCGCGATCCTGGAGACCCGGGATCGAATCCCACGTCGGGCTCCCGGTGCATGGAGCCTGCTTCTCCCTCTGCCTGTGTCTCTGTGTGTGACTATCATAAAAAAAAAATTAAAAACCTGTATTTATGACTAATAGACAATTTGAAATTTGTGCCAAATCTTAGCAGTTTTCATATATTCTGAGTATTTCCCTGAACCTGTTTTATTTTTTCTTGAACAGTAATGCCAAAACCTGATGTGTACTGTTGATTTAATTTAATTATAAACATGTGAGGCTGATAGCATGAAATCCATGTTTTCTTATACCAGAGAAGACTTTCCCCATAAGGAGAAGAAAAACAAGGAAAAAGCTAGGGGGCATTTCCTTAATCTGTACTGATGGGTTGGTGAAAATACATTTATTTAGGAAAATATGTGATATGGGAGGTTGTGGAATGATGAGATGGAAAATAAAGGTCTAAATTAGGAACTATGCAAAAGGAAAGCAACATTTTTAATTTATTTCCAACAGAGCAGAACCTAGTCTTCAAAGACTCTAAAGTCCGACCATTAAACAATAAGGTAGTTTTTTATTGAGGAGACATGCAGGATATCCAATATAATTAGATAGTAGGCCCTGGAGGATTTACAGGACTTAGGATTTTTTAGAGTCAAAGAGCTAAGTAAGCCAGTATTAAAAGACCTACCCCTGATATGAGTAAATCCCACATCTGTAAGTTGTTTTGTAATTTTGCTTTGAACCTTGTGAGGTGCTATAACTCAACAGCCCTTTTTCTTCCATGGGCTTTGTCCCTGTTTAGCCTTAAACTGGGCAATCCTGTGTTGTCTTTTTTTTCTTTCTGTCTTTCTTGATAGTTCTCTTTCTGTTTCTCTCTCTTTTTTCTTTTTTCTTTACGTAGCTGCTTCTCTCCAAATCATTTAAATTAAGTGCTAAAATATTTTCAATGCAAAAAAATAAATAAATAAGATAAATAAAAACTAAAATTAAATAAAATATTTTCAATGCCAAAAGATTATCTTCAGGTTTCAAATGTTGCATATTAGGGGAATTTTGCACTGCTCTTTTATTTCTCATGATTTAAAATGGAAATATATTTCTTCCACACAATTGCACTCTTAACATAGGCATAATTTTCCAGAGCATTCATAATGAGCTCTTAATTTAGAAAGGGAAAAAATGAACCAATGTGATTCAACATGTGATAGGGAATTTTATAGACAGAAAATTCAATGGTTGACCAAAATGTTTTGTGCTCTGATAGGCAGTCTGAGGCATTGTTTAGATTTATTATATTTCTCTCCGGTTCAACCTCGTCTTGTAGCTTTTCTTGTCTCCCATGGGCCCATTTCTCTTGGTTTGCTTTGTCTTCAGTGTCTAAATCTGGAAATCTCCTTTCTTTACTTTCCCCCATTCTTTCTTTATAAAAGGTTTCTGGATGTAAGCGCTTTCTGGTCATTTTAATTTTTTAAACAAATAAAAGAGAGCTGCATGCATGTATTAATCCATTTTTAATAGCCACTACTGAAAGACAGGGCATTTTCTTGGTATTGTTTTGAATTGCTATTATCTTAAAAGAGTTTTATTTTTATCAATATCTTTTGTGACATTCAGTTAAAATGACAAAGACTCCCATGCTGGGCAAACTGAAGAACCCTTTAGTTCACTGAATAAAGGACTGAGACTGGCTGTGGAGGATTTTTTTTTCTTTTACATTTTTGTTCATATTCTATTGATGCTATAGTTCTTCTTAAATAATTTTCATGTCCTATTAAGAGAACATGGTATTTAGTATACAGAGAACTTTTTCACAGGGTTGCCTATGAAGTTACCTAAGATTTGGTACATTGCTGCCATCTATGGACAGAAAACAGATACTGATTTGAACAGTAGCTATGGAGCTGACATTTTCACACACATGTACATTACCATGGAGAAAGCTCTAGAGAAGAATCATACACTTATTTATACATATAAAGAGAGTCTATATATTAATATATATTAAAACCCTGAAAAGAATCAATCTGAGACACAGGTTCCATAAGCACAGATACCAGTATCACAGCATTTTATGGCTTTAGTACACAATCTCTTATGTGAGTTGACAAATATGTACATATGTTTATTTTTTAGGGTTATTGGTAGAACATACTATCACCCATGTTTTACAAATCAGAAAACTGAGGCAAAAAGAGTCTTTGTAATTTACCCAAGAGACACTGCTTATCAAAGGGAGAGTTCACTTAAATGGAAATGTACTGCTTGAGTCCACTCTCTGGGACTCTGTCTCATAATTTGCAGGGCCTGGCTTTTCAGGGCACTTCTTTCTTAACTCTTGCTCCAATTAACCACTATGTATAAACAGCTATTCCCAAACCAGAATTCTGTCTTTTCGTTCTTTCAACAAATATTTGAGGGCCTCCTCTGGGCCATGAACTCTTCTAGGGATTGAAAGATCGCGAGATCAAGAAAGAAAAAATCTCTGCACTCTTTGTGCTCACATCCTAGTGTGGGGAGAGGCAACAAAAATGTGTACATAAGTGGGTGCCACGATCTGTCGAGAGTGTGGTAAGACCACCAAAAAAGATAAAAGTACATGATATGCTAGTGAGGATCAGGGCACTGCTAATCTTTATGGAAATATAAAAGAAGCAAAAAGCACAATCCATTTTTGCAAGAAAATATAGCCTAATTAAGACAGAAGAATTGATGCGATATGTAATTATGCAATATAATGATGTAAATGTCAGGGAACAGTAATAATAATAATAATAAAGTGCTTCATTGTGTTTGTAGCTCCCATGCTACTTCCTAGATTTCCATTGTGAAGAATTAGTGAGGTTCAGTATTAGTGAGGTTCAGTACTGTCCAGAATGATCAAGCACAGCCTCACAAAGGTTGGAGGTCTCAGCAGTGTCTCAGAAGAGCTTTCAATTGTTATAGATATAATTCTGAGACAAAGGGAAAATTTTTGAAAGGCAGACATTTGGAGGGAATTGAAGGCATCGACTTGGTTGAATCTAAGTACAGGAAAAGCATACTTGAGGTTCAGCAGATGAGCACCTGCCTTTGGCCCAGGGCATGACCCCAGGGTCCCGGAATCGAGTCTCACGTCGGGTCCCTGCATGGAGCCTGCTTCTCCTTCTGCCTATGTCTCTGCTTCTCTCCCTGTGTCTCTCATGAATACATAAATAAAATCTTTTAAAAAAAAAGAAAAAAAGAACATACTTTTTTCCCACACAGGCATTTAGTGCCACCTCCAGCTTTGTTAGATATTGCATTTCCAAACCTTTGCTGGTTTGAGGACTTGCCTCTGTGTCAAGAACCACATTCCTAAACTCCTCTTTTCACCTTTTTTTTTTTCCTTTCCTTTTATTTTCTTTTTATCATGCAGGGTTTCTTTGAAAAAAATAATGCCATAATCTTCATTATTTTTAGGCATTTATTCCAATTTACATTTTGAAATATTTGAGAAATAATTTATTGAAAAAAGTTAGCAAATGAATTAGCAAGAAAACTTAGAAATGTCTAGCAATAAATGTTAGTAAGTGGAATTCTCTGTATGAAGAGAGAATTTCTTATTGAAATATTTGTATTCTCAAAAATTATCCTAGATGAGGGGCACCTGGGTGGCTTTGTCACTTAAGTTTCAGACTCTGTTTTGGCTCAGTTCATCATCTCTGTGTTGTGAGGTCGAGCCCCACTTCCACATAGAGTTACTCTGAGCTTAGAGACCACTTAGGATTCTCTCTCTTCTTCTCGCACTCCCTTTTGCTCTCCTCCTTCTTCCACTCTTAATTGCTCATACATGTGTGTGTGCTCTCAAATAAAAAAAATATTCTAGTTGAATCCAACTTTCATAATATGTCATAAAATAGTCTTTGTTATCAATGAATTGAACTTAAATTCTAACAAGAATAATTGATCACATAGAAAAAATATACAAATTTCTCTGTGTTCTAGGAAGCAGTAAAGTACTATGAGTAATCAGATTTTTTTTTCTAATAAAAGATACAATTCCCATTCCTTGTCACTAACGGCCCCTCCTTCCGGTTCTAAAGGGCATAGTCAAGGACTACAACACCTGTGTAAATATTAACATCTCAGATCAAGCACCTGTAAGTGAAAATATATGGAAACTTTCTTTATGTTGTGTTACTTGTGAAAGTACAAACATAGAAGTTTGAAACTACAAGAATTTTTAAAATGACTTGTAGAAATATATTTATTTCCAAGTTATGTCCACAGAGTGCAGATTTTATCTCTGAACTGGTTAATTCGATCAGTGTAAATAATCCTTCCTGAATCTAAAATCCAAAGTGGTTCTTTGGGGATGTAATTGAGCCAATGAATTGATGAATTGTCAGTTCACCTCTCTGTGCAATTTGGCCGCACTTGACTCTATATAAAGGCGATGATACTAATTGAAAGCACAAGTACATTTTAGCTGTTATTCAGACAAGACACACAGTAATAAACCAAATTTTCTAGTTTTATTCATCTATCATGAATAACGTTATTACTATAAAATGCATTATGCAAGCTATATTTTATTTTCTTCGCAAATTACATAAAATGAAATCTGAACTATGCATTTTTACAGCACATGCTATAATGAACACTTTTGATTCAACCCTTTCAATGTGCTTTGCCCTATTCTTGGAACTTCCTGCACCATTACTAACTTAAAATGATTGACATTGTTAAGAAAAAGACTATCATATATTGCATCTGAACTTTATCATTTAAGTGTTATAGTAAATAATCTTGGGCATGCCACTGAAGCATGATAATACCTCCTCTAGTTGTGTCTCTAATTTTAAGTGCGAATACCAGGAGGTGCTCTGTATTTGTTCCTCCATGCTTTGTGACTTCCAATATTTGTAGATTTCTAATTTTCTTGGCTTTCTGGGTATTTCCTGTAACACTTGTTTAGCTGTAGGTCTTGAAGAGGTAGATAGATAAACAGATGAAGCCTATAGATCGTTCACTTAGATCAACATTACAGTATGGTGTAGTCAGAGAAAGTTTTTTCACAGGAGATGTATTTCTTCCTTGAACATTATTTTATGCAATATACTCAGAATAAGGATGTGATGGGAGGGCAGGGAGAGGGAGAGCATCCTAAGAAGAAAAATTAGAAAGAGAAATACACAGAAATACCAAGGCATGTGCAAGCCTGAAGTCTTATGGATGTATCAGTTAATTTTTTTCTGGACATCAGATACATGAAAGGAAATGCAGTGAGGTGTGACCTGGATCATGAAGGCCATTCTGTACCATACTAAGGACTTCAGGGTTTATAATTTTTAATGGGGTGGTGGGAAGAAAAGGAAGGAAATGTTTTGAAATATTTTAAACAGAGAAATTATGATCTGATTAGATTATTCTCTTTTAAAAAAAATTACCTGATTGGAATGTAGACAATGGATTGGCAGTCAGGAAGTAGTCTTGGTTACTGGAGACCTAATGGCTTTAGGTATGAAAAATAGAAAATAGAAATGTGGAACATCTGAGAGGCATAATCATCAGTGTCTGCTCACCAAGGAAATCTGGGAGCTGAAGCAGAAGGGTTTAGCATAACTCCATCATATTTTCTGGCTTGAGCAATTCGATGAATAGTATAGTAAATAATTATAGTAAATAATAAGGGAAAAGGAAAAGGTTTGGAGGAAAAAACTGATAGTTCAATTTTAAGTATGCTGAATATCCTGAATGGAGTAGAAACACAGCATTTATTTCATCACAAGAAAACAAAACAAAGCTATATATGTGCGCAATTCTTGTATTGAGATGTAAAATATGTAAATTTTAGGAAAGCCAATCTGAGGGATAAAAAATAAAGTGACACGAATAAGAGGTCTTATACAATTTCTAACACACTTGAAGTGCGAATAGATATTTGTTGAATGAATAAACAAATTATGTGCCAAGTACTGGTCTGCATGCTAAGAACACACCGTACTTGTTTTCAAAGAGCTTGCACCCATTGCATGAGACAGAAATGCAGATAGATAAGCAAAGACTGGGCAATAAGTAATACAAACGCCATGCTGGAGGATGCTCTCAAAGTAGCCCAGGAAGAGAGTATGATGGATTCAGGAAAGCTTCTAAGAGGTGTTTCACCTCTGATTTGAAGAAGTGGTTGTGGGACAGACCAACTCGCTGCAGTGTGAGAAATGGATTGGCAATGACCAGGACAGCCTGAACATTCTTCTTGGGTTGACTGAGCTTCGGATATGTTTCTCTCTGGCAATGACCCCTGCCTTTTCTGCCTTTTCTTAGAATATTTACTTTAGAAAACTTGGTATCAGGACATGCTTCTCTGCCTTTTTGCAATGTAAAATCTTCTATAACTGACGAATATCTTTTTCAAGGACCTGGGGACAATTCCTTTGAAACATAGTCTATGAGGTAGCACCCCTGTATTGCAGTATCTGTGGGAGGGCAGAAGCCTAATTTGGAGAAGGGCCAATTACAAACAGGGATGCCAAGTCACGTTGACCAACCTTCCCGCTAACTTCTGGCAGCACCTTTCTGCCAGCTTGCCCCAGCTTGCATAAACACTTCTCTGCCTTTTGCTTCAGCAGAATTTACTTCATTCTCTCCCATACTGCAATAGCCTCTCTCCCCTCACCAGTTTTACTTGTACTCATGTGTGTGTATGTATGTAATTAGTTCTATGCAAGTTTGTCTCCTGTGTGGACCTGTGCTTCCATCTCACAGGCAAGATACAAACAGTCCTATGCCTGCAAGGATCCTTTGTGCTGTCCTTTTCCAATTGCCTCAACTCACTATTCCAGCCTCTACCTTCTTTCCACCAGGTCCTTACCTTTTTGCAACTGGTCTGATCTCTATTTCTATAATTTTGTCAATGCAAGAGTGTTATATAAACAGATTCAATTTGTGCATTTGTATTTCTCCCTTGTGCATTTGTATTTCTCCCTCAGCGGGGTTCTCTGGAGAGCTACTCAGGTTGCACATATATCCATACTTTGTTCCATTTTATTGTTGAGTAATAATCTATGGCATGGATACACCATAGCTTGTGTAACCATCCATTCTGATTGTTTCCAGGCTTAGGCTATTATGCGTAAAGCTGCTGTAAACATATATACACAGGTTTTTATGTGCATGTGTCTTCATTTCTCTGGGATAAACTTTCAGGATTATAACTGTTTGTTTTATGGTAGTTGCATGTTTAGTTTTTTAATAAACTGCCAAACTGTTTCAAAATGGTTGTACTATTTAATATATCCACCAGCAAAACAGGAATCAGTTATCCTGTTTCTCTGCATCCTTGTCAGCATTTGATGTTTTCTGTTTTTTTCTTCTTTCTTTCGTTTTGGTTTTGATTTTGGTTTTGGTTTTGTCATCATGATAGGTACTTAGTGATCATTATGGTTTTTACATTTCCCTTTTGGTGAATTGTGTTCAACAACTTTTCACAGACTTATTTGTATCTGGTTATCTTCCTCAGTAAAATGCCTGTTCATATTTAGAAGCTTTCCAGACTGCATACAAATTAGTCTATTGCAATGAACCATAGAAAAGAAGTTGGGAGACAATAATAAAAAAGTGTTAGGGGCGTGAGGAAAAAATAATTTTAAGTGATCTTTAAGGGATGGTTATTTGGAGGTAAGTATGTGGAAATGAGTAAATTTAGGGACAACATAGGCTTCTGAGCACTTCATTGTAAATTAAATGGGCAATTCAGTTGGTTGAGGAAAAAGCACAGGAGAGAATAAAGTAATCAATAGGTATTTTCTGAAGAAGTTTGAGGTAATTGTAGATCTCTGTGAGTTTATTTCATTATTTCATTCAAGAAATCCAAGTAGCTTTTGAATATATGACTAAGTATGTTCATTCCGTTTGGTCATTTTGGCTTGTCAATAAATTGTGATAGGCTAGGAATCAGTTGAGTTTCTGGGGAAAGGTGATTTGAGATGGAAAAGTAAATAAATGTAAATAAGACACACACAAAAAAAGATAATTCATATAGGAGCATCTGAAAATATAGTACACAATAAACATTTCTTATGGCAAAGGAGCAGAGTTTGCTAACTATTTTCCTGATGAATACAGACTTTCCTTTTTTATTACATAATTCTAGAATCCTTCCTCAAATGTACACACACACTCACACATGTACATACCTAGAACATGAATCATATTTCCACATGTAAAATAATACGGAAAATGAATAGTATTTCTTTAGAATTTTATTTGCATATTTTATTTATTTTTTTTATCTTTTTTTTTAATCTGCATATTTTAAATCAGTATAGGCTTTGGTGCTACATTGCCTAGGAATTTGCAACAACTCGGAAACCTAGTGTCATCTGTTCAAAGAAAGTGGAATACCAAAAATTTTTGTGCAGATTTGCTATATGAGAAGATGTAGTTTTGAGTTCTTGACCCATATGAAAATAAGCTGTAGGTGAAAAGATTACAGATTATAAACACCAAATAAATAATTGCATACATGAATCTTTCCAAATGCCTGCAAGATGAAATTGGTTCAGTTGATGTTAACTTGATATCATCGAATAAACGGCTGTGCTCAGGAGGAGTTGGATACAGTTTAAAGGTTAACAACTGCTTGCAAAAGTGTGCACTCTATATTTACATAAGCATCAATTCCCTTTATAAAAATTGTTCCAATGAGACTAGCAGTTTCCAGTTATCAATCTCCAATCCTTGTCCTAGGATAAAAAGGAGGACAGGATATCATAAACAATGCTCACACCACCTTGTCTGTATTGATGTTGATGACTTTTTACTTCAAAACATATTTCAAAGTAAAAAGAGAATTGATAAAGCTTTTAAAAACTTGGAAGTCTCAAATCCACAAAGCATTGACTAAAGATGGGGAAAGTTCAAAGAAGATAGTACAACGAAAAAAAAAAAAAAGCTAGGCTTTAAGGACCAGTTGGTTCCCTATATTTGAGGATAACTTAAAATATAGTCCTCAATTTTAGAATAGTGGTTAATATTTTGCAAATATAATAAGCATGGTTACTTAAATATGGTAAGCAAAATGTATAGGCAGAAATTAGAAAAAAAAAGGAAAGGAAAAATCCAATTGTATCATCCATTAATGATAACTGTCATTTATATTTGCTGTACATTTAATTTTTAGAAGTTGTCATGTAAGTCTCCTTCTCATTGTCACGAACTACTGTTGTGCACATATTACAAAATAAAGGTTTGGGAGATTTTATATTTTATAAAATAATTCACACAAGAGAAATATTTCACCAATTTTCTTTGACAGTTATTTTAAGTTTATATTGTTTTTAACACATAGCTTCTCTGATCTGTGGATTTTTGTGGAAACATTAAGTGCTTCAGCATTCTTGATTTTAGTGATACAGGCCCACCCCCAACCAAAAGTTCAGCTAATGACTTTAGAATGGCTGTCCTTATTTGCATGAAGATATTGATATGCCAGGTATTTCTCGGATACTGATCTGTCAGTCAAACCCTTTATCTTGAATATAATATCTAACTTCCACAGTATAGAAAGCTGTCCATTTATCTAAGACAGTCCCAGGCAGGCAGGAATATGCTGTCTTGGACTACATTCTTTCCTTAATATATAACCCATGTCTCTTGAATTGTCAGGTAATTTGAAAGGAAAAGTATCACTGTACATCTTTCTCATTCAAATTACATTGTCCATCTTCCTTCTCCTAGCCCTTACCCTGTCTGTATCTCTGGGAACTCTCTCAGAATATAAAATTAACTAGGCAAAAAATAGGAAAGTTACCTATTCCAGTTATTGAAATATGAAACTAAATTTTCAGTCCAATTCCTTTTCATAGCCTAGCATTTTATAAATGTACATAAGCAATTTAACTATCTGTTATTGTTCATCCAAGAAATTGGGGATTTATAAGAGAAATGCTCAGACTCCTGCCTCCATGAAGCAGAGGGTAGAGCAGAAGGAAAGCCTATGCTTTGGTAGCTAAAGAAGCAAAGTCTCAATCAGATGGGGATTGGGGTAGGTGGGCTTGGGAGTGAGCCTAAGGCTTGCATTTGTAGGGGAATGAAAGCAAAATGCTTGGAAGAGCCAAGTCAGAGTCCTCCATTTTATTATGAAATGAGCTTTCATAAAAGCTCAAAGCTTGAGAGGTAGAGATGTGTGTGTGTGTGTGCGTGTGCGTGCGCCCACGCAAGTGTGATGCACACATTTTTAAATTATGTTTTTAATTGAAAAGTTTATTAGAAAATGAACCAGGGCATAAATGAGTTAGAATTCCATCTTGCAACTAGGTAGAGAAGTTTTAGGTTGGAATTTTAACTTGTTTTGGGCCATTGGAAAATCAGGAATTTCCATTGGGAAAGGGCATCTGCAGTTAAATAGATTGGTGTGAACATGACTTCATAGTCACTGAATTAGTGTAAATAGAGACAAATTATTTTGGACATTTTCTTTGGGTCTTCTATTATCTAATAGAATCCAGAAAATTTTACACACATGTAATATGAGTATGGGGGCAACAATAAAGAGGATCATTTTCTATTTGACTGGATGTTAGAATTAGATTGCAGACAATCTCTGAGTTAATAGGAAAGCAGCAAGAGCGTGCACAGATTTGAAAGTGCAAGAACACAAGGATGAAGTAGAAAGTGGAGGGAACTTATCATTACTCTTTTGTAAATATTTTTATCATGGTGTCATAAATATTCTTATTTTCAAATGTAACTTGAAGGTGACAAAGTCTTAATTTGGAATGAGAGAGGAAACCTAGGTTTCTTATAAAATGAGGAGTTGGGGGTGCCTGGATGGCTCCTTTCGTAAGCATCTGACTTTGGCTCAGATCATGATCTCAATGTCCTGAGACTGAGTCCCACACTGAGCCCTGCATATAGCTCTGCACTCACTAGGGAGTTGATTGTCCCTCTCACTCTGCCTCTCCCCCTGCTTGTGCTCTCTCTGCCTCTCTCAAATAAATAAAGTTTTTTAAAAAATATAAAATGAAAAAGAAATGAGTTAAAAAGCTCTTTCAGAGCTATTGGACTGTGTGTATTTCTTAATAAATAAGACATTCAAGTTATATTTGAATATTTAAAAGGATTAGTTTTTAAGAAATTGCAGTAGAGATGATTTTCAAGTACAAATTATATATGATGAAATCTTTTAGTGTTTTTAATTAAATTGATCAAGCTTGGAGAATATTTGCAAATGAGCAATTTAACATGTTTGATAAACATGGTGTAATATGTCTAATTAAAAGACATTTGTTTACCAGACTAATCTTTGAGACTATTCTGTACAGTGCAGAAATATCAGAGATTGCCTTAGTTTTGAAATCTTACCATGCTTTTAGAGGGAGATTCCAGATCTTGGGATATTTTTATTCTTATATATCAGTATATTTTTAGAATGTGATTTTTTTTTTCATAGAGGACTATGCCAGCTAGCAGAATAATTTGAAGTGGGGTGGGGGAAGGAAGAAAGGAAGGAAGAAAGAAAGTGATGGAGATTGAACCTTGGAATCTATGGAAAGAGCAACAATGAGCTCTAGTGGCAAGACGTTATAATGTCAAGCATGGGTGAAATTCAGCAATGATAGACAGTCTTCCCCTTATACATTCAGTAAAGATTTCTCAGTCCTCCAAATGAAGATTAATTTGTGGAAATAAGCATTCCTCTAAATCAGAATCTCATTAACTTCAGCACAATATTAACTACCTGGGTATGATATCTATAATTTATATATTACATATAATTTATCTATCATAGTTTTTACAAAACAACACCAACAAGATTGTTCTATTAACAACATATTTTATGTTGGAGATGACATAACTTATACTGCATATGATCAAGTCATTCTGAAGTTAAACTTGGATTTTAAAGGAGTATTGATTTATGTGCTGTGCACTTGATAATATATGTGAGCCATCTCGTCCCTCTGCTCTACCATCTGGTTCCTTCACACACACAGGCACAATTTTAAAACAGGAAGAATGCTTCTTTTCTCTAAATCTGACAAAACTATATTTTACTTCCTCAGTTCAGGGCAGTGTCGATGTATAAATAAAATTTAACAAACATATAACAGACATCAGTCCAAAGAACATTTTAGTTTTTAATATGTTCTCACAATTCTGTGCAGAAAGGAGTTGGAACTTTTTCTTTGTTGTTGCCCATTTGTCTTGAGATTATTTTAATTACAGGCACTTAATCAGAACAGCAACTAACATTTGTGCCCTCATGTAGAATTTAAAAAAGATCTTTATTTATTGAATATTGAGCAACTAACATGTGCCTCAAATTGTGCGGATGTTAAGTGATATTATTCAAATGCTTTATCGAATTTACTCCCAATGGTAAATATCATCCTATTAACATTACTATCCACACTTTCCTGAAGAGAACACTAAAACTTGAGAGGGGTTAAATGAAACCAAGCCAATACAGTTTAGAATTAGGACCAAAACTCAGATAACCTGCCTTCAAAACCTGAGTTCTTGTGCTGAGGACTGAATGTTGTATGTAAGTGACAAATCACTAAATTCTACTCCTGAACCTAATGTTATACTACACATTAACTGGAATTTAAATAAAAACTTGAAAGAAATCCTGAGCTCTTACTACCACAACTCACTGCTACTATCTTGGTTCCTTTTTTAGGGCAATTCATCACAATCAATGCAGAAGTACAACTTCTTTTACCAAGTATACTCTATATTGTGTCAAACTTTACTATTTATAAATTGTTCTCACATACTAATATATTAAATCCTCTTTGAAAACTCCTTGATGTTGTATAGGACTTTTTATTCCACTCAAATTATTTAAAAGGTAAGAATGTTTTATCTGATATCAACACAGGAAAAATTATCACGGTCTTAATCCTGAAACACAACATAGCTACACATGCTTGTCTGAGCTACAGAGAGCTAGAGGGGAAAACCTTAACTTAGGTATAATATTTTGTTCATATTTCTTTACAGCACTTCCAAAAGCAAGTCTAAATTATTCAGGGATTTTGATCAGATCCAAATGGAAGGAATTTTAAACATGGGCAGTTTTGCCATATGGGATAACAGCATGGGGCACATGACAACCACTTCCCACTGGACAAGAGTGTAGAGAGCTGTTTAATACCTGCTAAATACATCAATTAAAAATCCTTACTACTTGTAAAAAAATGCCATTTAAGAATCACATTATTTAGCAGCTGTTACATTACTTTCCCTGTAGAATTATAGAACTACAAATCCCACTTCAGTCAATTCTAGAGAGATTACCTGTCATGTTTTAACTAACAGGCATATTGTATCTCAAAAACTTTCTGGGCCAAATTTGTACATTAGCCTCCAGTTAGCTTTTAAATCAACATACTTATATAATTTTGAATAATAAGATTTTGCATAAAGTAAAACAAACACACAAAAAGGAAAAGTAGTTCAACCTAGGGCTCAGTTAGCCTGGCGGGGTTTGATAATTTTGATTCTGTCACAACTCTCTGAACTATTTTTTAAACATTTGATAAACATATATAGTGAAATGATTATCACAATAGAGTTAGTCAACACATCTATCACCTCGTATAGTTATGCATGATGAGAACATTTAAATCTACCCTCTTAGCAAATTTCAAGCATATAATACAGTATTCTTAAGTATAGTCACCAAGCTAAATATTAGATCTCTAGAATTTATTCATCTTAAAAATGAAGATTTCCTCATCACCAACATCTTCCCACTTATCATACTCCCCAGAACTTGGTAATCATACTCTCTGCGTCTTTGAGTTTGACTCATTTAAACTCAACATTTAAGACAGATAATATAGTATTTGTCTTTGATTTACTTTACTTAGCATAATGCCCCCATACATCCATGCTGTCACAAGTGGCAAAATTTTCTCTGTTATGGATGATAATATTCCATTTCATATATATTATCTATACATTCAATTATATAGACACATATATTCACATTTGGTTTATTCGCTCATTGGTGGACACTTAGGTTGGATTCGTGTCTTGGCTATTATGAATAATGCTGCTATTAAAAATGGGAGTGCAGATATCTCTTTGGTTCTGCTTTTGTCTCCTTTGGATATTTAGCTATCCAGAAGTAGCATTGCTGAATTACATGAAAATCAAATAGTATGATATACCATACTGATAGAGTGAAGGTTTAAAAAGATATGATCTCTTTTGATTCAGGAAAAGCATCTGACAAAATTCCACATTCTTTAAGGTAAAAACTCTCAACAGCGTATAGAAGGAATGTATCTCAACATAGTAAAGGCATATATGACAAGCCCACAGCTAACATCATATTCAACTGTGGAAAGCTGAAGTCTTTTCTCAAAGATCTGGGTACACACTTTCAACATTTCTATTCAACATAATGCTGGAAGTCCCAGTCAGAATAATTCAGCAAGAAAATAAATTAAAGGCATTCAAATTGAAAAGGATGTCATCAAAATGTTTCTATTTGCAGATGACACATGTAGAGAACCCTAAAGTCTCCACCAAAAAAAAGTAAGAATTAATAAATTCAGTAACATAACAGGATATAAAATCAACATACAAAAATCATCTGTCTCCCTATACATTAACAATAAACTATCTGAAAAATAAATGAAACAATTTCATTCGCAGTAGCATCAAAAGGAAAAAAATACTTAGGAATAAATTTTAACAAACAGGTCAAAGATCTCTACATGGAGAAGTACAACCCTTTGATGAAAGAAATTAAAGACACAAATGAATGGAAAGAAAAATGTCCTGTGATCATGGATCACAAAAATTAGTATTTTTAAAGTGTCCATACTCCCCGAAGCAGTCTATAGATTCAGTGCAATCCTTATCAACATTCTGGTGGCATTTTTCACAGAAATAGATAAAACAGTCCTAAAATTTTTATAGAACCACAAAAGGCTCTAGTCAAAGCAATCTTGAGAAAGAAGAACTCTCTGAATTCTTACTTAAAAGCTTTCATTTAAAAATAAGTGTGTCACTGCATTAACAAAGTATTCAGTGACATTTTAAGCATAGCAAGGAAAGATTCTTTTTATGGAATCCATTCCGTATCACAAGTTTTCTTGATCACCATCAAGAGCTTTTGAACAACCAACCACTTGGTACAAGGCATTCTGATGAGGGAAAAAGGCAGCTTAGTGCTGTTTTCCCTTCACATTATTCATAGCTCACAGAGAAAGACAAAATCAAGTTGGGGAAATGGTCAAGTTGAATATTAACCAGTCCATATGGCAAAGTTTTAATTTTTTACATTAAATATTCCAAATAAACCTAGGTGAGTTATATATCCCTTCAGTATTGTGTAAATACATGATTTGTTTAGAAGTAATTTACCTTTATTTATCCATTTTCAATCTAAAATACAGTAGTTTTTATTGCAATTTAGTATCAACATTATTTCTTAACAGTTCTTTTAAGCTCTGAATGATCACTTAATTGTCAATATAATTAAATTTCAGAACAAAAAAAATAGAATATTTTTGGTTGGTTGTGACTGGGCCACAAATGAATAGTATTGCTTTATGCAAATCTCTCACTCTTCCATTCTATCACATATTTTCTCTTATTAGGATACTGGGGAGTATCTGTAACTCAATACAGCATTTTATACCTAATTATTTTGATTTACCAGATGCTAATTTAAATGTTTTTACATTTTAGTTATTCCAAAGATAGTTAATATTATGGATGACCAATTATGACTTCTCCTAAATCATGGGACCTTATTAGCTTCCCCATTAGGTTGTACAGTGATATTTTGTCATTTAAAAAATCTTCTTGTTGAGAGCAACAGGTTATAAGCTTCAAAGCCCTGTTAAATCTTTTTTTCCCTAAATTTTTAAACACCAGACTGCTGTGCTTATCATGAGTATCTCTCAAAAATGCCTTTGCCTGTCAAATGCAGATATGTACTGACATATCAAGGACCAAAAATTTATATAGTGAAATGAATATTTTTATAAAAGTATGAAAATATGTTACTGTGAATATTTTAAATTAAAAATAGACATTAAAGTTCTACTGTCTTACGTCAGAATTGTTAAAATTGCATAAAACATCCAGCAATAAATCATCACAAGGGATAATACACACAGTTCTGTTTAGACAGCAATATAGGTGAGGTGATTAGATATTCAACAAGTTTTACTTCATTTGTGCTTACCCTATCATAAATCAATTTATTCTCACAAAATAAAATCAATGTTTACAAACCACAGTTACTATGTGCTGACCACAATGGTGGTATCTCCCTGACTACCATGCTATTTTAATCAGAAATGTTGTGGGTCTAATCACTGTGGTACACTGATTGATTGGGGTCCTGGGATGTACCTCTTCAGCCCTTTGCATGGCAGGAGTGAGCTGCTGTTTCTTTCTCTAGGAACTCTAAGAAATCCTCCAAGTAGGTATGTGTGCAAGCTGACTTTAGAGATGTTTCTGGAATTTTATTAAAGATTGAATATTTTATTCTGAATTATCTACTCTGAGAGGTTTTTGCAGTTGATCACACAATGCATTATAGCAGCTTATTGACCCATAATTTCTAATATCAAACAATCTAGGCTATCACCTTATAATTTCCAGGTAAAAACAGAATCTCGAAATAGACATGACAAAAATTGTGACTGCACCCGGAATACGTTTCATATGTCTTAAAACTTTTCTTTAAGTATGAATGGAAATAATTGAGGCAAGTCCCAGGGCACTGCAGACTATTAATAATTCAATAGTACTGATTGTGCAAGTAATGACATATCAAGCAATAAAAATCTGGCAATATTAATTGATATCCTCTAACAAGCTGCTCCAGGGCATATTTAGTAGTTTTTACCACCTTTCAGCCAGACCACTTGCTTGAGGGCATTGAGATTTAATAGTAAAAGTTTTAATATGTTTTTTCTCTTTTGATCTCAGATGAGATCAATGAAGATTCATTCTCAGGAAGAATAGAGACTATTAATCCATTTAACACTAATCACAGGTGTAGAGCTGTAATTAGAGGAGTTGAATTTTAGATTAAACTAGGAGCGCATTTTTTAAGGAGTTATTTCCTAAGATCAAAAAGGTCTTTCTTTGAAAATGCTCCACAAAGTTCAGGAATTTCAACTGCAAATAGTGTTCCTTTCTGTCAGGTTACCCAGAGTTATCCCTACTCATTTTTAAGGCCATTGGCATTTATACGATTCATTTCAGTTGAAGAGACAAAGCTTCTCAGAGAGCTAAGGTGAAGACTTCTTGGACTTGATGCATTGCATGAGCCATGATAGCATGAGATTGTCACATGAAGGAAAAATATGTTTTCACTAAAACATGTAAAATCTACAGCTCGTTTTTCATATTAAAATAGTAAAGTTGTTTTGCTTTGTTAAGTACCTTGTATACAATCAGCTGCTTCACTCAGTTTGACATTCCCATTTTGAAAAGTGGCCCACTGGAAAGTCATACAGCTATCAATGTGACCTGATAGGCCTGAAGGTGTGGGTCACAGAAGACTTCTTAGGTAACTCCCAGGAAATCTGACCCAGCATAGTCTGAGAGTGTCAGCAGCAGATGGCTCACGGAGTCCGCCTGAGCTATTGCTCCCTCAGGCTGTAAGACAGGTGTCTGGTCATAAGTATCAAACAACAAAAACACCCACACTGCATACGTAGTACCACAATTAAGGCTTTAGGCTTAGAAAATAATTCTCAACCAGAATTATGATCAGTTCATGTACAGTTACTGTGTGTATTTGCTGCCTTTCAAGGCAAGACAAAGATAAGTAGTTCTAGATGTTGTGACTCTCGGTAATACCAATATTTTCATCCTTGAAAAGTAAATGTATCTCTTGTAGCTGTCACTGGTTTTTAGTAGAATGCATAAATTGATGTCTCAGTTGATGGCTCTAGGGAATACTTGAAGAAAAAAACTGAATTTGGAGGCATAAGTGAAGGACTTAGTTAATTTTTATCATTCACAAATTCTTTGTCTAAGGGCCATTTACTTAAATTTTTCTTGGTTTTCTTATCTGTAACTTAGATAAATAATATGTCTCTCTGAGAAATGATGTTAGAATTCAAGAAAAAATTATGTGGAAACACTTAGGAAAACATTTATCACATAAAAGCTTTCTGATAAATGTTTGTTGGGTTAATATTTTTTCCATTTTATTTTCCCAAAAATTTGAAGTGATCATCCACTATTAGAAAATCAATTTTTAGTCATTTTTGATTCCACATAAGGTGAAATAAGGCCACTATATTATAAATATATAACATTTATAAGATTATTAGAAACATTAGATAAGTGAAATTCAGAAGAGGAAAATTTCAGACAGATGAAACTGGTGTTCACATATCCACACTCCATGACTCTGGACATCACTGAAGTAGTGTCATAAGTCCCACTCAAAGTCCTTAATACTCAGAGAAGAAAGGACAATATTTTCCCAAGAATGATAAAGTTCATAAAAAGCAACACAAACATATGTTTAAAACAAACACTTGTTTTCTTAATGCTGAGAGACAATTTCGTGAAGTCTACAGTGTAATTATAAAAAAAGTCCTTGACAACATTTCTACAGTAAATAAATTTCTATGATTCTCTTACAGGATCTCCAATGTAAAGTAGGTATTATAGTAAAGGTAACTCTTTGAGTATCTAAAAATTGCAATATTGTATTTTCTGGAATTTCCAAATCACTGTTCATTGACAGCATGTCATGTGCCAGGTACTACTGTAGTCTCTTTTGATAACAGTGGTAAATAGAAAAGGTGTTATTTTCACATATATAGTGTTTAATGTTTTTGTGGAGTGAGATGGAAATTAACACAGAGAATAAGTAATGTAATTCCAATCTAAATTTCAATTTAAACTGGTAGTACATTAGTATCATAAAACTTGAACAGAAGAGTCATAGGATAAAGTAGGACTGGAATTATGTGTGTGGAAGGTATTTAGTGACTCCTTTACTATCCAGGATGGTTAAAAAGTCCTTGTAATTAGATGTAATTTAATCCAAGTGGTTCATATAAACTAATGGTAAGTACACATAGAATAGCTTTCAGGGAAAAAGAATGGAATTTTCAAAGGCCCATGGACAGGAATGAAATTGCTGTATTCAAGATAGAAAGGAGGCCAGTGTAAGTAGAGTATAGCAGACGAAGTCGAAGTGCAGGATCAGGTGAGTTTGAAAGTAGTAAACAGAAATTGAGCCATGCACAGCTGTTTAGGCCAGTTAATATATTTAACTTCTATTCTAACTTGTGATGAAGATTTATTAGAAGACTTTAAGAATAGTGATAGGGCATGAGTCTAGTTTGATAAAAAGTTTCAAGTTAAAAATATTATTTAAGAGAACTACATTGGCTATTTAACTCTTCTTCCATACATGTTATTTCTTTCAAATTTATTTTAGTTAAGATTAGAAAGTATATTTTTAAATTATAGTATGTTAAACATTTGGAGAGTAGAAACATTCTGAGTATTTCCCCCATGGCTACAACGGCAGTACTTATGGTAGGTTACATTTTAAACTCCACTTAAAAGGGAATACAGCTTTCCCAGCTGAAGTTCTTTTTTAAAATTTTTTTTAAAATTTATTTATTCATGAGAGACACAGAGAGAGAGAGGCAGAGGAGAAACAGGTTCCCCTGTTGGGAGCTCGATGCGGAATTCAATCCCAGGATCCCGGGATCACGACCTGAGCTGGAGGCACACACTCAATCACTGAGCTACCCAGGTGCCCCCCAGCTGAAGTTCTTGATCAGCTACTCAACTACTTGGTTGGAATAATCTGAAACTTTACTTCATTTGTGTAGACAGATATGCCCTCCTGAGGAACAAACATGCATATGTGATATCCACAGATTTTCAGTGTTGACATCTATGCTGAAACTCATAAATATGAAGAGGTATAATCTAACTATACTGTTGATGTGTGTGAGATTTAAATCTCTGTATGTTCTGTCCCCTGCCTAAATATTCCTCTGCCCTTACCTCAGTTCATGCTTCTGCTCTTTCTTTATGATTCAGCTATGTAGGACTTTTTCAGTTTTGTTGTTGTCTGCTTGTTTAAAGAGCAAATTGCTGGGGCACCTGGGTGGCTCAGTTGGTTGAGCATCCAACTCTTGGTTTCAACTAAGGTCGTGATCTCATGGGTCGTGGCATCAAGCCCCACTTTGGGCTCCATGTTCAACAGAGAGTCTGCTTGAAGTCTCTCCCTCCTTTCCCTTCCCCCACTTGCACACGTGTTCACTCTTCCTCTCATTCTAAAATAAATGAATCTTTAAAAATAAATAAGTGAAAAGCACATTGTCCCTTTGTTTATAACTCTCTTTTATTACCTTGACTGTTACCTGTTTATTTAATTTTTTACTGACTGTAACATTCCTCCGTCTCTATTGGTCTCCATTACAACCCTCACCTTATGTTTATTATATGTCACTCAATTATTATATTCATATGTTGTTTTTTCATTTATTGCCTGTCTCCTTCTTCATTCTCTGTTAACAAATGTAAGCACCTGAGACCACAGATAAAACTATATGACTATATATTACAGATTCTGGAACAGTGCCTGGATCTTAGTATTCATTCATTCAGTGAATTTTGCATAATGAATGATATTATGGATGGAAAAAGAGTTTCAGTTGTCCAAATTCATAATTTTTAAAATGTTTTTATCTTAAATAAGAAAAGGCTCTGAGTGACCTTCCAGTTTACAGGTCCTATAAACTGAGAATGCTTGCTGCCTAAACACAGAATGAAAATTTTTTAGCCTGTTAATCCAAGAAGGAAATAGACTAGTGTTCAAATCTGCAAAAGATCCCAATGTAGCCAAGGTTCATAAAACTTACTTACCATTGGATGGATATAATTATACTGCTTCATTATTATTTTAACAATGCTTCATCTGTACTGACAGCAGATTATGTTTTGGGAAGTGGTGAAGGGACACTGGATGAACAGGCCTTCATCAAACATGTGACGATGTGTAGGTTATCATTTATTAGTGACATTTAGCGTGACTTTGGGCACATTATTTAAATTCTCTGAGACACACTTTCTCATCTGTGTATTGAGTATATTATGGTTTCTGCCTATTGTGAGCATTACCAAAGATTATGAATGTACAGTTTCTGGTGTATCATTTGGCATATAATAAATGCTCATGAGCAATAAGCACTTTTTTTGTCATCATCTTCATGGTGTATTAGAGAAATACGGACTATTTCAGATTTTAAGTGAAATAATTACAAAAAAAGACAAAGGAGATGGAAATATTCATTGTAATAAGTAAAAATATTAAAATTCAGAGATATCCTCTATAATAATGGTCCTATTAGAAATTTTCGGAGTTCAAATTAAAGAATTGTACTAGATAATAGAACTTAGAATAAATCCACACTAACACCTATGTTGTCAACATCAAAGACCTTGCCATTAAGAGAAAATCTTACACCAAATTCTTCTCCAAATCATATGCCACCACATAATGCTTTCTCATATTCTTCACAGTAGATACACTTTGAATGCTTATATATCAATATTGATTGATTTACCTATATATCATATGAAAGTTACTCCTAACACAATTTTAGAGATATGAGAATCACTAAATAAGAAAGATAGCATTTAAGATTTTAAAAAAATGCATATTAAAAATATTTAGTAAGATATCTAAAATTTAGTCTTTAGTCAAAAGAAAATTTAGAAATAGCCTTCAATCCTTGCACTTTCAATTTTTATCTCCTGATCTCTTCTATTTTCATCTTTTCTTATGTATCTCTTTAACTTAAGAAATATAGAGCACAAAAATCAATATAAATATCAAGAATTTAAAATTTAACAAACAAAATTTCTCCTGAATCTTTTTCTCTATGTGCACATGCATTTAGGACTTCAACCAAGAGAGATTAGTACTATTAATCTGAAGTCCATTCAAATCAGTATTTTTCTCTTGAGTTTTTTGTTTGTTTGTTTTGTACCTGTACATATTCTGTACACAGATGTGTAAATATCTGAAAAGATGGATAGAAATATTGTAGTTCAGTTATTTGGATATTCAGGAAAATCTATACTTTCTAGTTTAAATGCTCTTATACTGGGATCCCTGGGTGGCGCAGCGGTTTGGCGCCTGCCTTTGGCCCAGGGCGCGATCCTGGAGACCCGGGATCGAATCCCACGTCGGGCTCCCGGTGCATGGAGCCTGCTTCTCCCTCTGCCTGTGTCTCTGAGCCTCTCTCTCCCTCTGTGACTATCATAAATAAATAAAAATTAAAAAAAATAAATAAATGCCCTTATACTGAAAATGGCAGAGGGGCACCTAAAAATATTATTTGGTTGAAATGTTTCATGAATGGTAACAAGACTGAGTGCATTTTGATATCAAGGCACTTCACGGTGATTTTTACAATTGCCTTAATTGACAAAGTCTCTGGAAACTAATACAATGGCTCTGATTTATTAGGCTGTATAAATATAATTACAGATTGGATAGTAGCTTATTCATGCAGCCTTTTGACTCATATAGACAGTAAACTGGCCTTTCCTTTGCTTAGTTTATTAACTCTAGACCAGTGAGTCTCAGGGCTTTCTTCTCTATACAAGGAGAATAAGCATTAAACAATCGACTATACTGTTGACTCCATTAAGACTGAGAACAACATGATCTAGTTTCAGGAACTACTTTTAAACTCTGGCTGCAAACACTTTGTCATTTTTATACTGATCATCTTAGCAGAAAAATAACATATAGCTCTCTAGGCAGAAATCCTCTTACAAAGTGCATAGACCTTGTGTACCCAGTGACAACATAGATGATAAATATGAAACAAACCCAGGAGAAAAATTCTCCAGCTTCCTTGCACCCATGTATCCATTATGCTGGCATATAAAAAAGGCCATGTGCTCTAGAAAATGAAATCTAAATGATCCATTCTTCATCTTACTCTCCATCTTTCATAGGCCATATGAACATTATTCTACCAAGAAAATGAGGAGTTCTAAATATACATTTAAAAATTCCATTTGACCAGCATTTATTAAACATACACCATATGAAAAGAACTATGTTTGGCATGAAAGGCTACAGAGACAAGGACTATATGGCCTTTAAAGACATGTTCAAAAAAATCTCAGAGTACACATAATATGAAATGTTATACTTTTACTTAATAAGAAAAGATATAAACTTCAGATTTAATTTGGGGCCAAAATTCTTAAAATTTGGAGTCCAATAAATTTGTAAATATGCAGTTTCTTTCCTATAAAAAGTGATACATGTATAGTCTTTCCTAAGTAGATATTTTCATTCTCATAATTTTAGTGTTAGTAAATAATTGATCAATGATATTGAAAAATACATAGGAAAAGCTATTTGGAAATACAGTATTAATGCTTTGCTTTTTAAGTGGTGTGTTTGCAATAATAATTTACATTTCAAAATTACAATCCTTCTAAAATAACCATTTTTGTTTAGAAAATATATTTTTATTTATTTATTTTTTTTTAATTTATTTATTCATGAGAGACACAGAGAGAGGTGAGTGGCAGAGGGAGAAGCAGACTCCCTGTGAGAGAGTCAAAGGTAGGTGCTCAACCCCTGAGCCACTCACATGTCCCTAGAAAACGCATTTTAAAATATTTTTAGCTGATTTAAATAGAAAGCAGAGGGCATCCCTGGGTGGCGCAGCGGTTTGGCGCCTGCCTTTGGCCCAGGGCGCGATCCTGGAGACCCGGGATCGAGTCCCACATTGGGCTCCCGGTGCATGGAGCCTGCTTGTGTCTCTGCCTCGCTCTCTGTGATTATCATAAATAAATAAAAATTTAAAAAAATTAAAAAAAATAAATAAATAGAAAGCAGATTGTGTTACTAAAGATAGAAATAAATGACTGGTAATGTATACAGTTGGTAAAAATTAAAGTTTATCATTCTTATAGTAAGTACTGTTTTGTTATACTAAAAACATGTAACCCAGAAATATATTTTACATATGGTTTGATATTTTATTGAGAAGTAATTATTCAGTGTTTTCTCCTGTTAGTTAGGTCATATTTTCTTCACATTCTGTCTCAAATCTGTTATGAATTTGTGACCCATTAAGATTTTAAGACTATGTATTTCTGAATCCAGAAGATTTTTATCAAAGATATATCAGATGTTGGAAACATTTTAGGAAGAATCAAGGCCTTAGAAAACTTTATTTTACAAGATTCAATTAAGAAGAAATGTAGTATAGGAGAGGAAACTGGTTTTTTTTAGAAGACATAAATCTTAGTTATATCATTAGTCTCTTCTATGACCTTAGGCAAACTATTTAATCTTTGACATACTAAATTCCCTTATTTTAATTTGAATGTTCTCTCGGAACATTTTACAAGCTGTCTATAGAAATTCTGAAATAATTACAGTTTTGAAAAGGAAATATATTGGGGAAGACGTAATCTGCTCAGATTTTGCTGTAAGAAAACAAATTCATTGAAAGTGTCCCACAAAACCCCAGAGGTTCCCACCATCTTTCAGAGGTCTTTCTGTGGTCAAATGCTTTTCATAATATGCCCAAACACTATTTGCTGTCTCCTCTGAATTGATATTCTTATTTATGGTACAAAAACAATCATGGGTAAAATTGCTAGTGCATTAGCATGAATTAAGATAGTGAAATCAAAACTAACTAGTTGTCATTGTATCTTCTTCAGCATATAATATGTTTTAACAAGAAGCAGCTTTTATTTAAGAATGCTTTGATGAATCAGCAAAACATTTTTAGAAGTCTCAACTTTTTTTTAAATTATTTTTTTATTTTTTATTTATTTATGATAGTCACAGAGAGACCGAGAGAGAGGCAGAGACATAGGCAGAGGGAGAAACAGGCTCCATGCACCGGGAGTCCGATGTGGGATTCGATCCCGGGTCTCCAGGATCGCGCCCTGGGCCAAAAGCAAGCGCCAAACCACTGCGCCACCCAGGGATCCCAGAAGTCTCAACTTTTGAATGCAAGTCTTTTTAACATTCTGTATGAAGAAATCAGAAGTATAAAGAAGGCACTTCTGCTCAATCCCCAGCTTCAAATAACTTCCTTGGGTAAAAAGTATTTGTGTGATTGTTAAATTGAGAGTTGAACTAGCTATTTTTTTTTTTTCATAAAATGTCATTTTGCTTTACAAACACTGTTATTGGGACATAGGTATTTGGTAGATAATTCTCAAAAATTAATGTCAGTTGAAGGAAAAGAGAGTATTTCTCTGTCAACAATAACACTCAGACTTTTAAGAGAATATTAGAATTTTGGTAAAATAGTATCTTCTCATGTGAGTTTAACATCTTCCCAACACTAAAGATTTTCTCATGAGATTTGTGGTGTATTAACAAATGTGTTTTTAAAAATGTACCGCATAGTAAAATGTGTCTGTAGTTATGTATAGCTCAGTGAAGCAGTATTTTATGGAAAGTTGCATAATATTTTGAAATATTGCATGACACTTTGAAATCACGGAGAAGTAAAAGATGCATTAAAAGGACAATATAGAACATTGCATTAATGTAGCAGCATACAAAAAGATCTTTAATGTGATTGAAGATTCTACATTGCAATTCATACTTAAGGAACTACCTGTTTGTTTAGATGAGTATCAAATAATAATATCCATAATTATCTCAAAAGGCTTTTAAGTTTTCTTTTCATTTCCAAAAACACATTTGCATTAGGCCAGATTTACTCTTTATATTTTAATTGAACCTATTACAGCAGATCGAATGCGGAAGCAAATATGAAAACCTAGTTGCCTTCTAATAAACCAAATATTTTAAAGTTCCAAAAATGATACCACTCTTTTCAGTAATTGTTGTATCAGACAATGTAATTATTTGTTATTTTTGTTAATATAGATTTATTAATGTGTAAATGGGCTAAAAATGTTTTTAAGATTTCTCAGGTTTAATTTTTAACTCACTAAATATTAATAGATAAAAACCCAAATAAGCAAAAGTTATTTGAGGTACTTAATGACTTTTAAGGGTGTAAAAAATTCCTGAAATCAAAGTGTGTAAGATTCACTACTTCAAAGGAACAAGATTTTTTTCCTTTAGCATGTTTGTTTTCTCATGTGACCACTATGTGATACCAGGATTACTAGTAATATCTGCAGCAAGGAGACCAAATAGTCTCTATCAAGGAAAAGAGAATTGGACAAAGAAAGGCCATAAGCTTGTTTATTGTCTGCATAGGAAATTATAGTATAAAAGTACCCAGATTTTGGATATTAAGTTGTATTTTGTAGAAGTATATAAGTACCCAGATTTTGGATATTAAGTTGTATTTTATAGTATAAAAGTACCCAGATTTTGGATAGTAAGTTGTATTGTGTAGAAGCACATAACATTAACATGTAATCAATGTAAGCTGCAGAGTACGATAGAATGTGTATCAAAGAGTATAAAAGAATCTGTAATTTTAATCAAGGCATGTTTGAATGTAAAATGTTTGTAGCTTACCCTATGTTATTAACACACCCTCAAGAAAGAAGAAATGCCTTAGAAAGAAAAGAAGCGGTCATCTTGGGTCTGTGAGTTGCCATGGTTTGTTTTGGGCTACTACTACTACTAGCTAACCTACAGATACTTCATCCTAGGCACTGTTATATTTTGCATAATATGCATATATTATGTAACTAGTCATTCTCCAGCACATTGGGCTAAGACCTGTAATTTCTCCTATTTTAATTTCTCCTATTTTACAAAGAGGAAATTAAAGCACAAATATCTGCATTAACTAGCTTTCCCAAATATATATATATATACATATATATATATATATGTATATGATGGGGTCAGAATTTAGTTTTCATCTGTTTGATTCCAGATCATGTTCTTATTTACCTCATCCTGCATACAGAAGAAATATAGTCTGTCTCAGGCTATATGATGAATCTGTCTTCATCAGATTTCATAGTGGTTCAGTTCAAACTTGTCTTCACAATAAATTCCAAAGCTTAGACTCAATGGCCATCTGCTAATTACTTGATTTAAAAGAAAATTTCTCACCATAACTCAGTTCCATGAAACAGTCATATAAATGTAATGGACTAAAGCTGATTTTCAGTACCCTGGTCCGAGAGCTGTTTCAGGGTGAGCTCCTCGAGTAGCTGGATGACTTTCCCCAGCTCATACCACTCCCTTGTCACCAGCACCTCTGCTCTGCCACTCAGTCGCTGTGTTGCCTAGAAGAAAAGTTAAAACTTCACTTTTGTATAGTTCTTTGGCATTTTACAGAAAACTTATGTGAAACATACTCCATCTCATAAGAACTATGAAATAAGATTAATATCTCATGTAAAGGAACTAGAAGGTACAGAAGTGGCCCCAAATTGGAAATAGACTTCTACTCTTCTAATTATTAAAGACCATGCTTTCCCCCATTCTGGATTGTCATTGTTAGCATCAGTGAGACTCTTTTCTTATCTGCTTAACACAGGGTTGGACAAATTGATGTCAAATTAATTCATTTCAAGCCCTGTTATCTATGTACTCAGCTTAGAAAAACAAATTCATTTTGATAATATACACTAGATACCCATACAAAGTCCAAAGAAGCTTGGGTTTTAAAGGTCTAGAAATAAATTCCCTGTAAATTATTCTTAAGAGAATTGAGGAGAAGTAAAATGTGTGATTCCTAAATGGAATTATTCCTATCTGAATGATTTCCCCTAGCAATGGTTAACTGTTTCTGTGTATAGCTGTACTTAGACTTACATAGACTTTCTAAATTCTCATTATTCCAAAACTCATTCTCAAAATAGTCCATGACGGTGTTATAAATATCTTTGGTATGCTTCCCTTCCTGCAAAAAGCATTGTTATGTCCCTATCACCTTGTAGAAATGAGACATGTTACAGTGTGTCTTATCAGAATAGAATTTCATGGAGTAGTCTATGAGGTACAGGCTTGAAGACATAAAAGGTATCAATTCTGCTGTGTCACACTGATGAAATTATATAATTTTTCTAATATTCATTTGTAAAAATAAAAATTGAAAAAGGAGCAAATCGATCATAAGATATTCAGTGCAGTGTCTGGAAAATGGCAAGGCAAATATGTGCTAACCATATTATTATTATGATGATGATGATGATGATGATGATGATGAAAGAATTTCCTTTATTTATTCATCCATTAGCACTTTTATGCACGCAAAATGTGCAAAACCTGGCAGTCAAAATAAATTCAAGGATCTTGTTTTTGGAAGATGGCTTTGACCTCTAATATGGAGGTTAGAAGGTTGAAATGGAATGGGAAAATTAGTTTTCCTGATTTTTTTTTATTGTGATACTTTAAGAAAATGTTTATGTGCTCAAAATAGGAAGCTATCTTAATAATTTTGATGTTTCAGGCTTTTTCTGGTGTAGTACTACTGAAAGTATAAATCAGCTATTAACCTCTTCATCAATTAAGAACAATTAATTAGAAAATGTAAATTGGATATTATTGCAGAGTATACAGAAATAGGAGAAATTACTGTTGGGCTTTGGTTTGAGAAGTAAGACATATTATTTTTTTTAAAAGATTTATTTATTTATTTATTTATTTATTTATTTATTTATTTATGATAGACATAGAGAGAGAGAGGCAGAGACACAGGAGGAGGGAGAAGCAGGCTCCATGCTGGGAGCCTGACGTGGGACTTGATCCGGGGACTCCAGGATCACACCCTGGGCCAAAAGCAGGCGCTAAACCACTGAGCCACCCAGGGGATCCCCAGAAAGAGATATTATTAACATCAAATACATTAAAGACCTCCAATTTTAGAATGGAAGATTATCTCTATATATTTTTCACATAATATAGATTAGAAAAACATAAAATTAGTATAATTATACTCAGAAAATATATATTTATATAGAATTATAATGTTTATAATAATATATAGTGTATATTTTTACATATAACTATATATATGATATATATAACCTGACTGTAACACACACACACATATACACACACACACACACTCACACATATCCCCAGAAGAATTATCTCTGGAAAAGAATATAATTGTCAGCAGAGATAAGGAAATTCTCTACAAAGATCAAGTCTGCCTATTGTATTTCTTAGAGTGTACAACATATAAAAATACATATTTGATTTTGAAGGTGATAAATTAGGAGTAGTAAAATATGTTATCACTAACATTTACAAACATACATATGTAATGCTGTGCAGAGCAGAACTTTAATTAACACTTCATGAACATAATGGAAATTATAATTTATGTTTGTATCAATATTCACTGAGAAGAATGCCATTAGTTTTGATTTGTTTCTTTCCATGCCTCTATCTGGGGATTTGTGTACTATCACTTTAATCAGACTAATTTATTGTATCTATTTTCTCTATGTATCATTTTAACATTTTTAAGCTTTCTAGAATAGTATGAGATGTGCAGAAGTAATATTATAGGCTTAACTAATTCACTCTTTTTTAACATCGTCATACTTTTACAGGTTTCTATCACTTCTACACTGAATATTTAGGTTTGTACTAACAGGAGGATTTTATTTCCTGGAAGATAACAAGATCTAGGAATTACTCAATAATTTTTCTATTGCCATATTTTATACACTTTGAATTGTCACCATAAATAGGTGGTGAGATTTTCTAAGGCATCAACCACAATTTCTAGTTTTCGTGTATTCTACCCAAGCCCTCACACAGAGCTCACAGAGCTTGTTTATTCAGATATTGCATGCTCTGTGGGGTGTTTTGGCAGGCTTTATGCTAAGTACTGAGTAAACAGAGATAAAAGACAAAAATCCATGCCCTTAGAAATTCATAGTCCAATGGGTAGTAAAAAATCAACATGCAATTAAAATGAAGTGTGATCAATGCTCTGATAAAGGTACAATACAGTGATTTGAAGGCCATTTCCCAAATACAATATTTTTTTATTTCTTTTTCTTCCAAATGGTTAAAACAGGCTTTTGCATGGGGGAAATACTGAAAAAGAGCTCTGTCAATCTCAAAGTTACTAATAAATTTTCTGATAAAAAATACAAAAATTTTAAAATTCTTTTTACCAAAATTTTAACCAAATGGTTTTAATACATTTTTAACCATTTTTAGCCAAATGGTTAAAAAAATAATTGTCTCACTGAGGAAATACTGAAAAAGAGCTTTGTCAAAGTTTCTGACAAAAATAGAGAAATCTGGCTCTTGAAAGAGATGTGGAGTTATCAACTGAGGTAGTAGATAGCAAATTTGAAACTGAAAGGACAATACCATTAGCAAGTTAAGAAATCAGCAGTGACTTATTCAGGACTGGAATTTCCAGGAAATATCCAAAGAACTGGTAAGGGCAAATGATCAAGAGGAAGATCCAGTAGCTTTCAGGCACAGTAAGATTTAAGTTTGAGACAGCCCTGTTCCCTGGTTTTGTCCAAGGCATTTTTCCTGCAACTTTACTATACCTTCCCTGTATATGTGGCATACTGTAAGGACCTTATGGTAGGGGTAATTCAGAAGAAAGGGAGTCATCAAAACAAATAATAAGTATTTCCTGAGTTCTACTATGGAATCAAGACAAATGAACTGACAAGAACCATATTAGTCATAGAACTACTGTAAAAACCCAATATACTATAATATGTAAGCTATAGAAATTTAAAGAGAAGCTATGTTACTTTTGCCTGAATGATTAAAGAAGTCTTGCTGGATAAAACGTTTCCGGAGAGGCAAGTTTTAGTGGCCTGAAATATGTGTGCAACATAATTATCCATGCACGTATGGTAGAATTAACATCACAATAAAAGACAGCATTTTAGACTTGAGAGTCTTTGAAGGTTCCTATCCAAGCTTTTTGACTGTGACAGGTGAGGAAACCGAGATCCAAAAAAGGGACTCGCCTAAGGGAACCCAATTACTTAATAAATAGGAGTCATCAGAGCATTACTCACATTCCCAATATCCAGTCCTGAGCCTTTCTCTTATTTTCCTCCTTTAGTTTGCTGATGAATTCACAAATATGCAATTTTTCACGAACAACCATTCAATATTATGTACCTCTAAGGTCTTTTCGTAGGTTATGAAAACTCATAACTTACAACTTATAAAATGAAATATTCATAAAATATTAAGACTGCAGACTCAGTGTTTAAAAATATACTGTACTCTGGAGTCATATAACACAGTCCTAACGATTTGGAACTACACTATACAGTGACCACTATTAGCTCCAATTTATAAAAAGGATTTGATTCTTCCCAAGGCAGTGAGAGTAAATCCCCACACAATTTCTTTGTCTATCTTGTTCCAAGCAATTTAAAATTGTGGATTAGTAAATGAAATATGGCATTCTTTTGTGGCATTGTGTGGTATAAATTGAAATAAATTGAAACAGATAGACTTAATTTGCCATAGAACACATGTCATTAAGTGTCTGAGAGTTTTGTATGTTACTACTAAAAAGGTAGGCAGCAAAAATAAGCACTGAGGACAGTTAATTTCAGCATTAGCCTGTATTTTTGTTTTCCTGAGCCCTCCGAGGTATAATAATTTTTAGTTGATTTACTTGTTGCCAGAGATTGCCAATACCATTTACAGATGCTGATCACAATGATGCAGGCAAATGCTAAAAAATAAGTGACTTTAATATGTTGTTTCGATGTATGAGTGTCATGGTTAGACTGATGCATTTTAATCTCCAAATGGCACCCTTGGCCCCTGCAGGCCCCTGGATTTATCTAACTTTATCCAAATTACTTAACTGCAACCAAAGATACTTTCAGTAACAATTCAAAATTGAAAGCCTATTTTTAAATATTAAGGTATATTTAAAATTTAAGCTATTAAAAAATTATATATGGATTTGCCAGCACATGGAAAGGACAATTGTGTGACATAACAGTATGCTATGTAATTATCAGTGAGTCATAGGAAAAGAAAGATAAATTACACCAATGATGTTTTCAAAAATTTTTGGCCTGCAAAAGGTACATAATAATAATGATTATTAAAATAATCTTAGCAGGTGTTTATATAGAAATGCTGAACTTTAAGGAAACTTTGTCAATAGTGGCTATTATCCTACTTATGTTTAAGAGGATGTTTATGTTTCATCAAACTAATACTGTTTTTCACATGAAATTGGTGACAATATCTTACCTTTTGGTACTTTATTCAATTTACTTAGATTTTTGCTTTTCTAAAAAAGTCAGGAGAATTAGTTTACAGGTACTTTTAAATTTGCTACATTAAAATAACATTCTAATGAAAACAAGCTAATTGAAAATGTCATGAGAATATTTTATTAGGTTTATAAAGTTTTCACATTTTAAGAAACAAATATCTATTTGTCTTAAGTATATTTAAATATACATTAATGTTATTGATTGTGATAAATCTTCGGATTCTAATAGAAACATATTTAGTAATATGTTTTGATCAGATATATTTATCATAACAAAAAGTACCTTTTATTTATTTATAAAATATTTAGGGGTGAATAAAGTTGAATGGTACAAATTTATTTTTACCTCTATCAAGATGTATTTTATTAGTTATAGTATGTTAATTATTTGTGTTGAATTATTGTTATAGTTGATTATACTAATTGGCTTTATAACTACCTTATAATAGGCCATATTTTATTTGATGATAGTAAACTATCCATTTGGTATACTGCTGGATTAGGTTGCTGGTATTTTTTCTGATTATTATTTGTCTAAATGCTCATATATGAGATGAATTTATACTATTGCTTACTATCAGTTATAATGTTACAAATTATATTAAATTATATTATCAGGCTTTGGTATTTGGGATTTATGATCATAAAATTAATTGCAAACCATTTCACCTTTTTACTTTATGTTGGACTAGATTATTATACATGAAAATAATCAGCACTTTGAAAGTATTAGAAAATTTCCATGGTGCCATTTTTGGATGCAATTATTTAACATAATTAATTTACTAATGCTATATTTATTGCATGCATACACTTTGAGTACTCTATTTCTTCTTAAATTAGTAATTTCTCAGAAATAAACATTTGTCTTTAAAAAATTGTCATTAATTTTTATTTTCTTTCTTTTTTCTTTTTTAAATTTAAACTCAATTAGCCAACATATAGTACATCATTAGTTTCAAATGTAATTCATCAGTTCCATATAACACCCAGTGCTCATCACATCATGTGCCCTCCTTTGGGCCCATCACCCAGTTACCCCAAGCCCCTCACCCACCTTCCCTTCAGAAATCTTCAGTTTGTTTCCCAGAGCTAAGTTTCCCAGAGCTAAGTTTCATGTTTTTTCTCTCTTTCTGATTTTTTTCCATTCAGTTTTCCCTCACTTGCCTTATGGTCCTCTGCTCTATTTCTTATATTCTACATATCAGTGAGACCATATAATAATAGTCTTTCTCCAGTTGACTTATTTCACTCAGTATGTATAATACCCTCCAGTTCCATCTATGTTTATGTAAATGGTAGGTATTCATCTTTTCTGATGGCTGAGTAATATTCCATTGTGTGTGTGTGTGTGTGTCTCTCTCTCTATATATATATATAGACACACACATATATATATACACACACACACACACACACACACACACACACAATGGCTTCCTACCTGGGGCGTTCCCAGTACTGACCTCGTCCATCCCCGCCCCCTACCATTCCCCACTGCTTTTGCACCCCTCTCCTCCCCATACACACACGTACACCATTTTTATTTTTGGGGCCATTACCCCACACCCCTTATTGCTGCCAAAACCACATGGGCTGAGGGCTGGGGCTGGATGGACGGACACCTCCCCCTACCCAAACCCCTTCTCTGTGTGGTTGGAAAACTTTTTGTTGTTGTTGTTGTTGTTTTTCCTCTGAATAAAAAGATTCTAATATATATATATATATACACACACACATATATATACACACACAATGTATATATGCATGTATGTATGTATGTGTATACAATATATATATTCCATTGTGTGTGTATATACACACACACACACACACACACATACCACATCTTCTTTATTCAATCAGTTGTCGAAGGACATCTCGCATCTCTGCTCTTTCCACAGTTTGGCTGTTGTGGATGTTTTCGCTGTGAACTTTGGGATGCAGATATCCCTTCATTTCACTACATCTGTTTCTTTGGAGTAAATACCCAGTAGAGTTATTGCTAGGTCGTAGGGTAGCTCTATTTTTAATCTCTTAAGAAACCTCCATGCTGTTTTCCAGAGTGGCTGCACTAGCTTTCATTCCCACCAACATTGTAAGAGCGTTCCCCTTTCTCTCCATCCTCACCAACATTTGTTGTTTCCTGTCTTGTTAATTTTAACCATTCTCACTGGTGTAAAATGGTATCTCATTGTTGTTTTGATTTGTATTTCTCTGATGCCAAGTGATGTTGAGCATTTTTTTCAGATGTCTGTTGGCCATTTGTATGTCTTCTTTGGAGAAATATCTGTTCATGTCTTCTGCCAATTTCTTTTTTTTTTTAATTAATTTTTATTGGTGTTCAATTTACCAACATACAGAAAAACACCCAGTGCTCATCCCGTCAAGTGTCCACCTCAGTGCCCGTCACCCGTTCCCCTCCAACACCCGCCCTCCTCCCCCCTTCCACCACCCCTAGTTCGTTTCCCCGAGTTAGGAGTCTTTATGTTCTGTCTCCCTTCCTGATATTTCCCAACATTTCTTTTCCCTTGCTTTATATTCCCTTTCACTATTATTCATATTCCCCAAATGAATGAGAACATACACTGTTTGTCCTTCTCCGATTGACTTATTTCACTCAGCATAATACCCTCCAGTTCCATCCACGTTGAAGCAAATGGTGGGTATTTGTCGTTTCTAACTGCTGAGTAATATTCCATTGTATACATAGACCACAGCTTCTTTATCCATTCATCTTTCGATGGACACCGAGGCTCCTTCCACAGTTTGGCTATTGTGGCCATTGCTGATAGAAACATCGGGGTGCAGGTGTCCCGACGTTTCATTGCATCTGAATCTTTGGGGTAAATCCCCAACAGTGCAATTGCTGGGTTGTAGGGCAGGTCTATTTTTAACTCTTTGAGGAACCTCCACACAGTTTTCCAGAGTGGCTGCACCAGTTCACATTCCCACCAACAGTGTAAGAGGGTTCCCTTTTCTCCGCATCCTCTCCAACATTTGTTGTTTCCTGCCTTGTTAATTTTCCCCATTCTCACTGGTGTGAGGTGGTATCTCATTGTGGTTTTGATTTGTATTTCCCTGATGGCAAGTGATGCAGAGCATTTTCTCCACATGCAGAAGAATGAAACTGGACCACTCTGTTTCACCATACACAAAGATAAACTCAAAATGGATGAGAGATCTAAATGTGAGACAAGATTCCATCAAAATCCTAGAGGAGAACACAGGCAACACCCTTTTTGATCTTGGCCACAGTAACTTCTTGCAAGATACATCCACAAAGGCAAAAGAAACAAAAGCAAAAATGAACTATTGGGACTTCATCAAGATAAGAAGCTTTTGCACAGCAAAGGATACAGTCAATAAAACTCAAAGACAACCTACAGAATGGGAGAAGATATTTGCAAATGACATATCAGATAAAGGGCTAGTTTCCAAAATCTATGAAGAACTTATTAAACTCAACACCAAAGAAACAAACAATCCAATAATGAAATGGGCAAAAGACATGAAGAGAAATCTCACAGAGGAAGACATGGACATGTCTTCTGCCAATTTCTTGATTGGATTATTTGTTCTTTAGATGTTGAGTTTGGTAAGTACTTTATAGATCTTGGATACTAGCCCTTCATCTGATATGTCATCAGCAATTATCTTCTCCCATTCCACAAGTTGCCTTTTAGTTTTGTAGACTGTTTCCTTTGCTGTCCAGAAGCTTTTAATCCTGATGAAGTCTGTCAATTTTTAATAAGAAAATGTTGCTATACCTGGTCTCTAATACCTTTATAATGCAAAAATCACATCAAATTATTATTAATCTTTTTTCTGTTTTTATTAAAATTGTTTTAGAAAAATTTTAAAATTAAGTTCCTCACTGGCTTTGTGGAATCTTTCATTTAAAATGTATATAACATTGATCTGTTTCAAAGATGAGCAAAAAAAATAACACAGGTTTTGAACTTCTTATTTTTTTTCCATTTTAATGAAAGCTGGTTACTATTTCCCTTTTCATTTGTTGTGATTTTATTTATTAATAAATTAGTTTTACTTCTATTACTACTCTAAGTTTACTGCTCTACTTACAGAAAATATAGACTGGGTAATTTCCAATTTGTGAAATTTACTGGAGTTTTGTTTAAAATTATCATGCATATACAATTGTTTTAAATAATTTTACTAGTTAAGGAAAATCATAAGGGAAGCTTATCTTCTGCTTAGAACACAGTTTGGAAGAGCACTTTCAATTAAGTATATGTGATTTTACTTTTAAAATCATCTGTATTCTTGCTTTCGTCAATGTTTTCCTCCAGATCTGACAGTTGTTAGGGTTCCATTATTCCTATATTTGGTTCTATAGTGTTACTTATGGTGCCACATCATCAAGTGTTCAGGTTTGTAATAGGCAATCTTCCTAAAATGAATTAGAAAAAGTGATAGGAGTGCCTGGGTGGCTCAGTAGCTTAAGCATCTGCCTTCAGCTCAGGTCATGATTCTGGGATCCTGAGATGGAGTTCCATGTTGGACTCCCTGCTCTGTGGGGAATCTGCTCTCCCTCTCCTTTGTCCCTCCCCCTGCTTGCGCTTGCTTAAACTCTTTCTCTATCAAATAAAGTCTTTTAAAAAAAAGAAAAATTATTTTTATTCAATTTGAAATATTTTATGCAGAATAAATAGTAAATGCTATGTATTGTAAATGCTGCCTTATACATATATAAAAGGTTCATTTCTATTTAAATTTTACTCTGAATTATAAGATATATGATTTGTTTTATTTTTAATTTTTAAACAAGTAATGCAATGAGCATGAAAAACACAGATAAGAACAAAGGAATATTATTTATTTAATTATGTTTTCACTTTTTCAGTATACCAACTTACAGAAATTCATAAAGAGGGTGGCATATTTTTAATTGTAATCAGATATAAAAAGAAAGTGTGAATTAAAAGATAGTTAAAAGAAATAAAGACCTGTGCCTGCCATTATGGCCTAGCCATGATTTATGTGAACTATTAGTTGGACTCTATAATTACTATCTAGCATAGAAAGAAAAACCTTTCAGTCATCAAAAATAACTGTGCCCATGAGATAAAAAAAGTAAACAACTCAAAAACAGCAACAGCAACTACTACTACTACTTGCTTACAAGAGTTAAGGTTGTTCCTTGTACTTACACAAGGGGGAAATTAATCTCAAGGTGCCTAACTGAATTGAGGGTTAAAGGGAAAAGAAACTGTGTGATTGAAGGAGAAATATATTCTCATCATCTTCATAGTGAATTTTATAGGACCATTTTTTTTTTTTTTTAGAGCAGGCTTCATTGTAAACCAATGAACTTTCAATCAAGGAGCAAATCAGTGAAAGTTGTATGGGAAGCCAATATAATATAACTAAATGTGGGTATGAGGGTCCAGCAGAGTTTTGTGGTCCCAAAAGCTGCCTGAGATTTACTAACAACTGGCTGTACTTGATTTATAAAACTGAGAGAACTTGATTTCCCATGGATTAGTCAAAGTCTAAGGCTCCAAAATCAGCTATCCTAGACTCTTCCTTCAGGTAAGAGAATCTCTCAAGTCATATTCACGTCCTTCTGGAAGAGGATAAATAACTCTTGGCCAAAGTGACATTGACACCAAGTGAGCCGGACGACCAGATCTTCCTGAAGTTTGCTTGGTGGGGGAGCCTTGGAGGAAGAGTACATTTAGGCTGGAACCAGATAGGATAAGGGGATTGCAGTTTGCTCCTTGCCTGACTGTGAAGAGTTACATATAATACTGTGAATGCTACAATGCTTTGCCGTCTCTCTAAAGTTAACTTACTCCTAAAACTTCGTTACCAGACTGATTTTCAACGGTAGAAAGCTTTTCCTTAATGAATTCCTACCAAGGAATCCATATGTGATTTTGCAGAAGGGAGAGAACTGTCACAGTCATGAGCAGTGTTTCCCAAATCGTGTTAAGAATACATCATGTTCAGCTGTTTGGGGTTCAGAGCTACAAGAACATGGTTAGTGGACTGGAAGGGCTCAGATGGAGGTCAGGTGTCAGGCAAAGGCGTTTGCAAATTTCTCCCTAAGAGTTATAGTCAGGCACAGGGGTTTTGGGGCTTATTGTATTTACTTTACATTCCATATTTTAAAACTCTCTATTTGGTAATCCTTCAAGTACTTAAATAGTGTTGCTTTTTATTCTGAGATCCTAAATTTTTCATTGTAAGCTTGTTTGGATTCCACCATATGTTCACTTTTTCTATAATTATTCTGCATTCTCCAAATCTTTGAAATTCATACATTGAAAAAAGAAAGAAATCCATATATTGAATTGTTGAATGCTAGAAATCATTGACCCTGATTCTATGACTGCTTTCTTTATGTACATAGCCCTGCACACTTCTCTTAGTACACATATGCACCCACTTCTGTATGATTACCCGAGAGTAGAATTTTGGGCTCATATGGTATATAGATTCTCACCATTAATATATGATGCCTAACTAATTTCAAAAAGATACAGCAATTATATTCCTACTAGCAGGATATAAAAGTTTTTCTTGCTTTAGATATTCACTTGATACTGTCAGGTCTTCATTACAGTGATTTTGATATATGTGTAGTATTTTATCTCACTATGTCTGTGTGTGTTTTCCAAAAATGTAATTAAATATTTTTACGGTATAAAGATACTCGAGAGAATAATGAAGAGAGTTTTATTGTGTACAAGTACTATTTAAAAATAGAGATACTTTTTAAAAAAATAGAAATAGTTATTTCAAAACTTTCATAATTTTATCACAGGAATATTATATCTCCTTCTTATGAACAATGGTATCAGTCAGATTTTGGTTGTGTTTATTGGTTAGTGATATACATTACAAAACTCATCCTTGAGTCCTTTATTGGCAAAAAAAAAAAAATTGGTATAGCCAAACATGGAATGTTCAGATAATTTTTAATATATACCTATGATAATCACTTTCAATACCTTTTAGAAATCTGTCATTACAACATCATATTTAACTTCTTATTATATAGCACTTCAGTTCAAGTAATTCCAGTTATAGCTTGTAATTTATACAGTAGACCCTTAATGGGTCTGTGGCTGGCTCAGTGGGGAGAGCATGTGACTCTTGATCGTTGAGTCTTGAGTTCAAGCCCCAGGTGTGGAGTAGAGTTTTCTTAAAATTAAAAAAAATAAATAAATAAATACAGTTGACCCTCGAACAAAACAGATTTAAATTGTGTGGATCTAGTTATATATAAATTGGTTTCAATAAATATAATGCAGTAGTGTAATTGTATTTTCTCTTCCTTATGACTTAAACTCTTTTTTCTAGCTTACTTTATTTTAAGAATACAATGTATAGTACATATAATTTACAAAATATGTGTTAATTGACCCATACTGTTATTGGTAAGGCATCCAGTCAACAGTAGGCTAATAGTATTAAGTTCTGAGGGAGTCAAAAGTTGTGCATGAATTTTTGACGGTGCAGGGAGTCACCACCTCTAGCTGCCACATTGTCCAATTGTCAACTGTATTAATATTAATTAAGAAAGCAAATTAAAAACTATTAAACCATTTTCATATTGTTTTAATTTGGAGAACAGTCTGTATTTCAATATGAAACTCTAAAATTATTGGAATGCAGTTCAGGCTATTGCTTTTACCTTCAGAAGCTAATTTCAATGTAGGATATTAATCTAAATTGTTCTTGCCAAATAGGTTTCCCAAAGGTACAATTTTCCTGGGACTGAACAAATTAAATTAAACCTCTGCATGACTATTTGTGGAAACCCTTTCAGAGAAACAATGTAATATCAACCAGGAAAAAAAAAAGGATTTTACCTAGGAGGAAATGAAATAGTCACTTTGTTTCAACTGTTCAAAAAATTTACTACCATACCATGTGCTACGATACCCGATCTGAGCCAGCTCATGTAGTATAGCCAGCTCTCACATCACACATGCATTTGATAAAAGGACAGCATTAAAATTCCAGTGGTCCAAAGCATTAAGTCAAAGAAACTTGCCAGTTATTTATACCTATTGACAGTAGTGTGGTATGACATAACTCATTGTCCCAGATCCCGAGGGTGATGATGGCTGAAGGCTCTCTGCTGAGTTCTCTACTTGTGGTTGATGTGAATCATCATAATAAAAGTCTATAAAAGAATCCAACAACTTCTCAACTCTTCCAAATCCTGTTTTCAGATATTTTTACAGGTATTCTTTCTAAAAGGACTCCCCAGTAACTGCCTGCATGAATGTCCTTCTCAGTCTCCTTCCCAGGAAACTAAACCTGTTAAGACTTAGTGACAAGAGGAGTACAAGAAAACAGACTTACACTAGGACTTTGGAGCTTAACCATTGTCATCCGGTTGGTAATGAGGACGCTGTTCCTAGTTGTAGGTGTTATGTTCATAATCCCCACAGTCTCCATGCCATACATAGTTCATAGTTCAGTATATAGGAGCATTATGATTATTCAAATTTTCACTGAGCTAGGTTCATATAATGGTAAGAGAAATTGTATGGCTGAGGCAACATAGCATGCAACTGAGTTGAGTTAAGGGCAGAAATCTAAGTTAAAAGGGAAATGGATTAGATAATTGTTTCAATGAATGTTGCAGTAAATATTGCAATAAATGCTTTGGAGGAAGATAACTGAAGTGTGAAAAGTAGTTGGCTTCCTTGAAAGCTATAAAGAGACTTTCCTGTACTCAGAAAGCAGGAAGAACTGAAGATTGAATTTAGGGCTCAATCATAGGAAAATCAGGAATCCATAGAAGCTTGAATTCTTAGTCTTGGCAGATCTGCCTCACTAAGGCAAGGGGCCTGACTGAATACTGGGAGACTAGGGGAGGGGACTGGGAACATCTTGGTCAATTCACTTGAAAATCTTGAATTTCCAGATTTCCTGAAAATGCAATTTCACTATAGGTATGACATATATCTTGCTCTTAAAGGCAAATACGCCATCTTTCTGGAGGACAAGGCAAAGGCCTCTACTTTGCAAGAAAATAAATGCTTCCTGTTCCCAAAGCTATTCTCAATATTTAAACCAACAAATCAGGTTAAATTGAGCATAACCTAGCCAGCATCGTTCTAGAGCCAGTGTGCATTCATAGGAGCCAGAAAAATATATATGGGACTGGACTGTGAGGGATGTTCAAGAGAAGATGTGTGGAAAATGAAGTTGGCTAAGGGAGAGTTTGTTAATATTCAATTTAATGTCCCAGCAAGGACACTTAGAGATGGTGCTAACATGCCCTTAGGATGGCTATTAGAAGCATGAACAAGACTCATTACACAAAATAAAATTACCAAAGTGCTGTGGCCATGGTAGAAGAAGGAATCAAAAGGCTCAGAAAATCAGATATAATAGAGTGGATATATGGATACACTACAGAAGATTGGAGAACTTACCATATGACTGTGCTCTGTGAAAGGGCCTGGGGAACATTTCATTTATAAAATTAAAAAATATATATTTTGTTAAAAGCGGCACCAACATCACTAAAGTGACTTCTCCAGTAGGTCAGGGCTCATGGCAGGAGATGCAGTAACTGGGCTTCCTTGATAGTAACGAGGGAAATCCCTTGATTTCCACTTTATACTTTCTTTGGCCTAATCCAGGAATTAGTCATTTCTCTTAGAAGCTCTGTTTCTTGTTAGTGTGCCAAATCTAATTTAGAAATCAGTGTCTGGATGCTAGTTGTGCTCATTGTTTTGAGGGTATCACTGCTCTCAGGCCCTCTAAGTGGACAGGGCAAGGGAATCTATATATTCATGCACATATGTGCATGTGTAAGCACATACATGAACATCTGTGTTTATTTCTATATAGATTGATGCATATTGTACATCATGAGCTCACACTGATTAATTCTAATTTAACACAGCAGTTTATTCTTGTTTTTCCATTTTCATCTATGAAAATGGATAACTCCCTTATCCAATAGTAAAATGCCTGGCTCACATTATCTTTAATATATTTACTTATTCAATTAATCCATCTCTATTTATTCAATATTCCTTTGTTGGCCATGCCCATTCCCCCATTCCCTAATGATCCCTTTTTCAGCTCACTAAGGCTCTGGCAGCCCAACAACAGGCCACCACTTCAAGCTGTTCACATGGCCTATGTATGTTCTGATATTCAAATGTGTGTCATCTTACTCTGCACTGATGCCCTCCCTTTTGAATGCCTTCTTCACTCTGCTTGGGCACCCACACCGCAAGATGGGTCATCCTTCTTTCATGGATTCTTTCCTCACATAGCTTAGATGCTAACTTTCTAAGCTGGGCTGAATTTCTTTTTTTTTTTTTTTTAAGATTATTTATTTGTTTATTCATGAGAGACACAGAGGGAGGGACAGACAAAGGCAGAGGGAGAAGCAAGCTCCCTGGGGGGAGCTTGATGCGAGACTTAATCCCAGGACCTTGGGATCATGAACTGGGCCAAAGGCAGATGCTCAACCACTGAGCCACCCAGGTGCCCCTCTGGGCTGACTTTCAATGAACTGTCCCTCTCACCCTGTCTGTGTGCCAAAACTTTATAGTAATTGGATTCACTTTCCCCCAGCTCGGCTCAAGGTCTTTCTACCAAGGCACTCTCCTCAACTTTCTTACATTCTTGCATTCTATGTTGGATTACCTTTCTTGAATTCCAACACCCCATGACAGACCACTGTCTCACATGAGTTATCTTCTTTATTACACTTAGGCTCCAATAAACTACCTTCCTACACTGGTGTCCTTTTCACCCTCCTAAAGATCAAATACCTTGCACCTGGCCAGTGCTACTTCCATAACTGCATGGACAATCTAACTCTGCTCAGGCTTTCATAGGCAGTGCCAGGCTACTCTCCTTTGTAGTAGCTCTTCTTGCTAAACTTGAGTTTTTATAGCATGTGCTGAGCTGTTATTATGCCTATGTATTATCACTCAACACATGACCCAGCACTCTGCACTCGCCAACCAACCACCTGCATAGGCATTTTCATCATGTGGGTTGTTTCAACACCCCACGTTAGGTGGCCCACATCTTCTTACACACGCACACACACACACACACACACACACACACCATGCACACACATACTCATACAGACACTTACCATCTTCTGCCCTTCCCCCCAATGGCTTTGGACAGATTTGTTCAGGAAGGGAAGGATAAAGGGATGAAATGAAGAAATGGGAAAGTAAAGAAAATGGAAAAAGAAATGAGCAAGAGGACTAGATCCTACATTATATTCTAAAAGGACTATTGTTCATAACTTTTACAAGTTAGATTTTTTTCTTGTTTTTGTTCAACATGATTTGAGATGAAGATCAAGCTTTGGGTTTCTTGGTTTTGTTTGTTTGTTTTAATGTGTTTGTCCTATTTTTCTAGCATCATTTATTAAAAAGTCCATACTTCGCTCCTCACTTTGAAGAGCCCCTCTATTCTGAAGGAAATTAACTTTCCATAAAAACATGTGTCTATTTCTGTGCTCGTTATTTCATCTATTTTTATTCATTATTGTAGTTTTATTACAATTCTTCATATTTAGTAAAATAATCCCTCCCACACTGTTCTTATTAAATAATTTGTCTATTCATGGTCCTTTGCATTTCCTTATGTATTTAATAATTAGTTCCAAGGGTACCCTCTAATTGTCTACAGAAGTTGAATTCTGTCAAATTATTTTTTTTCTGAAAATAGCATTTTTAGTTTTTAAAGATCTAGTCTCTGGCTTTAGAAATCTAAGTTCACACTCATTCTCTTTCATCATTTATATGAAGAATTGCTTTTCCATTTGTCTTGGTTGAGAAGTGTATTAGGATAAGCTTCAATGATAATATCTCTCTCCCGAGAGGTTAAATCAAAGTTTCCCACTCATAGTACACACATCATTCTTTTACACACATCATTTGATTCCATATCATTTTCAATAACCCACTGAATGCAGAAAATTTTATATTTTCTGGAAAATATATTCTAAAGTTCAATGTTAATGTATGTTCTACATGCTTTTGCTTAAACCACTTTTTACTTAGTAGTTTCTTAATTTGTCTGTAAATTTTTTTGTAGCACAGCATTTTTCATTTCTTTTCTTTACAGATTTTATTTATTTATTCATGAGAGACAGAGAGAGAGAAAGAGAGAGACAGAGAGACAGAGAGAGAGAGGCAGAGACATAAGCAAAAGGAGAAGCAGGCTCTATGCAGGGATCCTGACATGGGACTTAATCCCAGGTCTCCAGGATCAGGCCCTGGGTTGAAAGTGGCACTAAACTACTGAGCCACCCGGGCTGCCCAACAACATTTTTCCTATACTTGAAAAACAAACTCTATTTATTGCTAAAAAGAAATAAATTTATTTTTCTCATTTAGACTTTTGTTACCTTTTTTGGATTCTAAGTGGTGCCCAGATTTTGTTTTCTAAGATTGTTTGTAGAATTTATTCGTAGAATTACTTGTAGAGTTTATTTAATTTGGAATAAAATAAATGCCTAGCTATGACTAGAAAACTAAGATTTCCTAGCTTTTATCTCACTATTTATTCATGCAAGATCACCATTTTTTCCCCAGCTGCAATAGTAGGTCCTTGTTTAAAAAATATTACAATTTTGGCATTTTACTGTTATACCTGTACATTGCCAAACAAACCTCTTTCACCTCTTTCATAGGCATTTTTATTTATACAGATATTCAGTCCTGATTTTGTCATTCCTAGCTTTCTTGCTTATTACCATTTCACACAGAAAACTTCTGAAGGTGACTTTACTATAACCTAGAGTTTGTGAAGCTCACCTGATACTAAGGAAAATGCTTAATTTTTATTGGGCCATTAACTAAAACATCAAACACTAGGGTTTGGGATCACCCTTGCTGGATTTTTTGTTTAGTTTTTTTTTTTCCCTCAACTTGACCTTGATTATATTAAAAAAAGAATGTAATATCTTTTTGTGTGCAGGAAAGAATGAAAAATTATGGTACTGATTTTGCTCTAATCACAAATATTTTTAAGAAATGAGAGGTTTACTTAATACAACCACCAAAAGTAGTGTATTCAAATACACTGTGATTTATTTACATTGGTGTAGCTTTGTCATAATGTAATTATTCAGTGTAATCCATGAATAAATCAAATTAATTAATACCATAAAACAATAGCCACAACAATTCCAATTTTTCCAGCAATCTTAATCAATAATATGAAAATGAGAAAACAAATGAAAATACAAAACCAACCTCTGTCAAAGTAAGTAAACACAAGTAATCCAGAAAAATCAATTACCATATAAACTTGATTTATTCAGTAGGTGACACTTCATTATTATATTTGTTTAACTACATAAAATTAATAGTAATTGTAAGCAAAGTAATTGAAAATATAGAGGAAATATATAAATGAAATATTATGTTATTGTCCAAGTTCTTAACTATTTTTAGAAAGAGAGACAGAAAGGAAGAGAACTCACCTATGACTTTAAATTCTGAACTTTTAATGAAACTATTTTCAAATCTATTGTATTACCAACTTTTTTGGTAAGTTTCTTTAGAATTCTCAAAAATCTGCATTATAAAATGATATTAACGGCTTACCAATGTGGTACATTTTATATAAAAGTCTCTACATTACTTACAGAAATAACAGTAATTCCCCAATTAAGAATCTGTTTGAGATCTTCCTAAATAGATCTGTCCAGCTTTGATCATATTTCTATTTGCTAGGTATGCAAAGGTGAAGCTTTACTGAGTTACTGTGGCTTCAAATTTAGTCCATAATAGGTTCATTCTTTAAAAAATGTTTTATTAAGTTTTTTTAAACTTTAATTCCAGTATAGTTAACATATAGTGTTAGATTGACTTCACGGTGTATAATATGGTGGATGATTCAGCAATTTTGTACATTACTCAATGCTCATCCTGATAAGTGTATTCTTTAATCCCCATCACCTATTTCACCCATCCTCCCACCCACAAATATGTTCATTTTTGAATCATAAAAAATTCATCAATTTCAACCATTGTTAACAGATAATTATTTTCTTTCTTATAAATGAAGACTTCTTTTGTTCAACTATTTCTTATTCTGATCTAGTCTAAATCACTAATGGTGTAAGTGGTATTTTACCCTAAAGAAATTTCTTGATATTTGTAAGGAAACTCTCTTATTGTATCCCTTATTTTACCTATATTATTTGAGCAATTATTGTGATTTTATATATGGAAAATATCTCAGAATGAAAAGGCACCAACATTGAATAATTGCTTTATTTAAGATAAAATCACCAGAACAATGTTACGGGTGTTAAGAGATGACTATATTTCCTATATTTGAAACTATGTTTTACATCTCTATAAATGTCCAGGATAGATTGGGTTTGCCAACAGATATTCTGGAGGGAATTCAAGCACCTGAATAGTATTGTTTGTAGGGATCTGACCTGGGATACACTTAAATCTTCTCTGAGAACAATTAGTAAACAACCAAATATTTGACCTGCTGCCTATATGTAGAGTACCATAAAGGATGAAATGAAATGTAAGATTTGGTCTTAAATATCAAAGAATTAAGAGGCTACATGGAAAGATCAGATACATATTTGTTTATACATTTATATAAATAAAAATCCTGATTTTAAAATAGTTAACAATTCATTCAGTGAAAGCTACAAAAATTATCACAGAGTTTTTGAATGAAAGATCTCATGCTCCTAGTTAAGGTGTTCAGTAAAAGCTTTATGGAAGGGTAGAAGCCCGAATTTTTCAGAGAATGATTGGCTCATGCCTTGCTTAGTTTTCAGCCAAATGTTTGCTATTAAAATTGAATCTCAAGAATCAGGCCTAGGTCAGGATATGTAGTTACTCAAAATGATAAAAGGTAGACATTGTCACATAGCTTAAGCATTTTTGTAGGAAGTACTGATGGCACAAGTAAAGATACTAAAACTTTCTGGTATACCAAGACGTTCACAAGACCAGAAATGATGACAGAAAAAATGGAATCAGAAAGTGTAGTAGTACAAGAAGGGAGGGGCACATACAAAAACAGTGGCAAAGAATACATCACAAAAATAAAAACAATAAATGGTGCTAGAAAACTGAGGGTGGTTTTCGTTCCTTACCACCTATACAGTGATTCAGTAGCCAGGGTAGGATTTTTTTTTATAAAGTAACCATTCTATTTAAATGGATCTCAAGTTTTTCCTAAAATTTTATCAAGCATCTAACAGAATTAAATCCGGGCCATTCATATGGCTGAAAAGGTTGAAATGCATCTTAAATGGTATTTGAAAAGTATTGATGTGAACATTGAATTATGAGGTAAGAAATTTGCACTTTATTCCCTTGTTAACCTGATCTCCTGTACCCTCTGTTACCCAGGTTCCCCCAGCAGTAAATATAGCTGTAGCACAACATCACAATTAGGATTTTTACAGATACAGTCAAGTTAGAGAACATTTCCTTCACCATAAGGATTATTCATTTTGTTCATTCTTAGCCATACCAAGATCCTTCTCCACCCTTCCTTAACCCCAGACAACCACTAATCTTTTCTTCATATCCATTATGTTATTTAGTAATGTTATATAAATGGAATTATACAGTATGTAACCATTTAGGATTGGAATTTTTGTTTAACTCAGCATAATTCTCTGGAAACCCTTCCAAATTTTCATGGATGTCAATAGTTCAGTACATTTTATTGCTTACTAGTATTCCATCATATGGATGTACCAGTTTGTTTATATATTCCTGCCTATAAGGACATCCAGGTTGTTACTTCTAGTTTTTGACTATTACGAATATAACTGCTGTATATATTCATGTACAGGTTTTAAGTAAACTAAGTCTTAACTTCTCTGGGATAAATGTTCAAGAGTACAATAACTGGATCATGTGGTAGTTGAATGTTAAATTTTATAAGAAACTATCAGTTTTCCAGAATGACTATGCATACCATTTTATATTCCCACCAGTGATGTATGGATGACCCAGGTGCTCTACATTATCACAGGGCTTGATAGAATCACCAATTTTTATTACAGACATTCACATAGGGAATGTAGTAACATTCACTGTGGTTTTCTTTTTTTCTTTTTGGTCTTTTTAAAAAATTTAAATTCAATTAGTCAACATGTAGTACATCATTAGTTTCCAATGTAGAGTTCAGTAATTCAACAGTTGCTTATAATACCCAGTGCTCATCATATCACGTGCCTTCCTTAATGCCTGTCTCCCAGTTACCCCATGTCATTGTGGTTTTAATTTGCATTTCCCTATGGCAAATGATGCTGAAGATCTTCTCATTAACTTATTCTCATATGTGTAACCTTTTCACTGAAATATCTTTTCATGTATTTTGTCCATTTTCTAATTAGATCCTCTGGCTCTTTACTGGTGAACTTTTGATCGGTGTTTATATTTCTGGACATGAACCTTTTGTTGGATATGTGATTTGCAAATATTTCCTCCCTGCCTAATAGGTCTTAACAGGGATTTTCACAAAACAGTGTTAATTTTGATGAGGTCAAATTTACCAAAGAAAACCTTTTTCTTTTATTTAGAGAATTATGCTTTACTGTCAAGTCTAGGAACTCATTGCCTAAACCTAAATTTCAAAGATTTTCCCTTCTGCTTTTTCTAAAATTTTTATAGTTTTAATTTTGGCACTTAGCATTTTATAGTTTTACTATTTATACCAATATACATGATCTATTTTGAGTTGATTTTTGTATAAGGAGTAAGACATTTTTTTTCATATTCTCCTGCATTTTCCAATTTATCCAGCAACATTTGTTGAATGGGCATCTTTTCTCCATTGAATTCCTGTTGTTCTCTTGTAAAAAGAAAATCGGTTGGCGTATTTGTCTATATATTGTTTCTCAGTTGTGTTCCATTGATCTGTGTGTCTGCTCTTCTGCCAATAACACAGTCAATTTGGTAAACTGATTCCTCCCACTTTATTCTATTTCAAAATCATTTTACATGTTCTAGTTCCTTTGCATTTCTTTATTCATTTTGGAATAATCTTGTCCTTAGTTACAAAAATTCTTGCTGGGATTTTGAAAGGACGTGCATTAAATTTATATATCAGTTTGGAGAAATTGTTATCCTTATAATGTTGCCTCTTCTAATCCATGCACATGGTATCTCTTAATTTATTTATAGATCATCCTTGATTTCTTTCATCAGTATTGTACAGTTTTTGGTATACAACTCCCATATGTTCTGTTAGATTTGCACCTAAATATTTCACTTATTGAATGATTGCAAATGGTATTGTATTTTTTATTTCAACGTCTACATGTTCACTGATTGTGTGTGTGTATATATATGTATATATATATATATATATATAGTGTGTGTGTGTGTGTGTGTGTATATATATATATATATATATATATATATGATGGCACTAATTAGATGGCACTAATTAGATTCACAATGTTCTACAACCATCATCACAACCTTACTGCAAAACATTTCTGTCATCCCAAACAGAAACCCTGTAACTCTTAAACAATTTCAAGCTCTCTACAACACCTGGTATTCTCTAGTTTACTTTCTGTATATAAATTTGCCTATTCTATATATTTCATATAAATGGAATCAACAATATGTAGGTCTTTATCATGTTGGTGAAGTTCCCTTCTGTTCTGATTTTTCCCAAGAGGTTTTGTTGTTTTTGTTTTTACCATGAATGGAAGTTGAATCTTGAAAACAAATGTTTTTCTGCATCAATTGGTGTGATCATGTGTTTTTCTTCTTTAGTCTGTTCATATGGTAAATTATACTGTTTGATTTCCAAATATTGAATCAGCCTTTGATCACTGGCATAGACTCTAATTGGTCATGATTTTAAATGATTTAAATATAATGCTGAAATCTATTACTAATATGTATTAAGGATTTTTATATCTATATTTATGAAGGGTATTGGCCTATAGTTTTATTTTTGTGTACTATCTTTGTCTAGTTTTGGCACCAGGATAATACTAGCTTTATAAAATGAATTTTGAAGTGTTTCTTTGTCTTCTATGTTTCAGGGAGACTATAAGTCATTGGTGTTAATTCTTCTTTAAAATAATCTAGTTCTAGAGGATTTTGAGGGGAGGAATGATTAAATAAAAATTTATTTTCCTTAATAGTTATAAATTAGTCAAGTATCTATTTTTCCATTGGGTGAATTGTGGATATTTTTGTTTTTCAAAGAATTGATCCATTTCATGTCAGTTGTCAAGTTTAATTGTGTAGATTAGTTTTCAGTATTCTCTTATTATCATTTTGATGTTTGCAAGGACTATAGTGATATCCCTTACTTCATTCTTGTGTTTCTTTATTGTAGTCGAGTGATTATTGTCTAAAAGTTTTGTGTCTTTCCAGGAAGCCCCTCTCCTGGTCCCTTTTCTAGAGAGAAGGATTTTTTATTTTGTTCCTTTTTTTTTTTTTTTTTTTTTTTTTTTTTTGTGCTACTGGTATTTCCAGCTTGCTGGCTTCTTCAATTCTAGTCTGGAATATATAAATCCCCTCCCGACCACCACCACCCCTCAAAAAAAGGAAGCCCAGAGAATTCACCATGTCATTCCTCAGCTTCCAAAATCTGTATCTGGTTTGCCTTCTCTCCATCATTTCTTTTATATACAATGTCCAAGTGTTTTAGTTGTACATAATGGTAATAATAGGCTAAGGTTTATCTACTCCATCTTACTGGAAATATAAGCAGTATTTTAGTGTAATCCACCTGAGCTTTTACTCCTAGATAGGGGGTAATATGATAGAGCTTTGTTAAAAAAAAAAAAAAAAAAAAACAGCCTTGGAGTTCTGATCTTTAGTGTAGGCATAACCTTTGACAAATCATTACCTTCTATGACATTCAGTTTCTTATTCATGAAATAGGAATAAGCCCACTCTCCTCAGGTGGCCTATATGAAGATTAATATTGCATGTTAAAAGCCTTGCATATGGTATAATCTCCCCATATGATTTTTTGAAAGTATATTTAAAACCAATTTTATAGGTAGCAGATGTTCACTGTAAAAAAAATGTCGAAAAGTTACAAAAGCAGAAAAAATATAGACAATTGATCTTTTTCCCAACACTCAAAATAATCACAGCTAATATTTTTGTATATTTTCTTTTAACACTCTCCAAATATTTAGTGTTCTTTCATACTGTGATAATGCACTTCTCTAACAAAATATTTTAGCTCTTAGATAATGGTTATGGCTTTATCTGTTAGGTGTACATTAAGACTTTCACTATTCCTATCTTTGTTTTGACAAAGATTCTTAGTAAACATTGTGTTTAGAAACACAAGTCACTTACAGGTACTAAATTTAAAGGGTTTTTGTGATTTGTATCAGAAAGAAATGTTTTTGTGTGTCACAATAATAACTATAATTTGCATTTCTTAAGTACATGTAGATGTCAGATGAAGTGCCAAGTGTCGTATCTTCATAATAACCCCAAGAAGTGACTAATGTTATTATCACCGTATAAGAGATGAGGAAATGTAGGATCAAAGAGTCCACACTTTTCTTTGTAATTCCATGCCTAAAAAGTGGTAGGGCTCATGTCAAAATGATCTAAGATCTGTTTGAAACATGACTTTTCACCCAGCTATTGAAAGGACTAGGGAAATGAAGATCAGGGAAACAAGGTATAACAAGAAAGCCTCCAGTAATGCTTTCAGACATCATTTATGCAGGAACAGGTTATTCACAGAAGCTCACAAGGAAGCCACTTAAGACTTCAAGTCTGCTGGCCACCTTTCTGTCTGTTTACATCTGCTGCCAGAAAGCAGTGGCTTCTCCTTTCTTCCAGGATTCTGTGACTCAAGTCATTTTTCTTATGTGTCTATATTGCCAATAGACAGGCAGACTGTAGAGCTCAGTTTTGGCTACCACTACAATATTGTGAGTAGCGATTCCATTTGTTTGTCAGATAGAATCAGGTTCAGATCTCAGACCCATGTCAGTTCACAGGCACAAAACCTCTTGAATGGACTGAAAGCTGAATTTCCTGCTAAGGAAAGACTCTGAGATACTGCCATAACTATATATTGCAAATCTTCCTCTTAGCCTTCCCCAAAGTTATGTGGCAGTATTTACCGGAATGGCTATACTCAGTGGAATGGTAATGTTTTTACTCTTCAGAGCTTAATAGATGCTATCTCTGGATTCAAAGTATTTCCAGGGACACACTATTCCATTGAGGCCCACCTGTCAGATGAGAATAATACATAGTATACTAACCTATATTTTGGTAATTTGGTTGGCTCCTGAATACATAGTTAGTATTGACTTATTTTTCCTTCATTGGCACACTGACCCTAAAAGAAGAATAATTATTACAATAATTGTGCTAAGCATATTTCAAAAGTAATTGACAATTATTAAGATAAATAAAGCTAAATATACAATAATAATTGTTGCAGTTATTTATTGAGCAGCTAATACATGGCAGGCCCTTTATATGTAACTATGAAATCTTTTTACCACAATAGTTAGTGAATTCTAAAAACATTGGCATAGTACTTTGTCCTTGTTGGCTCAATAAATACAATTTTCTAAATAATTATTTCTTTCTTATCACTATGATAACCCTAAAAGGTGAAACTATTCATAAAATTAAACTGTAGTATACATTTCCATTCAAGTTGCTTCTCCAGTGTTCCCCTTAGATTTCATTCATCTCTCTGTTATTCCTTGAAGTCTGATTTGTATCTTGCTTTATCATTACTATGTTCAAAGTGAACTTCCAATGAAGTATCAAGAGTTGTCTTTAACTTGGAATGTCTTTCCTCTGCCATCCTGCCTATCATCTTTAGTTGTCTCTATATTCCCACGATTTAATGCTGTATCTCTGCTACTCTGATACGTCATCCAGTAATAATATATTTCAAGAAGGGAGAAATACATAAGATGAAGAAAATCTACAAAAATTTTAGTCAGCAGACACACTGTGAAAGAATTGTTAAAAGATGTTTTCCTTTATACCAGTTAAAATTTTGAAATATCAGGAAATTATACCAGATAAAAACTTGAAATATCAGGAATGAAGGATGAGCAGCAGAATGGTAAATATCTGACAAATATAATATACTTTTCTCTTTTTGAGTTCTTGAAGATAACATTCAAGAAATGGTTGAAAGCAACAATTTTAACATTATCTAATGGGTATTTCAGTGGACACAGATATATAAAATACTTTAGTGAAAATGGAGTGTACAAAGGAATCTATATTGTGGCAAAGTTTCTACATTCTGAACTGAAGTGCTAAATACTGATTCTAAATAGATATGCAGAAGTTAAGTATGCACTTTTAGTTACTGGATCAACCACTGAAATATATAAAAGAAACGTTCTCAAAATCGTGATAGGTAAATTAACATAAATTCTAAAAGGGTTTAAATCACTGAAAAGATGACAGAAAGTAGAAACAGGGGAACACAAAACAAAGGGAAACATAGAAAACATAAAATAAAATGGAAGACCTAGATCCAAAAATAGCAATAATTATGTTATATAGTATAAACTCAACATTTTGTAAAATTTCTTAACATTACTCAGTTATATGTTCTCTATAAGAAAGTCACTTAAATAATGCTAATTATAGGTTAAAATAAAAAGATGGAAAAAGATATATCAAGCAAGTGCTGATTAAAAGAAAAATCGAGTGCCTGTATTAATAGCAGATAAAGTGAACTTCCAAGTGAGAAAAGAAATGCTCAGGGATAAAGAACATAATACAGTGATAAACTGGTAAACTTACCAAAGAAATATGATCATCCTAACTGTGAGTACACCTAGCTTCAAAATACACCAAGCTTCAAAATACATAAAGGAAATGCTGACCAAAATGAAAGGGAGGGGCGGGCACCTGGGTGGCTCAGGGGTTGAGCATCTGCCTTCCACTCAGGTCATGATCCCAGGCAGAGGCTTCCCCCTCTGCCTATGTCTCTGCCTGTCTCTCTCTCTTTGTCTCTCGTGAATAAATAAAATCTTAAAAAAAAAAAGAAATAAAAGAGAAAAACATATTTGAAGACTGAAATAATATTCTCTTGGAGGAGTAAATAGAACCAATAGAATACTGTTAAGAAAAGAAAGAACAAAACATCAGCAACCAGAAGGATCTAATTGGTATAGAACACAGTACCTAACAATAGGAGAATACACATTCGTCACAATTGCTCTTCGACCAATTACCAAATTGCCTGTATCATACAACAATTAATTTTATTTCTTTATTTTTTGAATTTTATTTCTAAATCCAAGCAATGAACACATAGAACTCAGAATTTCAAAAGTTATACTAATATACACACACATGCCGTAAAAATAACAACAAAAATGTAAAACCAAGTATTTCAGATATCACAGAAGGTTTATATAAAGGAGAAAAATACATAGGGAGACTCAATATCATAATAATTCAATACCTATGCAAATATCAGAATAGATAGCTACATAGAATCTAAAATTTATATGGAAAAACAAAAGAACTAGACTAGTAATTTTGAAATAGAATAATTTTTGAAGAAACACCCTACCCAATTTTAAGACTAGGAAAATCTTATAGCACATGGCATAGGGACACCTGGGTGGCTCAGCTGTCGAGCATCTGCATTCAGCTCCAGGCATGATCCGGGAGTCTGGGATTGAGTCCACATAGGGCTCCCCGCAGGGAGCCTGCTCCTCCCTCTGGCTATGTCTCTGTCTCTCTGTGTCTTTTATGAATAAAGAAATTAAATAAAAAAAAAACACTTGGCATAGTGCTGCATTTGCTCACATGTCACTGGGATATGAAGCATGTAGCATTGCTGTATCTCTAGATGATGTCTCTGGAGATGGTCCCTATGGTCTAAGATTTTCAACAGCCTAAGATTAACATATAACAGATCCAGAAGTTCTCTAAGAGGGAACTCTGAAGTACAGAGGGAATCTTTACCAGAGAGGGCTGAAATGGAGACAATAAGGATCAAATTTGGGAAATCTCATAAATGAAAATTTCACTGGGCTGCCAGATTTCAATAACAGCTACCATCAGAATGGCCCTTATATTAGGACCCACCACACATTATTGTATACGAGCATAGGACACATGCCATGAAACATATCTTAGCAGAGCCCAGTGAAGACCCAGTGAAGAAAACAGCAAAAGAAAAAGTGAATTATCCACATCATTCCCACTCCCTCTGTGAACCTACATAAATTTTTCTTTTGAATCTTTTTGGGAAACTGGACCAGGGGCATAATGGGTGGAGGAGACTTTTCAAAGGGAAAAAACAGCACTGATAAGTTTGAAGTTTGCATTGATTTCCTTGCAACCAGTGTTTGAATTTGTCTCCATAGAGTTGTGTCATTATGAAAAATGCCCCACCTGAAGATTAATAAATTAAAATAGATTTAAATTTTATTGTGGGGCACCTGGGTGGCTCAGTTGGTTAAGCATCTGCCTTCAGTTTACTTCATCATCCCAGAGTCCTGGGATCAAGCCCCACATCCGCTCTGTGTTCAGCAGGGAGTCTGCTTCCCCCTCTGCCCCTCCTACTGCTCATGCTTGCACTCTCTTTCTCTCTCTGAAATAAATAAATAAAATATAAAATTTCATTGTAGATAATATGCATTTAGCTAATCTATTTTGTTGATTTTCAAAACTATCAGGATGAAAACAAATAAAAGCAAAATACTTTCTTTTAAGCTTAAGATTTTGTTTTAATAGACACTATATCAGGGATGCCTGGTTGAGCATCTGCCCTTGGCTCAGGGCATGATCTTGGAGTCCAGAGATCAAGTCCTGCATTGGGCTCCCCATAGGGACCCTGCTTCTCCATCTACCTCTCTCTGTATTTCTCATGAATAAATAAATAAAATCTCTAAATAAATAGACAACATATCAAAGTATATAGCACTTTTAATGAGTCAAAGGAATGGTTTTTGGACAATGTAAATGGCATTTGCTTATTCAAATTGTATTACAGTGAGTTAACCAAAAAGGAAATGTCTTAAGTAATATTTTTGTTCTGTTTTCTGGAACTGGAAAGCAAAAAGAGCATTTGGAGTAGAAAGATTTACCTTTTTAGAAATCAAATTAAATAATCCAATGAATATGTGATTGTAAATTGGAATTTATTTGTGAGATCACATCAGAATTATCTCATTTGGGCCATACCATATATTACCACCAGATGGCGGTAGAAGATCAACAAATATTAAGTATCATTCCTACATTCCAGTAGGCAATGTTTTAACTTCCTACCCCTTTCAGAGCCTTTTTTTGGTGTGTGAAGTGTTTGAAATAATTTCTAAGTTCTGTACAATACCAATTTATTCTGAATATAGGACTCAGGTTATTGGAACCTTAAGATTATGGCAATTACAGAATTGTAAATAACAGAAGGAATCCTCAGCCATTTCAATTAAAAAAATAAGCATGGGCAAGAGCTTAGGAAAGAGATTAAAAAGTTAGGCAATCACTTGCTAAGTTTTCTCTTATCAAAATGCTCAGGATTATATCCTATATATTTACATGTTCTGTGTACTCTATACTGCATGGAATATAATTGTTCGTAGAATGGATGAATCTATTATGTGGGAGTGACTTAAACGTGTACAACATAAGAAGTCTACAATTATTTTAATGTTACAGCAGTGATTCTGTGTGCAGCATCACATAAATAATTGAGTGTTACCTTCCAGAGCCCGTAATGGCTTTGCAGCACTTTCTATCAGGTACAAAACGCATGTGTGGTCTCATTGGGCACCCAGGGAAGACACACAGGCAGAGTGTGGATCCGGCTCAACTTCCATGGCCTATGATTCATAATTAACTCACTCCTTATTAAATTTTAATTTTATTCACAGATAAGTTCATACGAAATTTTAGATGCTAAAAAATTCTACATTGTAAAATCCGAGGTTCTTGAGAGGGATTTTTTTTTTTATTTGCCAATAAAATTTCCGCATTGTGGTTACTGATACTATCCTCAAGAACAGAAGAAAAAGCTTAATACAAACAGTATTTTATTTTTTTTAGGAGACCTATCTAATGTATTTGACAGGAAGGTTTTTTTTTTTTTAAGTTCATGTATTCTTTTGTTATATATTTTCACAATACAGCATTTTTCACAATACAGCATTTTTCACATTTTCAAGGTTTTTTACATATTTTTTTCTCTTCTCTATGGGCAACCCAAATCAATCAGCTTCATTCAGTGATCACCTAGCAAAGAAGTTATGGGGAAAAGTAAAAATAAGGTATATTTCAGAGTTTATACTCAGTGACAGAATCATTGATGTATGTATGAGACTTTCCTGATAATTTTTAAATCTAATTTCAATAGAAGTGCATCTAATTTTATTTTAGTTTGAATTAACAAGTGGAAAATAATAATTTTATCATTAATATTGACAGAAGATATGCACATCACTCTGCATTTCTGATAAAATCTCCAAGAAAACAATTGGTGTTAAAATATAATATTCCATTTCAAATGTTTATGTGTAATTAGCTCATCTTGCAGGGCTGCCTTATATTTTAGCCCTGCACCAGTATGTCCCATTGACATTTCAAAATTTGAATCAAGGGACCATTGGCCTTTGGGCTTATTCCGGTCCATCTTGTAAATACTGAAGTTAAAAATAATGTAGTGATTTTCATTTATCATTTTTAATCTAAAAAGATTATCTCCAAAAAATGCTGAGTCTGATTTCTGCATGGCAGCAGTCAGCTTACAGATGAGTGGTGGTTGTCTGACTTAGATTGATTTTGTGTGCCCAATTCCTCAGCCTTCCTGGAACTACTTTTGGATTTCTGAAAATGGTCCTGAACGTCTGTTACCATCTATTACCACATTAGCGCTGCTACTCTTTCCTAAAGTAGTAAATTGTTTGTTTATCCTCATGTCTCTCTCAAAAATGGAAAAGATCAAGACATCACAAGTAGCCACAAAAAAAGAAATAGCGTATTAATTTGTGTGATTCAACTATTTCTGTGCACTTAAGGCCAGGTCAACGTCCAAGCCCCTGGAGAAACAGAAATATTACTCCTGTTTAAAACCTATCAAACATGATAGGTTTAAAATTTATCTATCTCAGGAAACTGATGTGTCTACATTTTCATTAAAAAAATAAGATTTGACAAGTAGTTCCTAAAATTGTTACTTTAAAATTCAGGGGTTACAAGAATACTTCTGTGTACCTGCAGGAGTTCCTGGACTCTCCATAGATGACCACTTTTCTCCTTCATGTTTCAGGTAACATCCATGCTTTTAAACAGTTGCTTTCTGAGTAGATCATGATTAGTTTTCTTAAGGCACAACTATAGTAGGTTTCAGATACAACAGCAAGTCCATGAGCTGCCTTTAAAAAAAAAAAAAAAAACTCCTTCATTGCATATAAAAAATTCTAACCACTTGGAATAGCACAGGGTTCTTTATCCCTTAGTCCTAGAGTATCTCTTGGAATTTTCAAGAATTACTGCCCTTATGCATTGTGAGCTCAGCCATAGAAAACTACTGCATAATCCTGGGTCCTATTATATACAACCACATCTCCAAGCATTTTCTCCTCTTATTGTTGGAATCAGAAACACTTCTGAACTTCTCCTAACCTTCAAAATCAAGTTCTAAAATACGTGTTCTCAAACCTTGTTCATGCTTCACTTCCAAAAATTACTTGTTTTCTCCTCTCTATGTTCATAGCAGTTTCTACCTAATTCTAGTTATTATAACTTTTTGCTATATAAATTCTTTTTTTTTTAAGATTTTATTTATTTATTCATGAGAGACACAGAGAGAGAGAGAGAGAGGCAGAGACACAGACAGAGGAGAAGCAGTCTCCATGCAGGGAGCCTGATGTGGGACTTGATTCCGGGACACCAGGATCCTGCCCTGGGCCAAAGGCAGATGCTCAACCACTGAGCCATCCAGGAGCCCCTGCTATATAATTCTTAATTAAACATCTATTTCACATTTCACACTGTAGTTTCACAGCACCAAACACTAAATAAAGCATATAGTATATGAGTGTCCAAAAAAAAACTGACGCTATAATGAGAGGACATAATAGTGCAATTGTTTCTCTCTCAAAATAGATTTGAGGGAAAGAGGAGAAGTTGATATGTAGTAAAATGCAAATCCTCAAGTTTTTCTGCTTATACTGGAGGTACAGACTCCAGAGCCTTAGCATCTGGGTAAAAATATTGATCACTTCCTAGGTAGTACGTCTCTAGCTTAAGTTTATTAATATTTCTGTATTATTTCTTCTTTGACAAAAATGAAAGCTACAATTCTTACTTTGTAGAATTGTAATCAGGATTAAACATGTTGATTTATCTAAAGAGCTTAGACAATCCCAAGTGATAATACATTCCATTTAAGTATTTACTATTATTGCTATTGAAAAAGTCTATATTTTAAAGCACTAAGCATTTTCCCCAATGTAAAATATTAACACATAAAGAATATAAATCATGAGAGTTGTGGTACCAAAGAAAAAAGAGAGGTATTTTAATATTAACCCAGGTACCATGGTAATAAAAGGAACAAACTATCGATGCATGGAACCTCTTAGATGAATTGCCAGAGACATGCATGGGTGAAAAAAGCCAATCCCAAATGTTTCTGTACAGTGGGATTCCATTTACATTAGCATACATGCAAAGATAAAATTATACATATGGAGAACAGATCAGCAATGGCTGAGTTTAAAGATGGGGATGGAATGGGCCACAGGATGAATCCTCATATGAGGTCATGGAACAGTTTTGTATGTTAACTGCAGTGTTGGATATACACACATGGACCTAAGCATGTGACAAGCATGCACAGAATTAAATGTATGTGTGCACACCACACACACACACACATACACACACACCCCATACCACAAGTACAAATAAAGCTGGGGAAATCTGAATAAGACTGGTGGATTACATGCATACCAATGTCCTAGGTACAAAATTGTACTAAGGTTCCTGAGATGTCATCATTAATGGAAACTATGTCTCTGTTGATTTTACAAGTACATGTAAATCTATAGCTCTCTCAAAATGAATGTTGAATTACAAATTATTTATGATTGAAATCATGATTTGATCCAAAACAGTGAAGTAGTTATAAATATCTATTTCTATCTAGGAATAAACTCAGGTAGTTGCATGTACATAAAACTAGGAACAAAACAAACATCTATCTCAGTACTCTTTCTTGTTTTGCTTGCATTTTAATGAACAATAAAGAACAGAAAAGATAAATTTAATGGCACTTATGTATTTCATTCTATTATTAAATAACCAACTCATATTTATTGTACTTAATTTAAATGCAAAGTAATCTCCCTTCCTGAAATTGTTTGGCTGATAAATTCCTTTCACATTGTACTTTCATATGAGACACCTTCATCTTTGAAGTGTGGTATTTTCTCTATCCTTAATATTTGAAGTGAAAAATGACTGAGTGAAAACTGATCCCAGACAGCGACTGGATGTGTATAGCACAGGAAATTATTTAGAACTTAAGCCAACCCAAGATTTTCCTGGATTTTATTACTGACATTGTTTACCACCAGCAGATCAAGATGAAACAAACAAACAAAAAACAACAACCAGATCAAAGTGACAACGCAAAGCAGGCCAGCTTTTCCTTGATTTTATAATTGTTGTCCAATTCTGTACAGACAATAAATGGCCCCTCCCTTCCCATGCCCACTCTTCTCACAGACCTAGACCCCAAAGAGTTGCTGTCACTAACTTCCCTGACTTTGGCATGCAAATAGCCCTAGATTAAAACAGAAATTCTATCTTTCCTAGAGTCAGTCCAATCATATTGTGGAATACAGAAAAGGAGTAAAAACTCCAGCAGATTTCCTGGGACAGGTGAATAAAGGAGGTGACAATGATAAGAGAGGGGTTTAAGGAATTAAATAAAAGATTTTTTAAATTACCTGAAAACATAGTAAGATCATGGGACATTTTAGCTGTACTAATCAGAAGATTTTACAGGCCATATATTTTTGAGTACTACTTAAGTACTTTGAGTCATGCACACCAGGGAGATTAAATGGCATGCCCAAATTCATACACTTAATTACTTACAAACCCAAAATTTGTACTTATGTCCAATATTGACTCATTAGCTCACACCATATTTTTGTGCTTAAAACATACACTTCTCATAAATAAAAACCATTCTATGGTTTCATATGCTTTATTCATGACACAACAGGATCAGAATGACGACATCTCTTTATTAATTATTTTATTGTTGTTTTGGTTATATTTGCAAACAAATACTATAATACTATCAATAACTGGAAAAAGAAAAGCCTACCTACCTCTTTTTTCCTCATTCACTGATATTTATTTATTGTACAGGATCCTATGGAAGGCCCATTTCACTCCTTTGTGTTCACATTGACACTTCCTTCCCAACCTACTTAGGCTGGGATATTTTGCTCTTTGACCCCTTGTATCTCATTGATCTGAGTCTCTCCTTTTAAACAGGGTTTTAATATCCAGAAAGGTATAAATTAGATGAGCACTGTGTTGGTGGGCCAATAAAACATAAGCCATTTACCCCTGCACATTTGCTGACCTTTTGATCCTGAATTTGCAAAGGAAGTACCATTCAGTCAGGGTCTGGTCTTCCAAGTAGCCAATGAAATGGGCCCACTGAAACTTTTAATATTTCACTAGAGCCCTTTGCTATTGTTTATTGTATATATCATATGTATACATCTCTCAAGGGATGAGAATAATTTTGAGTGATTTCTGTTAAGGTACATATGAAAATAGTTTTCTCATGTTAGTTTTCTTCAAGGTGTTTTTTCTTTCTTTCCTGGGATTGATGATAAATTAAATTCTACCTGCAAGACAGAAGAGGTTTGTATGCTTGAATGGTGACACTATTTCTGAGAGAAAATAAAAGTTCAGAGAAGAGCTAACCTTCATTTATTCATATGAAATATTAAAGCCTTTATTTTTAAGCATTAAAATTGAAACAGGATCACAGGATTCCAGGTAAGGTCATTTGAGGTTGATTTGTTTTAGAGAAAAATGTGGTAAAGAAATGCATCCTGAGATAGCCTGCCTCCATGAACAATTTTTTAATCATTAAACACCAATGTTTTCAGGGTCTTTTCTTGACATTTTTATAAGAATGTGGTCATAGTTGACGAATAGAATAAAAGCTAAAAGTTGATGGATTCCAATGGATACAATTATTCCAATGGATAAAGATTTTTACAGAAAGTATGTGTTACCAATATGTTAAAAGGATTTTTAACTATAAGTTGTAGATACTATGGAAATAACTTAAACTTTTATAGGGTCATTTGGTGTCATTTCCCATCATGATTGAATGATCATACCCCCAGTTCATACTCATAACATACCCCAGTTCATACTCATAACAGCCTTAAAAATTATTTGGATGAAAAGTGTTTGTTTCTGCTAGACAGTTCCAGGGTTTTTACTGTGTGTGTGTATGTGTGTATATGTGTGTGTATTTAATCTTAGGTATATTATTTTCCCTTAAAAATGATACACATTAAACAATGCATAATTATACTATTAATCTTCTGGTGAACAATGCAAATTAGAGTCGATATAGCGTTCCATGTCTGAAAATAAATTATTAATATAGTTAAATTCATGAAGGCTTGTTTGATTCATGGATTGGTCTAGGAGAAAGTGTTGCAAAAGCTTTTGTTCTTTTATTCTTCCTTTCAAATTGACTTTTCTGCTATTCTTCAAACGTTTAATAGAGTCAATATTAAAAAATAAAAATATAAGAAAAATATTTGTGAAGGTATCCTGATTTTCCTCATTGATTATGCTGTGCTTTTCTGAAGGAGTTGAAATCAAATGCTTTTTTTTTTTTTATACAGTTCAATTTAATGAACATAAATAACATACACACTATTGTTTCTATTCTGGTATTCTCCCATTTACTCTTTTATGAACTTATTCAGCACCTATATCTTGGGAGACCACTCTGTGTCAGGAACTGTCCCAAACACTGGTGAGTCACAAACATCAGGCTGCCAAGATCTCTTCTTTTCATATAAAAGTGAAAGCAAGCCAAAGAAGCAAGTCCTTTGCAGTGTAATATGTGATAATGAAATTAAAGGCTGCTATAGTAGAACCTAGAAAGAGTGACTGTGAAGGAACATGACGGTCTAACCATAAAGGCATGTAGGTGGGCACCTGGAATTTGAGGTGGTCAAAAAGTGGGAAGAGTGTTACCAAAAACCAAAAGTCAAAACAGTTGGTGGGAAGAAGCACAAAGAAAGGCAACTGTAGATTAAATCTTGAATTTTTTTATAGAAGAAATGGTGAAAACAAAGAGCAGGGGTAGATCATAATTATTTTAATATGAATTTTAACATAGGGTAGGAAAGACTAATAGAATACACACGTGCTTAAGAGAGTATGTCCTTTCATTCAGGTAACAGATACACACATAGGTCACTTGTGTCTCTGATGCATATATTACACATGATATTTGAGTATTCTATTGGGATTGAGAAAACACCCATCTATCCATCAAGCTAGGGAAGCCAGGTGGAAAGGACTTCTTTAGGAGCTTGGTTCTCAGTTTATCCTGGGAACTAAAGTTCTATTTAGAGATGCAAAGTGAGGAAGATGGAAACAATATCATAAAACTCTTCTGAAAAAAGCTATTCATGCTAATATCCAGATCAATAAGTTTTACTTTCATAATTTTTTGCTATTTTTCTTCTGTAAATAAAAGGACAATTAGAAAAGGAATCTATTTTTTCTCCTAGAGTCATTAATTTTCTCCATGGGTCCTCTGCTAGTCCTACTTTCATAGATACATGCATAATTATATATATGAAATGTGTATGATATATATATTTATATATGTGATTATGTATTCTATAATGTATTACATAATTTATATTAGGTGTAAAATTAAGCATATATATATTGCTTAATTTTCTAAGCATATATATAATGCTTAATTTTCTCAGGTAGATAAAACTGTCATTTGAATTAGTTGATAGGAAATAAAAATTATCAACGGTATTTTATTGTGTTTTACACAATATTGCAATTTTAAGCCTTTGTTGGCCTAGGAGCTGTAAAATACAATTTTTGAAATTTAGTAACAATGAATATCCAGTATTAGTGACAGCCTAATGTATACATTCAGAAGGCTGTCATTATAAAATTTTTTGAGTTACTTCATTTTATAACTTAGAGCCATACATTAGGGTTATTGTTGGGCTTTCTTGGTTTTACCTAAGGCTGCTTCTAACCTCTGTTTTCAAGACTACTGGAATTAGACAATTAACAACATTAGTATAGTTGATGGTCTTGTCTGTAAGAATGGTAATAGGCTTCAGAAGATTAATAGCATGAGTAGAGTTTTATAATGGAACATCTGCAGAATAACCATTAAGCATATTTGTCATAGTAATTTTATTTGTGACTTCTGTAACAGAATTCTCAGTAACCAGCTAATATTTTGTACTGACCAAATATGTATTTGAAAACCTGGTTTTCATATGGGTATGTGCCATAGAATAAGGGCATTCGGGTTATGAATAATTCAAGCAAAACATAATTGACTATTGTAATAGTAACATTACAATTTCAATTTACCTGTATTATGCCTTGAATTGAATATTTAACAGAAACCAATAAAATTAACTAGCTAATTAATATTAATCAGTAAGAAAATTGCATAAATTCATTAACTCATCATAAATATTAACTGAACCAGTATTTTAAATGGTTTCTGATAATTTTAACAAAGGAAATATACTTTCAAGGTGGATTATATTTTGCTTCAAGTTAGGGATATAGGTAATAGTTACCTTAAATATAAAGATATATGCAATTCATGATCCTTTCAAGTTAATGTGTGGTACCATACAACACAAAGTAGAGAAGCTTTTATATCTGTATCCCAAGTAATCTCTGTTGAGTCCATTTCATGTATCCATCTGAAGATAAAAGGTCTGCCTTGATTTGAACGATTTTTTTTCCACTTCAGTTCATAGTAGAAGCTTATTTTAAACCAGAAGAGGAAATGGTTTAATGGTACAGAAAACTCCTGTATGAATACAAATTCTTATCCTTGACTCTGATCTTACATTGGGTTCATATTTGTGGTTTCCGCAGAGGGAATATATAACATTTTTCAACCCCTTCTTAATGTTCCTGGTGAAATTGCAAAATATATTATCTGGAAGGCTATGTTTGACTTGGGTGGGCTCTGCAATGGTAAGTTCAGAATTATGAAGCCTCAATGGGTTTATGGAGTGGTGAGAAGTTCAGTGTGGTGGAGTGATTCTGTGAATGGGATGTTAAAAGGAAGATGGCGGCATGGTAAAACTCTGACAGAGAGGTAGGCTGAGTTTAGATTGTGAACATGGTTCTTTGCCACATTAAGGTATTTGGTATTAACTGGGAGGTGATAAGAATGATTACAAGGTAGGGTCCTAGCTATTCTGGTGGCTGTATCAGAAATGATCTGACTGAGAAAGGATTGATGACTGGCCAAGAAAACAAAAATTGGGAGGTTGTTGACCACAAGACTATAAACAGAAGATGATAAAGCCCTAGGAAGGCTATAAATAAGGAACAAGAGATTCCCAAGCTCTTATTGAGGTAGATTACATAGAATTTGGTGATGGACAGTAGAAAATAGCAGTGAGAAATGGAGAATCTAAGATGCTTTTAGTTTATCCACCACAAGCAAGAGTGAAAAATTCACTCTAGTTGTATAGCTGAAATAAGAAACTGAAGAAAAAGTTGAAGTGAGAGAAAAGTAAGTTTAAGTTTGGTTTTGGATTTCAGTCTGAGGTCCCTATATAGATTAAATTTGGCATACACATGGGGATCATGAGATAAAACTACCACCGTGAGAATGGGTAATGCCATCCATAGAGAACTCAGAGTGAAAACAGAAAAGGGGAAATTTCCTCTTAAAAGAGAGGGCAAAGGTGGAGGAGAAGAGGGAGAAAGCTGAAAAAACTTACTTTGAAGGCAACAAAGAGGATAAAAGAAAATTTTAGAAATAAGGCTAATCAATATTGCTAGACTATTAAACTCTTACAGATAAGAAATAAAATATATTTTTAGCCTTTGGCTATTGTAATTAGCAGGCAATTAGCAACATTAATAAGAACATGATTAGTAAAACAGTGATGAAAGTCATTCAGTATTTATTTGACTTATGGCTTTTGACTAGTTCTGTGTCAAACAATAAAGAAATTTCTTTTCCAAATAGACACTTTCTTTTCAAAGCAGACACGTGACTCAATTAATTGAAACTGGGCTTAGGTTTATTGGGAGGTTTTTTTAAATTAATTTATTTATTTTTATTAATAAATTTATTTTTTATTGGTGTTCAATTTGCCAACATACAGAATAACACCAAGTGCTCATCCCGTCAAGTGCCCCCCTCAGTTCCTGCCACCCAGTCAATCCCACCCCCCGCCCTCCTCCCCTTCCACCACCCCTATTTCGTTTCCCAGAGTTAGGAGTCTCTCAAATTCTGTCTCCCTTTCTGATATTTCCTACTCATTTCTTCTCCCTTCCCCTCTATTCCCTTTCACTATTATTTATATTCTATTGGGAGTTTTTTTATTACTGATTCAATTTCATTGTTCAGAATTGGTCTGTTCAAATTTTCTATTTCTTCTTGATTCATTTTTGAAGGTTTATATGTTTCTAGGAATTTATCCATTTCTTCTAGATTGTCCAATTTGTTTGTAAATAGTTTTTCATAATAATACTCCCTTTAATTCCTTTGTATTTCTGTGATATCAGTTATTTTTCCTTTTTCATTTCTGATTTTGAGTTCTCTCTCTCTCTCTGTCTCTCTCTGTCTCTTTCTCTGTCTCTCTCATTCTCTTTTTACCCCTTTGGTTTATCAATTATGTTGATTTTTTTCAAAGTAAGACCTCTTGGTTTCATTGATTTATTTGGTTTTTCAGTTTTTATTTTGTTTATTTCTGCCCTATATTATTCCTTTTCTTTTTCAGTATATTTTTTATTGGAGTTTGATTTGCCAACATATAGTATAACACCCAGTGCTCATCCCATCAAATGCCAACCTCAGTATCTGTCACCCAGTTACCTCATCCCCCTGCCCACCTCCCCTTCCACTACCCCTTGTTCATTTCCCAGAGTTAGGAGTCTCTCATGTTTTGTCACCCTCTCCGATTTTTCCCACTCATTTTCTCTCCTTTCCCCTATGATCCCTTTTACTATTTTTTATATTCCCTGTATGAGTGAAACCATATGATGATTGTTATTTCCTTTCTTAAGTGGTTTTGGATTTTGTTTGTTCTTCTTTTTCTAGCTCCTTTTAAGTATAAGATTAGATTGTATAATTAAGATTTTTCTTGCTTCTGTAAGTGAGCCTGTGTTGGCTATAAATGTTCCTCTTAAAACATCTTTTGTCACATCTGAAAGATTTTAGACAATTGTGTTTTCATTTTCATCTGTCTCCATGTATTTTTTTGATGCCTCTTTGATTTCTTGGTTGACTCATTTATTGTTTAGTAACATGTTTTTAACCTCCATGTGTTTGTGCTCTTTCCAGATTTTTCCTATGACTGATTTCTAGTTTCAGAGTGGTGTTGTTGGAGAAAATGCTTGGTATGACTTTGGTCTTTTTTTATTTATTGGGTCTTGTTTTGTGGCCTAATATGTGATCTACACTGGAGAATGTTCTATATTCACTTGAGAAGAATGTGTATTCTGCTGTTTTAGGATGGAATATCATAAAAATATCTCTTAGATCCAAATCTGGACCAATTTGTCATTCAAAGCTGCTGTTACCTTGTTGATTTTCTGTTTGGATGATCTATCCACTGATGTAAGTGGGGTTTAAAATCTCCAACTATTATCATATTACTTTATGTTTATTAGCTGCTTTATGTATTTGGGTGCTCCCATGTTGGATCCATAAACATTTATAATCGTTATATCTTCTTGTTGGATTGTTCCCTTTATGATTACATAGTGCCTTTCTTTATCTCTTGTTTTGGTCTTTGTTTTAACGTCTATTTTGTGCAATGTAAGTATCACTGCCCAGCTTTCTTTTCACTTCCATTTGCATGGTATATGCTTTTTCCATTCCTTCACTTTCAATCTGCAGGTGCTATTAGGTCTGAAATGAGCCTCTTGTAGGTAGCATATAAATGGGTCTTGCTTTTTAATCCATTCTGTCACTCTTTTGACTGGAGCATTTAATCCATCTACATTCAAAGTAATTATTGATAGGTATGTACTTATTGCCATTTTGTTAATTGCTTTACTGTTGTTTTCATAGTTCCTTTCTTTTGCTTTCTTCTGTCACAGTTGGTTGGTTTTCTTTAGTGACATACTTGCATTCCTGTCACTCTATATTTTTTACATATCAATTCCTTGTTTCTGATTTGTGGTAACCATTAGGTGTGTATATCACATCCTCTACATATAGCCGTCTTTATTAAGTTGATGGTCATTTAAGTTTGAATCTATTCTTTATTCCTGTCCCCAACCCCCAAAGTTCTAGGTATAAGGTGTCATGCTTTACATCCTTTTATTTTGTGAATCCCTTGACTGATTTTTATAGATATTCTTATTTTTACTGCTTTTGTGTTTCCTACTTTTCTTTTTACTACCTATGGTCCTTTCTTTCCACTCAAAGAATTCCCTTTAACATATCTTATAGGGTTGTTTTAGTGGTCATGAATTCCTTTAACTTTTGTTTGTCTGGGAAGCTCTTTACCTCTCTTTCTATTTTGAATGATAGCCTTGCTGGATGAAGCATTCTTGGTTGCAGGTTTTTTTTTCTTTCAACACTTTGAATATATCATGCTACTCTTTTCTGGCCTGCTGAAGTTGTTACTGAAAGATCATCTCATGGCCTTTTGGGGTTTCCCTTTGTATATAACTGTTTTCTTTTGCTGCTTTTAAAATCTTCTCTTTCTCACTACTTTGGCCATTTTAATTATTATGTATCTTGGTGTGGAACTCCTTTGAATTGATTTTGTGGGGTCTGTCTATGCCTCCTGGATCTGAATTTTCTGCTTTCCTTTCCATCTCCTCTCCTTCTGAGATCCTATAGTGTTATTATTTTTCCCCTCTCTCTTAGGAGACAGAGTGTGTGAGCTAGGGTGGGAAGGGGCAGAAGGATATGGAGAGAGAGATGATCTCAAGCAAGCTCCACACCCAGCATGGAACCCAATGCAGGGCACAATCTCACAACCTTGAGATCATGACCTGAGCTGAAATCAACAGCCTGATGTTTAAACAATGAGCCAAGAATTTTTATTTTTCTTGATGGTGTCATTAAGTTCCCTAAATCTATTTTAGTTTTATTATTATTATTTTTATCTCTCTTGTTCAGCTTGATTGCTTTCCATTACTCTGTCTTCCAGTTTACTGATCTATTCTTCTGCTTCCTTTAGTCTGTCATTTATTCCATTTTGTGTATTTTTAATTTTGTTTTTTGAGTCCTTCATCTTTGATTGGTTCTTTTATATGTTTTCTATTCTCTTATTTAAGGATTTGACCATGGTCCTCCACTCTTTTCTCAAGTCCAATGAGTATCTTTATGACTATTACTTTAATTTCTCTGTCAGGTGTATTACTTATTTCTATTTTCTTCGGGTCCCTTGCTGTGATTTTTATCCTGTTTTTCATTTGAGACACATCCCTGTGCCTCCTTTTTTTCTAACTCTGTGTCTGTTTCTATGTGTTAGGAAAGTCAGCTATATCTCTTACTCTTTAAGTAGTGGCTTTATGAAGGAGAGGTCCTATAGTACCCTGTAGTACAATGTCTCTTGTTCATCAGAACCTGGCACTCAGAAGTGTCTCCTACATGTGTTGCATGCACCCTACTATTGTAGCTAAGCTGTTTTGCTTTCAGTCTAGTCATTTGAAATTGTTCTCTTTGCCTGTTGTGGGCAGGGGTTGGTCCTTATATTGTTGTTGGGCCAGTCTGGGGCTGACTTGGGCTTACGTTGAATCAGACCAGATATTTGCCATAGTTCTATCACCAAAATACAGGAGAACAGGGTGCACACTACCAGAAATTCCACACCTGTAGGTGGGGTTCTGTAGCTGCTGGAGACGGAGGCAGGCCAGTTTTTTTTGTGGGGAGGAAGTGAGCCACTGAAGCATATGGCAGGGCCAACCTACAGTGTTAGCAAGCTTTTAACTGGTCTTCCCTGGGAGGGACCTGGACCTGAGGCCTGGCTGGAGGCAGTATATCCATAAGAGAACACAAGGTGGAGAATGCTACTAGCAAGTTAGGTAGCCAGTGTTGTTACTGTGCTGGTTCCTGTTGGCATCCATGTGTCTAGGATTGGAGGTGATGAAAGGAAATTATGCCTGCCAACTACTTTGGTCCTAGAGAAATCTTCTAATGATCTCTGCTTCTTTAGCACATTCTCTGAGATTAGTAAACAAAGATCCCTCCAATATACCTCAGGGGTTTTTACTGTTTCTGTGCTATTCATATATAGGCCTGTTTCTTGTGCTGTGTCTTTAAGGGCAGAGTGAGTTTCCTCTTACCCTCCTTGGTGTGATACTCTTTCTCCTCCATCTCTGTGCCCATAGGATCTTTCCCTCCCATGGACAGTCTAGCAGGTTTGCTTAGCTCCTCACCTTGTCTCTGCCTTTCCTACCCTTTTTGGTGTCATTTCTTCTCTGCATTTAACTATGGAAACTGCTCTTCCAGTCTTCAGGTCATTTTCTGGGTTATTTACACTGATGTGGCTGTTATCTAGGTATATGCATGAGAGAATGTGAGCTTAGGGTCCTTCTACTCCACCATTTACCCTGGAAGTCTGTAATACATTATGTTTTGATGAACTTCAACCTCTATTAAAATATTGAGCCAAAACCTAAGAAATGTTAAGAAAAAAATAATAAAGACAGCCTATTTCATCATATAATAACACCTAAAAATAAATTTTTTAAAAAATATGCAAATAGTATCATAAGAATATTTACTCTGGTCTACCAGGGAGGCTGGCAAACATCTTTTCAGTATCAATTTGGGAGACCTATTTCCCTGTCTGATCATTAGCTTTCAGCTGCCAAATTATCAACATCAGTAAACATTCCATGGGAGGAAAAAAAACCCTTCAGTATCAGATACTTGAAGAGTTAGTGTTTTTTCAGTGCCACTAAAATAAGTGATGTCAGATGTCAGTTTACATTTATACATGAAAATATAGTATCTATGACATAATGATGACCAGCCTTAAAATTATACCATATATAAAGTAGCATATGGTTTAGGATTGTGTGCACAGGAGTTTATTATTCTCTGTGAATCAGTTAATCTTTTCGGTTCATTTGGTTACTCTATTTGATAGGGTAAATAATTGTTTTAGTAATGCAACATTTATGGTATTTAAATACATGGTTTTTACTAGCTTTGTATATGAGTTTAACAAACATATATGTGTTATGTTTCAATATTCAATTCAATTTTTAGCCATTCTTCCCAAATTAATATTGTTTTCTAAAAATGAAGGTCATAATTTTGCCTTCTCTCTTACTGTGAAAAGATTATATTCCCCTTCTCTCCTGTTCACATGGATATCTTTTCTGGGTATAAGCCTCTTGATTCAGAGGTCTATGAACCAAAAGGCAATGTTTCCCACCTTTACATAATGTATCATAGTAGAAGAGAGAGAAGAATATATATATTTTTTTTTAGAGAAGAATATTCTAATTAACATTTGTCTCTTTAGTTTCCTTTAATTGAGATGAGTGGCAAACCATTTTTATTTTCTTCCATGACATTGAATTTTAATGAGTTCACGCTAGTTGTTTTTCAGAATGCCCTCTATATCAGCATGCTTGATTGTTTTCTCATAATAAGATTCAAGTTAAACATTTTTAGGAGGCATAAACCATGAATAATGATTAGCTACATTTGTGTTCCTAGATGATAGATGAAAAATCTTAGGTTGTTGACCACTCTGTAGATTTGCTGCTTCTTGTGTCAGGTACTAATGTTGATGATGCTACTAATGCTGGGACAATGATCTCTGACCAGAGCTGGAATGTGATGATTTGAAATATTTAGTAGGCAGATTTATGATTCTCTTCCCTCCAGCTCCCACCCCTACCCAGGTTCTCATTTACTGAGTATTCCATCAAGCACTAACCTATGCATTTCTATTAAAATACTTTAAAGATGGAGTTGAGATTATTAACTGACCTTGAAAATAAGTTTACCTTAAATTGCTATCCTGATCAGTCTGAATTATTCGGAGGGCCCAATTACACAAGCCTTTGAAAGGAGAGTAGTGTGAAAGGTGTCAGAAGAGGGAGGGAGATGAGAGATGAGGCCAAGGAAAAATTGGATGTGAAACCTGAGAAAAACTAGACTTGCCAGTGTTAATTTTAAAGATGGAGAGCCAAGTGGGGGAAGGGCATGGACCAAGGAATGAGCTGTGAGAGTGACAGTCAGTAGGGAAACAGAGAGCACAGCCCTACAACCTCTAGGAAATTAATTCTGCCAACTACTTGAATGAGCTTAGAATGGGATTTATCACCAGAGCCTCCCAAAAAGTGAAGACTTTTCCAGCCCTTGATTTCACCCTTGTAAAATTCTAAGCAAAAGACTCAGCTGTGCCACACTATATCTGGACTTCTGCTCTATAGAACTGTGACATAATGAATTTGTTTCATTTAAACCACTAGGTTTGTGTTAATTTTTTTAAAGAAGTGATTGAAAACTAATATAATATAGGAAACGGCTGTGGCTTCCTCAACAGAACATTTTAGTAACACTTTTATGAGAAGAATAGTAAGGATGGGACATGCGTCATGTGAATCTGGTTCACTTCCAGTAAGAGATGGCTTTCCTTTTTGGTTGTATATATACTGTCTCCTTTTGTGAAAATGTGCAGGTGTTAAATTGATTTCACATGGTGAATATGAAAAATAAGAGTTCAGCATATTAAGGGTTTGCAATGGTATGCTTCCTACATTCTGAGCAACACTCCAAAGTTAGCATAATCAGTCAGTTTTCTCTAAGGTTAGTATTTGTTAAAGGGGTATATTCCAGGTTGTTATGGGCTTCTTCCTACTTAGACATCACTCCTTGCATTCAGATATGAGAAGTCTATTTAAGACCACAGGGTTTGCCAGGACTATTATAAATAAATATCAACTTATCCTACCTATATCTCCTGCTGTTACAAACTCACTAATTTCTCTATCATTATCTAGGATTCATGTGTACCCTGTCTATTGAGAGAGTCTAGCAGCAATGACAGTACTGTGGCAATAAACACAATCTGCGTTTTAATTTTGCTTTCTAATAAGAAAAACTAGTTTTCTTGTAAAAATGTTTGATTCTAGGGCTGGGATAGAAAATACTCAAGAGAATCCATCTGCAAAGTTTGTCTCATGCTTCTAGTGTATGCTTGAAAAAAAAATCAATATGGCTACTGTGTTGGAAATAGACTCCAATAGTTAAGAGCAGGAGCAAGGGCACCATATAGGAGACTATTGTATTAATCTAGATAATAGAAGATGGTAGAAATAGTGAGAGGTGGTCAGGTTCTAGATACATTTTGAAGACGAAGTCTAGAATGCCCTAATTAATTAGAAATAGAAATCAAATATACATATAAGGGTGGTGTGTGTATGCATGTGTGAGACAGAGAAGGAGGGAGAGATGGTTAAATCCAACCCTCAGCTTCCAGGGAATTTTAGTCTCACCTACTGAGTTTAAATTTTTCAAAAGATGAGATGGAGAGACAGTAGGAGAGAAGAAAATTGGTGAATAGAGGGGAAAAGTCAGGAAATCAGTTGTGTACGCTGTCTATAGGCTTCTAAGTAGACTTAGGCATTGACAGTGAGTTTGTAGCTAAGGGTAGAAATCTGAGCTAAAGATACCAATTTGGGGGGCATCAGCACATTGCTCATATTTAGCCAGGAGACTGGGTCAGATCATTAAGTAAGTGTATGTAGGAAGAAAGGTCCCCAGACTTAATCTTGGGGTGCTACTATATTCATTGTATGTTAGGTCTGCAGTTCTAAATACAATTTGATATAAAGTACTTTTTTTTTCTAAGTTGAATTTTAATAATGATTATCACTGCCCTAAATATAAGTGATTTAGCAGGGAGACTTTAGGCCCTATTAGGTTAGATGTTTTTAGGCAAAGGGCTTTAATCACCACTCCTGAACTTTCTATAGGCTACTAAAAATAGTCTGATCATTGCAAAGTGTTAATTTGTTAGCACAGTTAGAGCACATGTTTTATTGTTTTACACATTCTGTTTTAGCCTATAAATTCATAAAACTTTTGTATTTTATGACAGATCTTCATTTATCTCAATGTGAGAAACTCCCCACACAGTCCAGCAAAATTGACTCTTCATGAATATGCAGCAGGTTTAGACTGTTTTAAGTTCATCTTTCACCTAGTCCTAGAACCCTAGAATTTGAGTAGTTCATCTCCAAATTAGGTGACATAAGTAGCCTTATGGCTTATTAGAGTAATCCATAGGCTTTGGAACCAGGAGGCTTTGCATCACACTCTCTACTCATTGTAGTTGATAGTAGCTGATAATAATACCAGTAAGGATATTGTTAAGTTACTAGAGAAATCTGTTTACAATGCTTAGAAGGATAAGGAATGGCTGGTTTTGGTTATCATATGTAACTAACAGCATCTAATTTATTTATGCACTAATGGCATAAATTTAGGAAATTCACCATCCCCTTTAAAAAGTACCTAGCACATAGAAAGCACATATTGTGTAGTTCTTATTCTGATTATTATTGGCTATTCATTTCAAAGTCAAGTGAAGAAGCTGCTTATATCTAAAAAATCCTGGGTAAAACAAGTTTAAGAAACTCATACTATTATTTCTTATGTATTTTTATTTCCAGGGATTATAAAGAATTTGTAAAAATTTCCCTTCTTTAATGAAAACTTTGTATAGCAAATATCAAACCTCTTGAAAATGATGAATGTTTTCTATTAGGGTATTCTTTATTCTTTCAATTAATTTTCTCATATTTAGTAATTTACAGATAATTAGAAATGTAATAAAAATATTTCATATATGTATTAATAATTTAGTATTTCATGTGCAGTTACAATTTCTTTAGTTCATTCCATTCTTCAAAATTTGACGTTTCTCTGAAAACAAAAGCTGAGACATGGTTATGAAATGGGACAGCTGATTTGAATTTCTGGCAGACAAATTCACAAATTCATGTTGAAAATGCTGCTTTGCAAAACTTACCATTCTACCTTAGCTGAGATCATCTTTCCTCTGTTGTTTTTTTTTTTTTTTAACTTTTTCCTGTCTCTGGTGTGTGGTTCAAATTTGTAGTATAATACTAGTATCCAGGGACTATTACAAATTCATAAAATGTATATAGAAAAACAATTTAACATTTTAGGTAAATTATGCTGCACTGACAGATACCCATAAATTAAGACATGCTTACTTTTCTACTTAGCACTGTAACCGTCTGCTTAAAAAGTGTTGATTAAATATGATATTGCAGGTCCTTCATTAAATAAGACACCCAAATTTCATTTGGGGCTCCAATGAACAATTCTGAATGCCATTCAAAGTGACAGTTCAGGTCTGCTCTTTTTTTCTCATGCACATTAGTAAAACTTTCATGTGTTTGAGATGCTCTTCAGAGAGAAAAAATCTAAATGGGGTGAAGTTGACGGCTTGCTCGCCCTTATAATGCAGCAGCTGAATAGACAGCTTTCTAGAGTCCTCTAACACATGGTCTGTCTGGTTTATAAACCACCAGATTGATTAACGGATCCCATGAAGTCCTAGTAGAATAAGAAACTGCAACTCCTGTGTGTAAATCAAGGTTTGACAAGCCGTAAATATGAGACATATGGTGTCTGCTTTATAGCACAGGCTTTGGAGTTTAGCAGAACAGGGATCAGATCTTGGCCTCATTGCTTACAGTTTGACCTTGGGAATATTTATGTTCTGGGTCTCATTTTCTCCAGTTGAAGAATAAAGATAATAAAAGCTACCTCACAAATTGTTTGACAGATTAAATAAGCTCATATGTGTGTACAGTGTCTGCTACTCATTAGCACCAATCAAAAATAACCATTTTATAAAATGTATTGTCACTCTTGAGGCTGGCTTTGTGTTGCCACAAGTGATAAAGGCATTTGGCTTAGCAGCTCAACCCCATACAATGCCTGAGAAAATAAAAACAAAGCATGGGTGTTTTTAAGGAAACCCATCTTTATTAGTGAGGTAAGTCAGTGGTTTGCAACTTACCTGCCTTAAAACTTACGGTGGCGCTGACTTCACACCTATCTGCCAGCTCTGCTGTTATGGTAACCTGTCCCAGTCCTCTGTGTGTGCCTAGGAATTTTTGTCAGATTTAGTTATCACTTATTCAGAACATGGATTCCAGTCCTCTTGAGTAGAGCCCTGACAGATGGCCAGGCTTAAATATTCCTCTTTATCCAGCAGACCATTTTTTAACCTTTGGCCTAGCTGCTGGCTAAATTCTAGATTTCACTTGGCTGCATCATCATACCCAATAACCTTAATCTTGCTGTAGATTTAGGATATTCCTTCCATTTTGGCATCCTGGGGAAGCTGGACCATACTGAAAAATACTAGAACTTAGGTCTCTGCTCACTTCTATGGTCAGATTAGTTCTCTAGTTTATCTCTGTTTCTTGTTCTTAGCTGCAGTCCTTTGACACTGGAATATGTGATTTATAGCCTACAAGTACTCAGGGCAAACACTTTTTGCTCTTTATCCCACCGCAACGATCCCTTCTTCCTTGCAACCATGATCCTGTTTTTGTTTGGGTAGCAGTATGCCCAATATTTAGGGTGAATTGTTCTAATACTGTTACATTAATTATAGTCCCTGTTACTAGTGATTATTTGAGGTGCAAGCAGGTAGCACAGTTTTTACCACTAAGATGTAAAGGGAAGACAACTGAGAGACTTTGGAAAGATTATTCTTCCTAGTTTAAAAAAAGAAAAAGAAGAAAAAATTTATATAAGAAGACAACCCTTTTTCTTCTCTACTACCTTTTCCTGTTTTGAATATTATCATGGAAGAGGTTCCAAAAGCTGGACCTGAGGAATGAATCTTTCAAACATTAGATAATAAACCCGAGGATGGAATTCAAGGCAGTGATAGAACAGACAAAACAGGCTGGAGCCTCAGTTCTTGAAAGCATCACTGAAATATTGAGGAGCTGGACATTGCCTAACTCTGAGGTTTCTGTTAGTATCATTCTACCAAAATCCTTTTTATTTCAGTTTTTTAATTAAAAAAAACTTTATTTATTTATTCATGAGAGACAGAGAGACAGAGAGAGAGAGAGAGAGGCAGAGACACAGGCAGAGGGAGAAGCAGGCTCCATGCAGGGAGCCTGATGTGGGACTCGATCCCAGGTCTCCAGGATCACATCCCAGGTTGCAGGGAGCACTAAACTGCTGAGCCACCTGGGCTGCCCCCAAAATCCTTTTTAAACGTTTTTTTTTTTATTATTATTTAAACTCAATTGTTAATTCAATTTTAAGTTATATTTAGCCAGGATATCTCAGCTGATTCGTATGATATGCATAGTAATAACTGAGAGTTCATTTAAAAAATTGTAACATTTAAGCAATCTAAACCTTCTTTGTCAAAGGATCCACTAAATTAGAAATTTCCTACTTTTTCAATGGTAAGTAAGCAAAAAAGAAGTCAGCTTGAGATTTTGTTTTACTATTTCATTTCATTTTTACTCACTTCCTTTCTTTCCATTGAGAAGGACATTTATTAATTCAACAATCACTTCTCCCATCCTCAATGTAACAAATAAGTTCCCTTTAGGAACAGATAATTGACAGGAAAGATGAAAATTGCTCACGACTAACTGTAATATATAACAATATATGATGAATAAGCGATGAAAACTAAGATGTGGGTTTATTGAAAGTAGAAAGATTACTTCCATTAAACACTTTTTAAATCACTTATCCTAAAGAAGGGAAATGGGCATCTTGAAGTAATGAAAATAATGAAAGTTTAAAGTGGGGGAAAAATCTGAGTTTGGGTTTTGCTTATCAGAGGAATAACCCTACATAGGTTAATTCAACTCTCTTTTGAATTTTACATATTTGTAAGATGAAGATAATCACATCTTATTCAGGGAGTTGGTAGTTTTAATTTATGCATGTGAAACAAACATTTTAGGATAAAAAAGTCATTATCTTGTATCTGAATATTGCATTTTCACAAATTAATTCAATTTTTTTCTTAAAAAAACCTCAAAAGGTAGGCAGTAGAATTAGCATCATCTATAAAATGAGAAAAGGGGATATAGGTGCTGTATTGTCTTGTGAAAAGTAAAACCATATGACCTGAATCCAGTCTTATTTCTGTACAAATCTGGCCCATGACCATGAGTATGTCGTGTAACCTTTCATACTCACACAAAAAAACCTACTCAACTCTTTGTAAAATAGAGATATTCAACTATATAAACTCTAATCATCTGTACCTCTCTGATTGCTTAAATAACCTAGCCTTCAAGAACATAGGATCTGGGACTTGAACTCACATACTCTGATTTTGAGTCCAATATTTTTGAGGAGGAACACCTCACACTAGTTATAAATGAAATGATAACTTAATTAAACAGGATTTAGACCATTGCACAAAATGGTCCCACTTTTAATGTCTCTAATACAAATTAACTATCTTTCTGCCATTTATAGTTTCAGATTAAAAGAATAACTTACTGTACTATATGAAAATCAACTAAATTGCTTAAATAAATTGATGAGGCTAAGGAAAAGGATTACACATCCCACCAGCAATGAGAACAACCAATGACCAGAACTTGGTTTAAAATACCATCCTCTGATAAGATGATTCAAAACTTCTTAGATGACTAGTTGGATTTAGGAACTAAAAGGGAAAATATAAGAGGTGGGAGTAACTTGTAGTGACAGAAAATAAGGACATGTTTGAAATACAAAAATTCAGATACATGTGAAAAGAGCACAAGAGTTAAACTGAAAGAGCTACCAGTGGGCAAAGCTGAAACAATTTAAGCAACACAATAAATAACATTTATTTTTAATAGAATTTATAATGAACTGGATTACAACACAAAGAATAAAATAAACATCTATAAATCCATACTGATATAAATACATAAATGAATAAATAGATAGAGAAGAGATAGATCTTCCATATAGAAGTACTCCAAATAATTTATGTTGGCAATCCTTCTACAGTAGATTACGCAGTGGAGCTAAATCTCACCCCTAAAACACACATATACAGAGACACTTTGCTGACATGGGATATATGCAGTGACTTTCTCCCAAAGGCTAGAATATGTGAAGATCCAGGCTAGGGGGGATATAGTAGGAGATGCCAACAACTTCGTAGTAGAGGAAACTGCCAAACATTGCTTGGGCTACATGACCAAGGTTCACATCATCAGTGGTAAGTCATAATGATATCATGTATTCCTGTTATGATGTGAGCAGAAAGGCACTTCATCAGTGTGCTGCCTCCCCAAGCACAAAAGCCCAGTGCCACTAAAGGAGAGCATTCATATAAACCTAAATCAAAGAACATTCTCCAAACTATCTGAGTAGTATTCCTCAAGTAGTCCTCAAAACTTTCAAGATCATGAAATAGAAGGAAAAGCTGTGAAACTATTATAGACCAGAAGAGGCTAAAACATGATACCTAAATGCAATGTGGCTCCATCTTAGGGATCCTGCCATAGAAAAAGGACATTAATGGGCCAACTAGTAAATGGAATAAAAAGCCCAGAGTTAAGTTAATAATGTGCCAATGTTGGTTAGCTGTAATAACTGCCCCTTGGTAATATAAGCTGATGATGATAGGGCAAACTAGGTGAGGAGTATAAGTAAACCCTTCTGTAAATGTACATCTGTCTTAAAATTAAAAGTTTATTAAGGAGAGAGGAGATTTATTATTAAAAACCCAGGAGATTTGAAAGTTATCATATTCATTTCTTAAGTTTTAGTTTTTAGGGATATAATACTGAAAAAGAATTATATTGCATAACATATAAAGAAACATGCCCTCTTTTTTTTCTATTATTTTGTAGCTGTCATTTTATCTACTGTCACTTTACCAGCACAAGTATATTTGAAGGCCACCAATTTTCACACATGCAAAACAGCTTCTTACTCCACCACAGAAACAGATGAGTTGCTTATTTCTACAGCTGGCCTCAACATGCCCTCTGCTTTTAATAAGTAACTGGCTTAGGGACAATTTTGCTTTTTACAATTTCAAATGTTTATGTGTATATGTTTTGTTTATATAAGTATGCATTGCAATTATCCAAGCATTTTTATTGTCGCCATCACTTCTTGGCTACTACTATAATATCTTAACAATATGTTCATCTACAATAAATTAATAATTAAAATGCTATGTCTGAAAGATTTTATGACATGAATTCTTATTCATGATGTATTTTTCCCTTACTAATATAATTAGTTGAAACATTTGAAAAAAAACTGTCAAAAGTAATCCTCTGCAAAATGAAAAATTTTCAAAAGGAAATCTACATAATGCTACATAATTAGTATAAAGCTGGAAAATTAGAACAAGGCTTTAAGGAAATGTCTTTAGTCTATGTCTTGGTGCTGTTGGGAACCCGCACATGTAACTTGTCACATTGTACTCTCATTTACTTTTTGTTCTATCTATGCGGGGACATCTCTTGGATTGTTTTGTAGGAGAAGGATGTTGTACCCTTGCCCCTTTCTTCTTTTTTAGGGCATAAGTGAGAGTGACCTTTTAAGTAGAGGAGGTGTGCAGTCTAAGCTTGGGCATTAGCTGCTTGGGTTAGTTGCACACCAGTCCTGGGAATGCCAGCTGCCCAGACTGCTCACTCACACACAGCTCATGGTGAAATGCAGACTCTGTGTTGCCATCAGTTGAAGGAGGGGCAGCTGCCTCTAAGAGCTGTTGCTGTCAAGCAGTGGACAAGCCTGCTGGTTTTTCCTTAGTGACCTTGACTTCTTTTCATTTCACTAAATTAACAAATTATTTCAAGTATCTGCTGCCCTAGACTTAGCAAAACATATGGAGCATGTTATGTTATAGCCAGGGTTGAATTTGGCCTGAGTCAGTATTTATATAAACCATTTAGAATTGCTGATATTTGGTTACAGCATATGCACTAGGAGACCATTTATATGTACCACATATCGCTATCTTAAATGTAAAATGAGATCGTGCACATATGCATATGTACATATACACTCATGCACATATTTACAATTGCAAATTAATAATTTAAGTAAAACGGAGTCAAGAGTTTGTTGTTGAATTTGTACAATGTGCCTAAAAGACAACTAAAATAGTTACTCATTTTATGAATAATGGAGATAAAGTGATTTTTTGAGAGTCATATTTTCAAGGAAATGTGGATGATTTCTTCATTTGTTATGATTAAACATAATTCTCACCTCCATCCTATTTACTTCAAATATAACAGAAATCCTGTATTGTTTGGAGGACTCATTGTTCTAGATCATGTCAAGTTTGTGGGAATAGAGTGAAGTAGAATTGGGATCAGTGTGATTGTCTTTAAAATTATGTGTTATTGTTATGTGTTGATCCAGTCTTTTGGCACGTTCAAATCTGAAATCTGCTGCTGCTGTACAATGATTTTGCAGGGATTCTTTTGCAACCAAGCTTAGCTTTGTCTTCAAGATCTTCAATATCCCCAGTGCTGCTGACCAGTCTTCTTGCCTAGTCATGATGCTAAAGTACCCTAAGTCATCTCTATCCTTATGTTTCTAATCTGAGAAATCTCTTTCTAATTTATTACCAGTGGAATGAAAATATAAAAGTATTTTTTTTTTTGCTTTTTTGAAGATATTCTTCTATGTCTATAACTGCTTTTGTCCATCCTTTATTTCTTTAAAATCTTCCTAAGTGGGGGGTGCCTGACTGGGTCAGCTGGTTAAGTGTCCTGTTTTGTCTCAAGTCATGATCTCAGGGTCCTAGGATTGAGCTCCTGCTCAGCAGGGGAGTTGGCTTCTCCCTCTGCCTCTGATCCTCCTCCCACTCATGTGAATGCACGCTCTGTCTGTCTGTCTCTCTCAAATAAATAAAAAACTTTAAACAGATAGATGATAGATAGATGATAGATAGATAGATAGATAGATAGATAGATAGATAGATAGATAGATGATAGATGATAGATAGGCCTTCCTAATGAATGTTAAAAATTTGGTGCTTCCAAAGACAACAGCTAGGTAGACTGCAGTCTAATTCTTCAGTGTGCCATAAGCCTTTCAGGTTAACACCTTGAAACTATTACCAGCTTGAGAGCTGACAAGGAATTAGAAAAAATATGCTTCTAGTGAATTCAAAAACATAAATAAACATAAGTTAATATCTTTGATCCACATTTTACTTATTTACACATGAAAAAGCTTGAAGCAGTAATGGAACTAGGAGCCTCGAGATGGCTTGCTGGCACAGAGAGAGTTAAAGGACATGTTGACGTAGCTGGACAACATATTTGAGGAACGTAAAGAAGCACTGGAATTTATCATAAATGTATAGATAGCCCAAACATATTTATATTACATAATAATGCCTTGATTTTTGGCAGGAGTTTCTAGATAAACGTGTCATTTTGGAATAAAAATGAATGCTTCCTACTAGTTATATATGATGTCAAATATCAAGCTGAAGAAACTAAATTTAGAGAAATAACCAACTTTTTATTTTGCAATCTGGCAGAAGTACAATAAAACCTACCAACATAAAAGAAGAAGGGTGAAGTTCCTGACAGGGATTGTAATTAAGCAGCAGCATATTATTTTGGTGAAGGAAGAAAATAAACATATGAAGCCTCTGTATATCAATAAGAATGCATATCTGTGGAACAAGATAAATCTGCACTATAAATTACTGGCAAAGGAAGAAGCCTGATATGACAATTAAATTTAGAAAGTTAAAATGTGCAAAAAGCAGAATAAAGTAAATAGTGACTAACAATGGGAACCAGAATATGTTGGCAATGAGTGAATGTCCTCTGTGGAAAATATTAGGAGGTTATTTCCCTGAAATGGAAATGTGAACATTAGAAATTAAATTGCTTGACCAAAATTGTCAGCTTCCCCAGTTAGAATGTAGGCAGTGAAAGAGACATTGTATTTGACATTTCAGAGGTTGTTCATGTCCCTAAAGACAGCGATTGTGGTGCAGTTTTTAACAAGGAAGAAGTATGAATTAGAGTGTGGGGAGAGGGAAAAACTCTCAGATTCAGAGCCATGGGAGGAGGCAGGGAGGTGAGGCACAGTGCTCAGACTTCTTGGTGAGGCTGGTCAGGAAGGGAAGGAGAGCCAGGGCATCTGCTGGAGGGCAATGCCCTTAATGGCTTATAAATTTTAAGATTTAATTAATTAATTAATTAATTTATTTATTTATTTATTTATTTGAGAGATACAGAACATGGGTATGGGGAAGAGCCGGAGGAAGGGAGTTGGAGGTGGGTAGAATCTCAAGCTGACTCTGGCTGAGCACAGTGCCCATGGAGTTGGATCCCATTATCCTCAGATCATGACTGAGCAAGCAGAAACCAAGAGTCAGACACTCAACTCTGAGACACCCTGGGGCCCCTAGGGTTAAAACTTTTTATTAATTTTTTTGAGGGGGCTAAAACTCTTTAAAGGGTTAAAGAGTCATCCATTTAGACACTTTGAACATGGCTGTCAGATGGGAGTATCTCCAGTGCCAAATAAAGGAGGCAAATTAAAATTCAGTTGAGAGGGCAGTCCCTGTGGCTCAGTGGTTTAGTGCCGCCTTGGGCCAAGGGTGTGATCCTGGAGACCTGGGATGGAATCCCACATCAGGCTCCCTGAGTGGAGCCTGCTTCTCCCTCTGCCTGTATCTCTGCCTCCCTCTCTCTCTCTGTGTCTCTCATGAATAAATAAATAAAATCTTAAAAAAAAAATTCAGTCAAGAGTGATGTGAGTAAAGCCCTAGCAGAGGTGGAATTTGAGAGGAAAGAACAGTTGCCTTTGAAAGGGTCAAGTTAATGATGACAACTCAAAAAATTTAAAATGAGTAGAAGAGTGGCATAGAGAATTTCAGTCTTTGTGACCTCTGTTTTCTCTTGGAATTGACTATGTGGGTGTATGTCGTCACTTGCAACAATCTGGCTATGTGCTTTTGGGAAAACAATATGTAAATATTGGCAAATATTTGAGACTCAATACTTGCAGGGCTTCTCAAGGTCCTGATACTCAAAAATCTTAGTTTTCTTTGGATGAATATTGAAATCCTTCCAGGATATTTTTTGCATAACAAGTTAAAATGAAAATACGCTGAATAAAAATAGAATTTTCTTGTGGTTCATATACCACTTTGATGATATAAACTTGTATTTCAACAAAATGACTAATATGTATAGGAAAAATAGGGGGAAAGATGATATGAAATCTGTAAGTTATGGTAGATTTCTTTTCCAAGCAACGCTGAATGAAAATGTTGCAAATGGCAAAGAATTATAGTAAGAAACACAACTAGTTAGCTTCAGATGATCAAAAAACAGTAGTTTCATTGTAGAATCAGGTCATCATCTATAAAACATTAAAATGGCTAAAATATGGAATGATAATAACCAAGCTTATGAAAATCTTCAGTTTAATATTTACTTTCAAATCAAAGAAAGTAAAAGGATATGAATTTCAAACTATTATAATCAACGTAGGAAGGTTATCCCCAGCCTTTGTCCATGAATTTTAGAAAGTCAGATTGAATTTGTGTTAGAATTTAAAACTATACCCATGTTATATACCATAGTTTTTATTGCATTTCTGCATCAAAAAAGAAAATATAAAAATCCAAGTAAGTTCTGAGATCTTGCAGGGATTGAATTTATGTCATATCATCGAAGTTAGATATGACCATGTGATTTACTTAACACATGAAGGGAGATGGCATACCTAACCCTTCTTCCTAGAGGCATGGTTCTCCACTCATTCCTTCCAGCTGTAGTCCTGGACTGGCTTCATGAAGGAGCACAGCTGCCTGGGAGAGTCACCAGACCTCTAGTGGAAGGAAGAGGAAGAAAGAAATATTTGAAGTGATATGCTGATGTGATTTAGGGATTGTTTCTTACTAGAGCATAGACTATCATATTTAACTTATACAAGATCATATCTAATAATTTCTTAAACATTCTGATGTCAAATTTATATAATTGAAGCATAAATAAGAAGATGTGCTTAGACTACATTAATGGGATCTCTAAGCATGATTTACATGAAAAGCAATATATATGACTATATTTAAATTAAAATAGGCTGAAAAGAATTGTGCCCTATCTATAATTCTATAGTATCTATAATTTGTATAGTATGAATATCCAGAAAGAAACAGTCTCTTGGCAGGCACATCATTGTAGGTTTCTTGTTTATTTTATTTTTTTAAATATTTATTTATTCATGAGAGACATAGAGAGAGAGACAGAGACATAGGCAGAGAGAGAAGCAAGCTCTATACAGGAAGCCTGATGTGGGACTCGATTCCGGTACCCCAGGATTGTGTCCTGAGCCAAAGGCAGATGCTCAGCTGCTGAGCCACCCAGGCGTCCCAGGTTTCTTGTTTCTTCTTTGAAGGTTAGGAACAAAACTTATCATTTGAATAATTTATCAGTTTATTGAAACATACTTCTGTAAGCATTTTTAAATGTCTAAACTTTAGCAGGAATTTACTAACATTCCCTTGATTCTCAAATATCAATTACTGATCTCAAGAAAAATCTAATCAACTTAGTTTACTAAATTACCTTTATCAGACAAATAGGAAGGCAAAAGAAAATTCAGATTGCAATTGATAATTATATTGCCATCTAATTACTTTTGCTACTGAAGGAGGCCCCTTCCTCCAGCCAGGTAGTACTAAACTAAATGGTGAAAATAAGCTGGCTTGAGAACAAAACTAAGACCATGTCCTTTCATACATTATAAATCCTTTCACACCTAGATTTTCACTGGCATCTGTCACCATTCTTTAAAATTCATTATAAGCAATGACTCTACATTTCCATGGTCATTGTATCTTTACCAGATATAGGCAACTTTTTATACTAATGAGATGGTAAATGTTTTCTGTAGTTTTCCTATTCGGTATCATTAATTTCAGTGGATCTTTTGATGCTTGTGCTGAACTTTTCCAAATTCTTGGAAGCCTTGCAAATATCTGCTTCCTACTTAAGAATTTCAAATAGAAAATATGAGCCCCCATAATATTAAATAAAGACATGAGTTAGGTACAGTCACTGCCTTCAAGGATGTCAGAGTCTACTTGGGGTAAGAGAGTCAGGCAAACAGATTACAATGTAGCATACAAAGCCCCATTATGAAGATATGTAGTCAGTGATGACTGAGCACAGAGGAAGAATATCTAACTTACTCTGAGCTGTGAATCAAAGCTTCCCAAATGGGATAGCATTCAGAATCTTAAAAATCAAATAGATACTAAACAGGTGTTAAGATAGAGAATAGGCGTGTAATTTGGAGAGCAGCATTATGTGAAAGTGTTTAACATCAGAGTACTTAGGGATTCTAAAAAGAATACAACAAGATACATGGATGGAGTTAAGGTCATTGGCAGGAGAGCAAGCTAGAGAGGTAGTTAAAATTTATATCATAATCAATGTTGTGTATCATGAAAAGCTTCTCAGATTTTTATCCCATGTAATATGTAAAATGTTTGCATAAAATAAATGTTATTTTACTAAACTAAAAATTCTAATAAATTATTTGTTGAATTAAAGTTATATATATATATATATATATATATATATATACATCTATAGATTGAATTCAATTTAATATTCACTCCTTATAAGATATTTTCCATTGGGTATTTCTTAACTTTTTCTTTAAAAGAAAAATAATCTGGTTCAGCATGTTTGAATAGTTGGGAACTTTCTAATCAATTTCATCTTACCCATGGAAAATCTATTATATAATGTAAAGTTGACAGTATCTTAAACATTTACCTTAGTTACCGTAGGTGAAAGTGAAAATCAGTGTGCTAATAGAGCAACGTGGTGATTTTCTGTCAACCATGAAACATGATTATTTGGAAAGTCAGAGAGATAAATACAAAATATCAGTTCCTTAACGGAAATAGCTGAGCAAATTTTAAATTCATGAGCTTCCAAGGATATTACGTTGCTTGGAAATATTTATGTGAATATTAGGGTGTCCAAGTTTCATGATAAGTGGTTGCTAAAAAGCGGAGTTGCACCTCTAGCCAGTATTTGGTGTGTGACTACATTAATCTTGAATGTGGGACTATATTAATCCTTCTTACACTCTTTTCAGCAAAAAGAAGAAATGTGTCATCCTCAAAACAAGTCTCTAAACAGGTCGGCATGAATTTGAAAGCATATTGACATAAATGAAGAAGAGCAAGAGAAAAACGAGTGTCTGTAGAGCACAAAGATTTATTGTAGCAGGAAGAGAAGTTAAGGCAGCTAGAGAAATGAATTGCTGTTGCCTGTTTGTACAAGTAAAACACTGTTTTACAGAATTCATTTTGTCAAATTGATATAAGGTTAGAAATTAGTACCTCATGTCAAGACCAACTATATAAGGAACTCTTTATCTTTATAATAGATTTTATATACTAAGTTTAAAAAGCTGGATAAACTAATGAAATACATAAATCTTAAGAGCATGAAATATCAATATTTTAAAAAAAACTAATTTTGGAATATGAAAAAGCATAATGAATAAACTTGAAAACAGCCACTAACTAGTTAAGCTAATGCTCAGATATTGCAATAGTGAGCTGTAGAGCATTTCAGGGTAGTCCATATATAATATTATGTGACACTGCAGAATATTTGTCCGCCTAATCCATGGAACATGGGTAACTTTTATTTTTACTTCCTTTACTTTCAAAAATTCAACTTTTGAGATATTAAAGGTGTCACTGAGATTTATTTCTGGCAGTACTAGATGCTATATTATACTAAAAATTAATACAGCAATGCTTAAGTTATAGGCTTGTTTTACAAGTTACAGAATGATTTCCTTAAATCGTTCCACAAAGATTACTGACTACATACTATGTGGAAAACACTCCTCTTGTCTGGGGATGTGCAATTTTAGAAAACAGAGTCACTATTCTTCTGGTGCATCTAGGACAGCCAATTGATTATACATAAAATTCTGATATGTCAGGTGGCAAAAATTTCATGACTCTCATAAGATATATAACATGTATAAATTATATTATTGAACTCATAGTTAGGGATGGAACTAGGAAGATGGTAAAGTTGGTTCCAAAAGAATTTTTGAGAATGGCCTTTTATAGGCATTTTGAAAACAAGGCATGTTAGAATAACAACATTGGGTAATGTCCTATGGATCAGTAAAACACAACGATTAGCATTATTTTTTTCTGAGGTTATTTAACTTCTCTACAAGTTAATATGTTACATAACAGTATTGGCTCTGATGAAATAGAAAATAGCAAAGTCAAAGAGAAAAATTCTCCTAGAAAATCAAATAGTTCTTAGATGTTCTTGTGAACCAGTTCTTGTGAACTATGTCCTTTGGAAGGACATGCAGTGCTCTCTTTTGATTTCCGAGTCTATAATAATTTTATTATTAACATTCTCCAAATATTTTATTTGCTACCTTATATTTTCCTTAGGTGAAGACCTATGACTACTTTTAGCTAAGAAGAGTAAGAATTATAACAACACACTTTTGTGTGATTTATAAAGCTTACTTATGATTAATTCTTTAGTATCTATTTTTCCCTGCCATGCCATCTGAAGAATATACATGCTCTATACTACATGGCTATAAATTGGTGGGTCCTCCATGAGCGTGCATTCTTGAATGAAATGGGTATTATAAGTAATACCCTTATTCTGAGGGATCACAAATAACAACACTTAAAATAAATGATTGATTATATCTTTATGATATTAATTTATTGTGCTTAAAGAATCAATTTGTTATCACAAGGATAACTAGTCTATGCTGACTAATGTAGAAATTGTTACCCAAAGTATGGTGGAGCTATCTAGGAGCCTAATATAAGTGACTGTAAAGAATCCACATTTCACACTGCAAAATATTTAGTAAAACTCTTTTAAAGTACCTTGGGAGGCAGATTAAGTATTTGATACAATTATATTTCTAGAGAAAGAGGTTGGAAAATGGAAAATTAGTAGCATGTGTTGGTTGCTGTTTGTGAACTGAACGGTGTTCTGAAATTCCTATGTTGAAGCCCTAATCACCAATGTGACTATACTTTGAGATAGGTACTTTAACACAGTAATTAAGGTTAGGGTAATATAAAATTGGGGAAAGTAATGGGTTCAGAAGGGAAAGAGACAGCAGAGATGCAGGAACACAGAAAAATGTCATGTCAGGACACGCTGAGAACACAACCATCTCCAAGATGAGCAAAGAGGCCTCCGAAGAAGTCAGACTGGTTGCTAGCTTGATCTTAGACTTCTAACTTCCAAAACTATAAGAAAATAAATTTCTGTTCTTTACACCACCAATCTATGGTAATTTGTTATGGCAGCCCTGTAAAGTAAAAGTTGCTATTGACTACTGTTGGCAACAATTATAAGAAAGAGATTATTAGCAAAAGAATTAAAAATGACCAATCTGCCCCCCTTAGAACCTCAATTTTTCTAAAGCAGGGAAAGAACTGAGAAGACTGTGTGGCTCCCAAGAAAAGCATACTTCCTCAGCACACTTCAGATGTGGCCAAAGAGGATAAATGGAGAAGAAAAGTAGAAAGGATAGTTCTTCCAGGGAGCAAAATCAATGCCTGATCAAGAATCATTTCACATCCCAGAGTAAGGTTGTTGGAATTGCTAGAGTAATTGCTGGGTATTTCACATTCTTCTTCTCAATTTTTTTTTAAATTAACTCTCCCCATTTCTCTATTACACATACTTTCGGGGGATGGAGAGAAAAGAAAATTACCTTGCTTGCTCCCTTCCTTCCATCTTCTTCTCCACTGGACTGCACATAGAGATTGCTATAACCACAGTTAGGGACTCCTGGGTGGCTCAATGGTTGAGCATCTGCCTTCAGCTCAGGTCATGATCCCTGCAGAGATCCTGCTTCTCCTGCCTATGTCTCTGCTTCTCTCTGTCTCTAATGAATAAATAAATAAAATATTTTTTAAAAAACCGCACAGATCCTGCCCTTCAGTATGGATTCAGTGCCTGGCTGGACTAATGGGTTTATCTCTACTGGGAACAAAGTGAGAGCTCTAAGTGTGGGAGGAAAGGAAATGGCTTAAATATATTGAGATATTATATCACTACAGAAAAACATTTCAGATAAATACATATGTAGATAGAATGCTTTGCAAATTTTGGAATCATGGTTAACTATTCTGATATCCAATCACATTGAACATTAAGTCATAATCAACATAGACATCTGAAGATTTGTTCTTAACTCCTTTTGGTTTTGGTACTGTAATATTACACATTACTTATTTTTAAACATCTTATGTAATTTCCCCCCATTTTGAATTATAATAAACACTTAACTCTGCCTAGACTCCTTTGCGAAAAAAAGCTAAAACAAATAAAAAGGACAAAAGGATCTTCGTTTGTTGTTCTGATCCCACTAATCCTGCCATTTGAAGCACTTTTTTTTTTTTTGGCTATATGTCAAATAGAAAAAAAAATAAAGTAAGATATTTAAAATCTTTATAAGGGACATAAACAGATTACATTTTTTACTACTAATATTTCTATAAAGTTAAAAAACTAATAAAAATGTATCTCTGTTATCAATATTTTTTAAAATGATTCTTTTTTTTTCTAATCAGAATGAATTATTTTCCTACTAGGGCTATATTTAGTCCCATGTTTCCCACTGGCTATTTCTTAGGTAGTTGATTTATATGAAATTCTTGTTTATGTCTCTAATGCCCTCATGTTATTAGGGATGAATGACTTGAAATAGCAAACAAATTAGGAAGATTTCTCAAGAGGTATTTAACTCTGGCAAAAACAAAATAATTAAAAATATTAAGGCAATTTATAAATTAAAGATATTAAGATGATTCTGAAAATTTATTTCATTACTAAACCAAGTTGGATTCACCTTTTCATCCTGTAAGTATTAAAAAAGAAATCAGAAGTCATTGCTTACCACACATAATGATGTTCACCAGACTGTAAAGGCCTCAGATTCCAAAGTTAATTACAGTAGGATGTCAGTGTGGATAGGTTTATATTATGATTTCATCCATTATCACACCACTGAGGATATCACTCTTTTCAGTGGGATGCTAATTATATAGCAACAAAATTATCACAACTTACAGTCAGTATATATAACAGATTTTTTAAATCTCCCAGATTTTTTTATCCCCCCTCAATGTGTGTGTATTATAAATCTTATATAATGAACACAATAACCTTATGAGATAGGTATTATTCCACACTCATATTATAGTAGAGGAAGCGGATGTACCAGGAGATTAGTAATCACTCATTCTCATTTTCTATTTCTGTACAAAATCTCTCCCTTAACTTAGTGGATTAACACAACCTTTTATTTTCCTTATAATTTGTAGATCAGGAGATTAGAAAGGTCATGGGAGAGCAGTTCTCTCATGGATATGGCAAGCAACTAGGGATAGAGAATACACTCCCAACCCAAAGTGGCTTCTTCACTTACATGTCTGTTGCCTAGTTGCTGCTTAGTCTCTTTCTCTCTGTATGACATCTCTTCCTCTAGACCCCTTTATGCAGCTTGCACTTGTTGGAGCATGGTGATCTCATTAATAAAAGTGGAGCGTGAGAAGCCAATGAAGTCTGCGCTTGCCACTAATTGAGGAAATTGAGGCTAACACCCTAAGGAAAATTTCAGATATCATAAGAACGTAGAAACCTTTACAATTTACCTAAGTTTGTTATGTTTTACCCCTGTTTTTCTATAGTGACTAGAAAAATAAATTTCAAATAGAAATTTATTTTAAGGCTATAAAAGTAGAGGCGTACTAAGAGAAGCTGTGCCTCACTCTGTAAACTTTTTGAGGGGAAAATATAAATAGTAATAGATTTAAGGGAAAGAAAAAAAAAGCTATATTCATAGGATCTGTGGGGAGGTAGAAAAAGTTAGAAAATTAGAATGCCCAGAAGTCTTTCTGGGAACTTAGCATTTGCAGATTTCCCATGCATGCAAAAGAAAATTTGAATTACTGTTAATCCTAGGAAACATTTAGAAGGCCTTTCCTTGGGATATCCCATATTTTGTACTATAGACATATCTTGTAGATACTGTAGGTTTGGTTCCAGACCACAGCAATAAAATGAATGTTGTAATAAAGTAAGTCCAATGAATTTTTTTTGTTTTTCCAGTGCATATAAAGTTATTTTAGCACTATATTGTAGTCTATTAAATGCACGATAGAATTATGTCTAAAATATGGATATGCCTTAATTAAAAATGCTTTGTTACAAAAAAGCTAACCATTATCTAAGCTTTCAGTAAATTAATTAGTGATCACAAATCACTATAATAATTATAATAATGTTGAAATATTGCAAGAAATATCAAAATGTGACACAGAGACATGAAGTGTGCAAAAGCTGTTGGAAAAATTACACCAATAGATTTATTCAAAGCAGGGTTGCCATAAACCTTCAATTTGTAAGAAACACAGTATCTGTGAAGCACGATAAAGCAGTGAGCAATAAAATGAGATATGCTTGCATTTTTAAGGAAAAAGAAAGATCATATAATACACATGGAATGATTTCTCTTACCTTTTTTAATGCTTTTAATTTCAGTATAGTTAATGTACGGTGTTACTAGTTTCAGGTGTAAAATATAATGATTCAACAGTTCTATACATTACTCAGTGCTCATCATGGTAAGCATCTTCTTTAATCCCCTTCAGCTTTGTCCCACCTCCCCTCTGAGAACCATCAGTTTGCTCTCTGTGGTTAAAAGTCTGTTTTTCAGTTTGTCTCTTTTTTTTTTCCTTTGTCCATTTGTTTTGTTTCTTGAATTCCACATATGAATGAAATATGGTATTTGTCTTTATTTGGCTGATTTACCTCACTTAGCATTATACCCTCTAGATCCATCTTGGTTGTGGCAAATGGCAAGATTTCATTCTTTTTCTTGTGGCTGAGTAGTTAGTATTGTATTGTGTTCTTTATTTATTCATTCATCTATTGAAGGGCACTTGGACTGCTTCCATAATTTGGCTATTGTAAATAATTACATAATAAAGATAGGGGTGTACATATCTTTTTGAATTAGTGCTTTCATGTTCTTTATGTAAATATCCAGAAGTGGAATTACTGGATAATATGGTGATTGTACTTTTAGTTTTTTGAAGAACCTCCGTATTGTTGTCCACAGTGTCCACATTTATACTCCTACCAGCATTGCATGAAAGTTCCTTGTTCTCCACATCCTCACCAACACTTGTTATTTACTGTGGTTTTGATTTCAGCCATTTATGATGAGTGTGAGGTGAAATCTCATTGTGGTTTTAATTTGCATTTCCCTGATATGAGTGATGTTAAACATCTTTTCATGTGTGTGTTGGCCATCTAAATGTCTTCTTTGGGAAAATGTCTGTTTATGTGTTCTGCCCATTTAATTAGGGTTATTTATTGTTTTAATGTTGAGTTATACAAGTTCTTAATATAATTTAGATACTAACGCTTTATCAGATATATCATTCCCAAATACCTTCTCCCATTCAGTAGGTTGTCTTTTAGTTTTGTTGATTTTTTTCTTTGCTATGCAGAAGCTTTTTATTTTTATTTGTCTCAATAGTTTACTTTTGCTTTTGTTTCCCTTGTCTTGGAAGACCTATCTAGAAAAATGCTGCTAAGGCCAACGTCAAAAAAATTACTGCCTGTGCTCTTTCTAGGATTTTTATGGTTTCAGGTCTCACATTTAGATCTTTATTCCATTTTGAGTTTTTTTTTTATATGGGATAGGAAGGTGAGTGGTCCAATTTCATTCTTTCGCATGCAGCTGTCCAGTTTTCCCAACACCATTTTGGAAAGAGGCTATCATTTTCCCATTGCATATTTTTGCCTCCTTTTTAAAAGATTAATTGACATTTGTCATGGGTTTATTTCTCGGCTCTCTATTCTCTTCCATTGATCTGTATGTCTATTTTTTGTTCTAGTACCATACTGTTTTGATTACTACAGCTTTGTTGTATATCTTGAAATCTGGGATTGTGATACCCCATTTCACTCTTCTTTTTCAGGTTCACTTTGGATATTCAGGGTCTTTTGTGGTTACATACAAACTTTAGGATTATTGTTCTACTTTTGTGAAAAAAAAATGCTGTTGGAATTTTGATAGGGATCGCATTAAATCTGTAGATTGCTTTGTGTAGTATGAAAAATTTAACAATATTTGTTCCTTTTTAGAAAAGATTTATTTTATTATTATTTTTTTTTAAAGATTTCATTTATTTATTTATGAGAGACAGAGAGAGAGAGAGAGGGACAGAGACAGAGACACAGGCAGAGGGAGAAGCAGGCTCTATGCAGGGAGCCTAACATGGGACTTGAACCTGGGCCCCCAGGATCATGCCCTGGGCTGAAGGTGGCGCTAAACTGCTAAGCCACCAAGGCTGCCCAGATTTATTTATTTTAGAAAGAGAGTGGAGAGAAGGGTAGAGGGAGAGGGAGAGAGAGTCCTCAAGCAGACTCCTCACTGAGTGCAGAGCCAGACAAGGGCTCAATATAAGGACCCTGAAATTATTACCTGAGTGGAAATCAAGAGTTGGCCACTTAACTAAGTCTTCCAGGTACCCAAACAATATTTGTTTTTCTAATCCTTAAGCATGGAATATTTTTTCATTAATTTGTGTTGTCTTCAATTTCTTTTATCAATGTTTTATAGTTTTCAGAGTACAGGCCTTTCATCTCCTTGGTTAAGTTTATTTTTAAGTATTGTATTATTTTTGGTGTAATTGTAAATGACATTGTCTTCTTAATTTCTTTTTCTGTCACTTCATTTTTAGTGTGGAGAAAGGCAACAGATTTCTTTATATGGATTTTTTTTTTTTTATCCTGCCACCTTACTGAATTCATTTAACAGTTCTAGTAGATTTTGGTGGACTCTCTAGGGTTTTCTTTTCTTTTTTTCTTTTTTTTTTCAATTAATTTTTATTGGTGTTCAATTTACCAACATACAGAAAAACACCCAGTGCTCATCCCGTCAAGTGTCCACCTCATAGTATCATGTCATTTGCAAATATTGAAGGTTTTACTTCTTCCTTACTAATTTGGATTATTTTTATTCCTCTTTCTTTGACTGCAGTGGTCAGGTCTTCCACTACTATTTTGAATAAAGTTAGCAGACATCCTTGTCTTGTTCTTCATCTCTCAGTTTTTTACCATTGAGTATGATGTTAGTTGTGGGTTTTTAATATATGGCCTTTATTATGTTGTGGTGTGTTCTTCTAAATCTATTCTGTTGAGGGTTTTAATCATGAATGGAGGTTTACTTTGCCAAATGCTTTTTCTGTGTCAATTGAAATGATCATATGTTTTTTTTTTTATCCTTTCTCTTGTTGATTTATCACACTGATTGATTTATGAATATTGAACCACCCTTGCATTCTGCTTGGTTGTGATAAATGAGTTTTTTCAATTATTATTACATTCAGATTTGTAACAACATTGATGAACATGGAAAACATGCTAAGTGAAATAAGCCAAACACAGAAAAATACTGCATGATATCACCTATATGTGGAGTCTAAAAAAGGTCAAACTCTAAAAATGTCAAAATCTAAAACAATAACAGAGAGCAGAAGGTTGATTGCCAGTGACTATGTTAATTAGCTTGATTGTGATCATTTCACAATGTATACATATACAAAAACATCGTGTTGTTACTTTAAATATATACATATATTATTTGTTAATCATACTTCAGTAAACTGAATCATATGATAATAATAGTTACTCCACATGATTATGAAAAATACTGACTAAAAAGTATAGCTTCTAGGAGGTGTGTGGTAATGTTTTATTGTGATTTTAATGTGCATTTCCCTTTTGAATAATGATGGTGATGCAATTTTCATAAGTTAGACATGTGATTTTCCTATTTTACAAGATGTGACTTAAAGTCTTTAATCATTTTTCCCTTTAATTATTGATATTTATTTATTCATTCATTTATTTATTTATTTTCAAATGAACATAATCTCAAGATTTTATTGCCTTCATAATATAACAATATATGAAACTTAGAACTGGATCATTTCACCCATTTTCTTCTTGTCTCCTCCCAGTTCAAAGTGCTTGCATCTCTTAATAGCCAGCATTCTCTTACATCTGGAGTTGGGCTCAACACATTCAAGCCTCAGGACAATCTTCTTGGTATTTTAGCCTTTTCCCAAAAGATCAGTTTAGTCTGCCCACCATAGCCATCCTGCTTCCTGTCATAACACCACTTTCCCTGGACATAAATAGAATCTTTGCTTTTCTTATATTCTTATATTCAACCACATTTTGTGTGGTTGGTGCTTGCCACACTTCTGGTGGAAAGTCTAACAGGTCTTTGGAACATTCACCATGTTTACAAGTAAGGTGTCTGCTGGAAAGCTAATTTTTGATATTTAGAAGTTTCTTATTGATACTGGTCACTATGCATTTGGTCCCATTGTGTGACTTGTCTTTTTATTCTTTTATTGAGATACTTGAACAAAATAATTTATGAAATTGGATCTAGTCCATTTAAAATTTTTTCCCTTATGCTTAGTGCTTTTTGAAAAATCTTTGTGTATCCTGGGGTCATAAGGATATTTTATTTCACTCCCAGAAGATTTATTTTATTTTTTTGTCTCTCATTTAGAATTGTACTTCATTTGGAATATATGTTTTTGTGTGATAGAAGACAAGATTTAGGATTTATTCAGATACATATGGTTAGCCAGCTGACTCAACACATTTATTCAGCAGACTATTCTCTTACTTTACTGCAGAGCCACATTTGTCATATGCCCTTTGGTGGATATACATGGGTGTATTTTTGGACTTCTATTCTATCGGTCTGTTTATTTATGCTTGTGCTAAGACATACTGTGTTAATTATTATATTTTAAAATGAGTTTTGATAAATGGTTAAGTTCTCTAAACTTTTTTCTTCCTTGGTATTTTCTTGGCTATTTTTGATTCTTTTTTTTTTTTAATGTTTTTATTTATTTATGATAGTCACAGAGAGAGAGAGAGATAGAGAGAGGCAGAGACATGGGCAGAGGGAGAAGCAGGCTCCATGCACCAGGAGCCTGACGTGGGATTCGATCCTGGGTCTGCAGGATCGCACCCTGGGGCAAAGGCAGGCGCCAAACCACTGCGCCACCCAGGGATCCCTATTTTTGATTCTTTACATTTTCCTATAAATATAAGAAACTACTTGCCAATATTTATACAATGTTAATAATAACACTAATATTAATCATTGCTAACATTAATAATCACATGGTCATCCCTGTATTGATAGATGTGAAGATGACTTTATTTTTTTACCAAAAGAAACAAAACATTTCTCATGTTAAACATTCCTATTTTTGTTCAATTTCTTAAATGATATTTCTAGAATGCAATTATCTGGTCAAAAGGTAGAGTACTTTGATATGATGCACTTGATGTATTTTGCTATATGCTATCAAATACTCATGGCACCAATAGCAGGATACAAGATGATAGTCATTTCTGTACTCTTACCATCTGTATGTAACACCATTAAAAAGTGTAACATTTAATATACAGAAGACATAATACATGTGGCTATGCTTTACTTTGTGTTTATTTTGAACATTTAAATATATTTTTGTTTACAAGTTTTATTTATTTTCTCATAAATCAACCAAGAGTCAGAGAGACCTGACTAAATTTGTGCTTGTTGGCAATCTCACTGGTATTGCTTTAGGAAAAATAACTATTGGCTGAACATTAAGGTTTTATGTGTAGCATTTTGTGTGGGTGGTTCCTTAAGTACAGTGAAGGAAATAAGTTTACTTTAGATCTTTTGAATTAGAGAGACTTCCAGTTTAAAGAAGAAGAAGAAAGAAGAAGAAGAAGAGGAAGAAGAAGAGGAAGAGGAAGAGGAAGAGGAAGAAGAAAGAAGAGGAGGAGGAGGAAAGAAAGGAAGGAAGAGGAAGAAGAGGTAGTTGTTATAATAGGGCTTCCCTCAGTTGTTCAACTTCTCTCTGGAGCTTGGATCCAGTTATTTGCTGTAGAGGTGAGCATTCTGGGACCCCAACCTCTAGAGGGTAAAGGGGATATATGGGAACATGAGTTGAGTAGTAGTTACAGTGGTAAATCTTCCTCAGTATTGAGTCCAGTGTTCATTCTTCTCAGGATGGTTGTTGTCATCAATGCACATTTGTCAACATGGGGTAGCACAGGGACTTGCTCCATTATCCTGAAATACATCATAATCCAAGAAATTCCCTAAGCATAATTTTGACTCTCAATGCCATCTCAAAAGGGGCCAGTGCTAATGATCCACATTTGCCTTCTCTATGGGAATAACTCTTATATTTTACTGTGTCTGTTATCTCTTTGTGTAAGTAATCCACAAGCAGAGGCTCTCTTGTATACTCTCCCCTGTGTCTAGATATGGTTAGGAAGACTAATGAGTGCCCTGTAATTTGGGAACACAAAACTTCTCTCTGACAAAGACAGAACTGAAATTCTAGTAGCTCATTTCTCTGCGTGGTAAATATAAGTCATATTTTTTTTCTTAAGAGGAATAGCTGACTCTTTCTTGAAGTAATATGCCTTCTGTAATAACTTGTGCAATACTAAGAGTATTAAGATGAAAGTTAAAAATCACCATTTATCTGGAGATAAGTGCTAGTAATATTTTAGAGTAAATCCTTCCAATTTTGAGATAGATTGATAGATGCAGACACACACATACACTAGTCTTTTGTAATCTGTATTTTTCATTTGGTAAAATGTTGGGACTAAATGTTATGATTTCTCCATGTCAATAGATAGCAACTTGCACCTCTATTTTAGCAAGTTTTTGTATAGAATTCACTGTATGGATGTATCCTACTTTATTTAACCAGCCATCTACTGAGAAGAATATAGTTAGGCTAACTTATATTTTAATATAGTAACATAGTTGAGCAAAGGCAGCAGATGGATAGAGGAAAGGACACACATTTGCCAGAGTGTTGGACACACACACAGCAGTAACACAGGTCCAGGTTCTCCTAGATCTTCATAGGGCATTAGAAAATAGGTATTGCCAGCAGAACTTATATCCATCTACTTTTGCATTTTATCAGTCGCTCCCACTGCTTCTATCTCTTCTGGAGAGCAGTCCTATAGAACAGTTCTGTTCTATATGAACAGAAAGCAGACTGAAACCCATTCCCTCTCCTCTTTCTTCCTGTTAGTTCCTACAAAAAAACCACTGTTACTTTAGCCCACGAGATCTGGCTGGTCTTGTGTCTTACAGAAACTAAAGAAACATCACCAAGGGACCTGGATGTGGCATCTGTTTCCTATTCCTTTCTCATCAAATATTCTTTTTATTTTGGGGAAGGTTTTCAGATATTTTTCCTATCCTATTTTTGTAAAAATACTTTTGTTTTCTGCTCTTCACTTTATACATTTCTACATTTATTTTTTTTATTTTGGAAAAATTTAGATTTATAGAAAAGTTGCAAAGATAGTGGGGAGTTCCTGTATACCTTTGATGCAGTTATATATTTCCTCTAATACTATCATCTTACATTACTACAGCACATTTGCCAAATGTACTAAGAATCAAATATTGGTACATTACTGTTAAGTAAACTCCAGACTACTTGGATTTCAGCATTTTTCCATTAATTTCCTTTTTCTTTTTCTTTTTTTTTTTTTTAAAGATTTTATTTATTTATTCATCAGAGATACACAGAGAGAGAGAGAGAGAGGCGGAGACACAGGCAGAGGGAAAAGCAGGCTCCATGCACCGGGAGCCTGACGTGGAATTCGATCCCGGGTCTCCAGGATCGCGCCCTGGGCCAAAGGCAGGCGCTAAACTGCTGCACCACCCAGGGATCCCCTAATTTCCTTTTTCTATTCTAATTCCTTCCAATATTTTTACAGGTACTTTATTTTTATTTTCAGACTTTCTTATTCTTCCTGGTAAAGTCTTTTATGCATCAAAACTGTTTCAGTGCATACATGCATACACACACACACACACACACACACACACATACACACACACAGAGTTTTGATTCAGTGGGTCCACACAGTTATTTTTGATCCACTTGACAAATCATTGCTCTTCATACAGCAATAATTTTTAAAGACTATTCATTTATTTTGTCATAATCCAGGCTTCTCAGCTCCATTAAACTGTAATAAAATATAGGTATTTCTTTTTTATACCTATTGTGTTTCAATGTTTATTAGATTGTTTCTTTCTCTAGTATATGATAAAATTCTGTATATGGACACCATCCCTGCCCTTTCTAGTATGTATCCTTTCCCTCTTTTGATACCTTGCTTTCTTCTTCAAACAAATAACAGGGCTTTTGCAGAGTTATCTCAATGAGTTGTACGCTGGACCCTTGAGGGCAAAGAGATGTAGCTCAGTGAGACAGAGTGATATATAAAGAAATAAGTAACACTCCCAATTGGAATCTGCTATAATCCAAATTTTAGTAGTGGTTGGATTATAATTTAGAACCAAATTAACATAATAGATTATAGTAAAATATTATTACAATATTAGAACAGACTTTAAGTCTTAAATATTAGCATGCTTACATGTTATTAATTGAGCTAAGCTAATGTCTCATCAGGAATCATGAGGCAATATGGGTTGGCAAAGAGTATTTCTATAAGTTTATGAAAGCTTGTGAAATATAAAGCAAAGATGATGTCAAACACATAAAAAACAGATAACATAACTAAAAGTTAAACATGACAATTTGCGAGTTGAGAGGCCTCCCTCAAAATATGAGTGTGAAAGATATGAAAGTGCCCCCCAAAATATAACAAGAATGTCACATTTTCCTAAATTAAACAAACCCAACACTAATCTTATAATTGTTAGGCAGAGTCACCGAGAATGTTTGGTTTCTCCAGACATTTGAGAAACCAAAGGAATATTAGTGAGAATTTTACTTTTATTGAGGTTGTACCAGCACCAGAGAGAATAAACAGTCTCAAATGTCTGGGAACTGCTCTCTAATTTTGATTTATATAGGTAAATACTTAAATGTTTGAAGGTTATTAGAGGGAAGTGGACAATTTACTTACTGCTAAGTTACAGTATGAGGAAACTTATTTTATTCAAGATTTCTAGTCACTATATCCAGGGTTTTATTTTACTTTAGCACACAGGTAGGAGTTCAGCCTCCCGCATGTACTCTCCCCTCACGCACAAATAGTAGTAGCAGAGCTACATGTGGGTAGAGTCTCCATCACTCTTGCAAACAATGCACCCTACAAACTAACATTATGCCCTATTCTCAGGGAAGCTCAAGTGTTCCTCAAGTGTCCCATTTATGCATTCTCCAGATACATGATCCCTTCTCTTGCTTGGACCAGCTACCCTTTCCCACCAAAACCAGAGAAAGATGAGATGGTAGTCTCATTGGTATGAAGCAATATTTGTTTCCAATATTGCAAACAAAAGCTGCTAATGCCATCTTAAGGCAAGAGAACTTAGATTTGGGATTCAAAGTGAAAAATTCATGTTTTGGAAGAACAGAAAAAATACCTTGACTTGCAGGAGATTATCCAGCACTGAGAGGAAAAACAAAACAAAACAAAGGAGAAAAGCAAGAGACCAAGACAAGAAGCATTTACAGATGGCCATGTTGAGAACAGTGTATTAAGATAAGAGTATTCTGGGCAGCCTGAGTGGCTCAGCGGTTTAGCACTGGCTTCAGCCCATGGCCTGATCTTGGAGACCCGGGATCGAGTCCCATGTTGGTCTCCCTGCATGGAGCCTGCTTCTCCCTCTGCCTGTGTCTCTGCCTCTCTCTCTCTCTCTCTCTCTCTCTCTCTCTCTCTCTCATGAATAAATAAAATCTTTTTTTTTTTTAAGAGTATTCTGAAGAGGTAGGAGAATCTGCCTAGAAAAGTAAAAAGTGTGACCCAGTTCAGTGTCAAAACCCTAGCAAGTCAAGGATTCACAGCTCTTAACTGTTCTATAGCAACAAAAATAGGTGTAAGTGAATTTTGTTAGTGAATCAGAGGAAAACACTCTAATTAAAAGACTTTTGAGGAGTAGGAAAGGTCTTAAGTTGTTTTGTTTTTTTTTTTTTGACTTCCAGCTAGAGCTGGGTGGTACATAAAAAGTCTCTCTCTGAAGAAGAGCCCAGGGAAGGCAACCTGCAGAGATTTAATAGAACTTGTTATCACTTGGATATCACCGAAGACAGTTCCTGAATTTTCATCAGAATGCACACTGGTAGAAAGGGAGAGAAATATAAAATAGGTTCATGACATACTATTTTAAATACTTCCCGTTGAATAATTTGAGGGGAATTCCTTATAATTATTTTATCAATACTGATACACAGAAAGTCAATCTAAAGTGATGAACCATAAACAAATATATGATAAAAACTATTTAATAAATACTTATTGGTAGGGTGTCTATTGAGAAGCTCTCATTTGCAGGGCGATACTCTACAAACAGAGGATATAGAAGTCCACAAAAAAATGCAACACCTCTGTATTAAAGAAATATGTGGTCCATGAAGGAGAAATGTTCGGCAGTGATTTCATGAGATTTAATAGTGTAGCAGTGCTTAGTGAGAAGTAAGGATGTTGCAAAGGGAAAAAGAGTCACTTTCAGATCAGGGTTGGGCTATAGAGAGAAGAGATTTGCCAGGTAATAATGTTATTGCTACAAGTGTAAAACCTATAAGTTGTATACTTATATACAATTTAATGAAAATAAATATATTTAACCTATCCTGGTTAATTAATTTTCAAATCATCTTTAATAAAATTTTTAATGTCTTCAGAGTAAAAGTTGTAGGTAATATTATGGCATAGCCAAATAGGCATGCCCACCCATATTTTATATTGATATTCTAGAGCCAGAGAAGATAGAATTTTCATTACCTCCTGTAAAACAGTATCTGAATCAACCTTGATCACTTTTGGATGGATCTTCTCTTTCATAATAAATTGAAACTTGTTAATAAATATTGAACCATAAAAATAAATCACTATAATCACTATAAATCTAAATTTAAAATTTAAATTTTAAAATGCTCCAAAGCCTTTGTATCATAAGGCAGTTTATGTATACATATATCCAAAAGATATACACTTTCTCTAAATATCTTATTACTTGAACTGTCAATTCTGAATAAATTATGCTAAATATGACCTATCTATGTGAGAACAGATATGGCTTAGAGTATGATGTGAATAAGTTAACATCTGCAAAAGAAATTTAGTGATCTGTGGATAATTGGAATTCATTGTTTAATGACTATGTGTTCTAAGTTTTCATTTCCTTACTCAGACTTTACAATTTATGGAGCAACTTGATAATTTAAGAAAGTTTTATGCTTCTATGAAAAACACAGTCAACATCCTTTTTTTTTTTTTCCAGAATGACATTACTAAAGCAAAGGGATGCCCATCCCCCTTTGTTTCATACAATGCTCTTCAATATTATTTATTCAACAAATACTCAATGAATACGTGATTTGATTCAAACTCTGTCTTCTCTGTTTATGATGGAATGACAAATGAAATATGTTTCTGAGTCCTTGAAAAAAATCACAGCAGTGGGACATTCAGGAGAGTCAAATAATAATATAAAAATTGGAATGTGATTACTGTCATACGCAATTTCATAGATGGTAAAGTGGTAAAGACTAATATTATATAAAAGAACAAGACTAGTGTCATGAAAAAAAACCCTAATATTTGATATAGGAGCTCATTGGTAGAATATGGCTAAGAGTAGGAAACTACAATAATCCTGGAAGAGAAAGAAGCATAAAAATAGAAAATATGTCTACAATTGAGGATGTAAGGTGAACAGAAGGAAAAAGAAGATATAAGAGATGATTTCCAAGGATCTTGATTATAACAGTAACAGGACTGGAAATTTTATTGTCTAGTATCTGTCACTGAATACACAAATCAGTTTCTCAATATAGCACTTTTTAATACAATCATTTATTTCTCTAGAAGTTTCAATAACTCAGATTAATTTGAGCTTTCTTGGTTTTCTTCATGATTTTATTGGAATGTTCTAATCCTTATTCATTAATTTGTATTACTGATCATTCTGTTATTTTTCCTTTAGTATTCATGGCTCTATCTCAGTCTCTCCTTTTACCCCTAAACATGCTAATATTTTATGCCTACATTTTTTACTAATCATATTTATCATCATTTATATAATCATTACATCATTTATGTAATCATTACACTTCATATGTATATATGTATATATATATATATATTCCTTTATTTCAACTTCTTAATTTCTTTATTTTGTCTGCACATTATCTCCCTTAGCAGACTCATTCATTCCAAAGGCTTCAAATATCAATAGATTCTTTTCTTGACCAAGCCTTGTCAGCCTCTTTGGAGCTCTCTTCTTGCCCAGGGCTCAACCTTGACCTGCTGCCTTGCCCTTGGCCTGTTGAGGCCAGCCTTAGGAAAGAATCCTCTTAAATAAGTTTAGGAATAATCTCCTACTTTTGGTATCTGGTCAAGTTCTTCATCCCCTACCCTTGATATTTAAATCCTCAACTTGCCTTTAGCAAGAATCATGTTAAACCAGTTTAGCAGGATTTTTTTTTTTTTCTCCTTGATATCTAATCAGGTTTCACCTCCTAATTTTCTACCCACTGACCCTCTCACTTTGCTCTCTGGCTGTAAATCTCCAACTGTCTTTGCTATATTAAGAAGTAAATTTAGTGTAAGAGGACTTCCCTTTTTCTATATCCTCACCAACATCTACTGCTTCCTGACTTGTTGATTTTAGCCATTCTGACTGGTGTAAGGTGGTATCTCATTGTGGTTTTGATTTGTATTTCCCTGATGCTGAGTGAAGTGGAGCATTTCTTCATGTGTCTGTTGGCCATTTGTATGTCTTCTTTGGAGAAATGTCTGTTTGTGTCTTCTGCCCATGGATTTGATTGGATTATTTGTTCTTTGGGTGTTGGGTTTGATAAGTTCTTTATAGATTTTGGATATGAGCCCTTTATCTGAGGAGATATTTGCAAATATCTTCTTCCATTCTGGGGGTTGTCTTTTAGTTTTGTTGACTGTTTCCTTTGCTGTGCAAAATATTTTTATCTTGATGAAGTCCCAATAGTTCATTTTTGCCTTTGTTTCTTTTGCCTTTAGAGAGGTGTCTAGCAAGAAGTTGCTGTGGCCAATGTCAAAGAGGTTGCTGCCTGTGTTTGCCTCTAGGATTTTGATCGATTCCGATCTCACATTTAAGTCTTTCATCCATTTTCAGCCTATGTTTGTGTATGATATAAGGAAATGGTCCAGTTTCTTCTGCATGTGGCTGTCCAATTTTCCCAACACCGAAGAGACTGTTTTTTTTCCATTGGATATTCTTTCCTTCTTTGTTGAAGATTAGTTGACCATAGAGTTGAGAATACATTTCTGGGGTCTCTATTCTCTCCACTGATTTGTGTGTCTGTTTTTGTGCCAATATCATACTGTCTTGATGATTACAGCTTTGTAATAAAGCTTGAAGTCCAAGATTGTGATGCCACAAGGTTTGGGTTTCTTTTTCAACATTCCTTTGGCTATTTCAGGGTCTTTCTTAGTTCCATACAAATTTTAGGATTATTTGTTCCAGCTCTGTGAAAAAAGTGATGGTATTTTGATAGGGATTGCATTGACTATATAAATTGTTCTTGGTAACATAGACATTCTAACAGACATTTGTTCTTCCAATCCATGAGCATGGGATGTTTTTCCACTTCTTTGTGTCTTCCTCAATTTCTTTCATGAGTATTCCATAGTTTTCTGAGTGCACCTTTGCATCTTTGCTTACACTGTTGGTGGGAATGCTAGCTGATACAGCCAGCCTGGAAAACAGTATGGAGGACACTATTTCAGGACTACATTTTACCTACTTTCTTCCCAATCTATAGTATCTTAGCCAGTCACTAAATGTTTCATCACATAAGCCTAGATCTCTCAAATGGGCTTTATATTTATTAGAGATAACATCCTTTCCCTATTCTAGGCTTGGCATTTCAGTATCATTCTGGGTATCGTGATTTCATTGCCCTCTCCCCTCATACTTCAGACCAAAATTAAGTACATTCTTCACTATTGTGTCCTTCACTATTGTGTCTTCACTATTGTGTCTTCACTATTGTGTCCTTCACTATTGTGTCCATTGAATCTTGTCTTTCTGTTCTCTTCTTCTCTAATTCAAAGTTTTATCAGTCCATGTTGGAATGCTTCATTAGCTGACTAATTGGTTAGTCGTTTCCTACTCTTTCTCCCTTTTAATCTTCCTGTAAAATACCATCAATTTATTTTCCACAAAATAAAACTTTAATCCAATTACACCATGCTCAAATATTTCTACTCCCCAGTGCCTACAAATATATCTCCCAAAGGTGGTATATAAACTTCTAGTGATATTAAAATAACAACATAGGTGAGCACATGATGATTATAATACATCATGTTAATTATTATTTGTGTATTTTAACAATTACAACAAAATAATGCTACTTTCTGTGCACATCACTATACCATTTTCTTAGTAATTCGCCGATTTATTTTAGTAGTTGACAGTTCTTTAGTATAAAGCAGAGATTATAATATAATACATGAGAACATAAATCCCTGGCTCAGAACTAAAGTTCTGCTTCCTTTACCTATGTACCCTTTGCCAAATTATGTAGTATCTTATGCTTTAAATTTCCAATTTGTAGGATGAGAATAACTATGGAACTTACTTGAGATGGTTGTTATGAGACATGATTGAGACAATTTGTGTAGAAGACTGGCTAGCAACTTAATGTTTAGTAAAGGTAATCTGTTATTAATATTATTAATAATTATCCACACTTTTGAATTCAAATTTACATTGTGACCTGTTTTTTTTTTTCTTTATTTTATCCTCTCTCTTTGTTGAACCATCTTGAACCAGTACTAAAAAAATAGAAGTTTAAAATTTAAATGTTAAAAGAAATGATAAAAAATAATTCATTTTAGTATATAGAGAAAGCATTTGCCACATCATCACACATGAATTTAAGAGAAGTACTTAATGATACTGCCATAATTGTCGATCTTGTTAAGACTAGGGCTATAAATTTGTGACTATCCTTCAGCTTGGTGAAAAGATAAGTAGTTCCTATACACACCTTCTATTTCCTCATGAAACTTGTTAGTTTTCATATGGAAACATTCTCACTTGTCTATTAAATTGGAGGAAAAACTTCATCTTTCAAGATGAGATATTCAGCCTCTGATATAATTAGGGTTGGTTTTGCAAATTAGCAGAAGTCATCTGAACCAACTAAATTTCTTCACACATGGCAAATTCATGTCAAGAATATATACATGAGAAGGAATAAACGTAGTGATTGCAAAACTTAAATTATGTTGTTAATGCTTTGATAAGAGTTGCGTGTATCATATTATCTGAAATGTATGCTTATAAGTTCATATGAAAAATCATAGAAAACATTTTAAACATTATGAAAACCTTTTAAATTACCTTGTCTAAAGCCATAATTCACTGCTGTTATAAGTAGAAAAATAATCCTTTTCCAATATTTCGTGAATATTTCCAAATAATTGAGTACATTTATGGAGGTGTAGATTCTGGACACCTCCTCATGACTGTAACAAAACAAATGTTTGTTGAAAAACAATTAATCAAATTCAATCAGAAAATTTGATTAAATATTTTAATGTTTTAATTTGGAATAATTTTACTTACCGAAGAGCTATGAAGACAGTACAGAGTATCAATATGCCTTTCACCCAGCTTCCCCTAGTATTACTATATTTTATAACCATGATACAAATGTCAAAACTAAGGAGTTAACATCAGTATAGTACTATTAACTAAACTACAGACTTTCTTGGATTTTCTCAGTTTTTCTACTGACTATTCAATTTAGGGCAATAATTTGCGTAGTTTTTTTCTCCTTAGTTTTTTCCACTCTATCAATTGAACAGCACATTCTTCATTTCATCTTAAGTTCTCCAGACTTACTGACTGATTTTTGTTTTAATTTGCATGCAGAAAAAAAAATTAAAAAAAAATAATTTGCATGCAGGAAAATTCACCTTAACAGTATTAAGCTATAAAAATAAAAAATTAAGCTATAAGGTTTATGATGAATATGTACAGTGCTCTCTCTACCACTTCAGTACCCATACAGAATTGTTGTTTTATTGCTCCCCCATAACCCTTCTATTATTATTATTCTTCCATTTAATTTGCAACACCTAGCAACAACCAACCTGTTTCTGTTCCTTTTTGTTGCCTTTTCTAGATTGTCATATGAATGGAATTATACACCAGGTAGCATTTGGATTTGGCTGCTTTCCCTCAGCTCAATGCAATTAACATTCATCCATGTAGTTGTCTGAATCAGGAGTTTGTCCCTTTTTAATTACTGAATAATATTCCATTGTGTGGGTATACCAGGGTATATTTATCCCCTCATTTTGGCAAGCATCTGGCTTGTTTCTAGTTTGAGGTTAGTCATGAACATTTTTTTTGTCTGTAAACTCCATAATGAGAAAACTAATATTTTAATTAAAAATATCCCAGGAATCTGCACAATATACCAGAAGAGTTATGCTATAGGCTACAAGCATATTTAAAAAGTCTCAACATCATTAGTAATTCAGGAAATACAAATTAAAACCACAATGAGATACTATTATATATCTACTTACTATGAATTAAAAAAAAAAAACTAAGGTGTATGAATACAATTTATTTCTGTTTTTTGATCATAAATATTGCAACCTTGTTAAACTTTCCTAAGCAAATAAGCCTCCTTCCAGGAAAAACTGGGTTTTCAATTTGTTGCCTTTATGTTGAGCTCTGAAGGGATAGCCATGGTGAATCCAAGAAAGCTCATCAAGAACTGTCTTAAACTAAGACAATTTTTTGACCTCATGGATACAAGGCAATAGTAGGCTTTCAGAATTAGATGTTTTTGGGACCTGTCTCTCAGAATGAAGTTCTGAGACTTTTAAAGATTTTATTTATTTATTCATGAGAGACACAGAGAGAGAGAGAGAGACAGTCACAGGCAGAGGGAGAAGCAGGCTCCATGCAGGGAGCCCGACATGGGACTCTATCCCGGGTCTCCAGGATCAAGCCCTGAGCTGAAGGTAGCACTAAAATGCTGAGCCACCCAGGCTGCCCTCACAAGAATGAATCTTAAAAGTTACAGAACCAGATATGGCATCCAATCCATTTACTTTAAAGGTTGAAGCTGAAAGTTTTGAATTCCCTACTGATTTTATGTGCTGAGGCTCCATAGGGATTATGATGAGAATGTGTCTCAGCCTTTACCGCTCATTTTGATGTTGATATTTTTTCATTTGCCTAATTGGAAGTCACTGAGTTGGCTCTGGATTTCTTTCAGAGGAGATTGCTCCACGTATGGTTGTTCATTTGATGTGTCTGTGGGAGGAGGTGAGTTCAGGAGCCTCCTATGCTGTGATCTTGGACTAGAACCTCAAAAACGCTTCCAATGGGAGTTAAGACGATTGACCTTTGGTCTTGGTTCAACTATTAAAGCATGATTTCAATCATATCACGGAATTTCTCAGCCCATTTTCTTATCCATAAAATGAGATTTACAGAATATATATCTAATGCTAAAAAATTCTGTGATTTTTAATTATAGAATTTGAACCATCAGAAAAAAAAAATTAAGTGAAGGTCTCTATTACTGGGAATAGGAGCTAGCTGAAATAATAAAATTGGGACAACCTAAAGTGCAAACTTACAGAAAAACACAATCATTCATTTTTTAAAGTTAATTTAGCCTTGGGGCACCTGAGTGGCTTAGTCCATTAGGCATCTGCCTTCAGCTCAGGTCATGATCTCAAGGTCCTGGGATCAAGCCCCACATTGGGCTCCCTGATCAGTGGGGAGTCTGCTTCTTCTTCCTCTGCCCCTCTCTTCCACTTGTGCTTCCTTCTCTCTATTTCTCTGATGTAAAATATAATAAATAAAATATAAAATATAATCAATTTAAAGTAGCCTCTAGAAACTGTCAATAGAATGTCTATAGATTGATCTTTGAATTAGTTATATAAGAAACTGCATTGATAGGAAAACTTTTAAAAATTATGTAAATGTGTTGCAGCCAAAATTAGATGAGTTTTAATTCAATTAACTTAATAAGAATAGTAAAAGTAAGGGGTTACTACACAAATTATAGAAAGAGGCTATTACACAGACTTGCATTAAAAAGTTTTGATCAAATCAAAGTGAAATTAACCAAGAACAAAACATAAAGATGCTCAATGAGCACACTAGAAACTAGATTTCAAGAAACTTAACTGTGAAGGTACAAGACCCTAAATGTGAAACATGGGGCATATTTGTCCCATTATTGTAGTTGGCAAAGTATAACCTTGGTTGAACTACTCCAACAGGTACTGATTATGGCCAAATCATACTACAAGTTACTTAGAACAATATGCTGGCTAAAAATCTCTGATATTATTAAAACCTCAACAGAGTTGAGGTGGAAATTTTTCTCACCTTTGTTGGCTAAAGAGCTGAACTTGAAGAATTTAATTACATCATATTTAAATCATGTTCCTCTTAGAGATAATATTTTAATTAATATCCTGGTCATTTGTGTGCTTGTTGTGTTACTTAAGTTTTTTGAACACTTAAGGGAATGTCATTTTAGCTTATGTTCTTAATTTGAAATACTGAAGATAATTTGATTAAAAGTTTAAAATACTGCAGCAGTGTTCAAGAACATTTGATTTGTTGGATTATATGTTTGATCAGTTTTGCATTAATTACAAACAGGTAGTAAAAATTATTTTCATCGTTTAATAGTAAAGGACACTAAAACACCATAATAACTAAACGCCAAAATAATTAACAATACAACCAACATAGAAAGGATCCGACACACAAGCTGGATGACTTCAGAAGAATTACAGTGATTATGAAAAACACTTAAAAAGAACATTAATTATAAAAGAGGAAGATGTATTTGAGATTCCTCCATAAATAAATATGAAGAGGATAAAGAAGGTTTTCAACTACTTTTTACATCACCTATATAATTTTATTTTTAAGAATAAATAAAAGATTATATCAACTATTAATGCATAAACATTCACATAATTATTATTACTATCTCTTTGTGAAATTTGTGACAAAGTTGGTTGAGGAGGCCATTTTGACAATGTTGGACAGGAGATTTGGTGGAAACAAGATATACCTTAACTGAATTTTTCCTAATGTTTTTTAGTTTTTAGTTTTCAGTGATGACCAAAGGTAGATTTTCACAACATATAGTTTGTCAATTGGCAAACTTTTAAAAACAGGAAGAAGTTATTTATGATGATGATTATGGTGATGATAATGATGATGATTTGTACTATTACTAGTTTAGGTCTTGGACTTTTCTGATTTAGAGATTAAAGACACCCTTCATCTAAGATACATATCCATGCTGGCACAAATAGCTTTTGTTAAGTTAAAGGCAAGTAGCCAACCCTAAACAGAAGTGGCATGAAGTTTTTAGGAACTGAGAAATTTATAACAGATCACATGCATATTAGGTACTCAATAAATATTGAATTAAATTAAGAGGCTTTTGGGGCACCTGGGTATCTCAAGGCTAAAGCATCTACCTTTGGCTCAAGTTCTGATCCAGAGTCCTGGAATCGAGTCCCGCATCAGACTCCTCAGAGGGAGCCTGCTTCTCCCTCTGCCTATGTCTCTGCCTCTCTCTGTGTATCTCTCATGAATAAATGAAAGAACTCTTAAAAAAAAAAATTGAGAGGTTTTTTTCTTGGTACCACTGGTCATCTTTTATTGTCATTAACTGGTAATTTTTTACCCATTGGTAATTTCCTCTCATACCTTCTTTCAAAGACTTAGTGTTTTGGGGACACTTAGGTGGCTCAGTGGTTGAGCATCTGCCTTTGGATTAGGGTGTGATCACAGGGTCCTGGAATTGAGTCCCTCAATGGGCTCCCTGCGGGGAGCCTGCTTCTCCCTCTGCCTATGTCTCTGCCTCTCTCTCTGTGCCTCTCATGAATAAATAAAAACAATCTTAAAAAAAAAAAAAAGACCTAGTGTTTTCTCTCCTTGCTTCTATAGCTGGTCATGTTATTTTGGTAATCTTCAGCAAAAGTTTCTCATAAATGATATAAAATAGTGTGTGTGTGTGTGTGTGTGTGTGTGTGTTGATGTGAGCATGTTTATGCATACACACATACATATGAAGGCCTGGGGGTTTGTGTATAAGAGATTTATTTGTCTTATTTGGTATTTGGTGCTTATTCTTGGGACTGACTAGCCTCCGAGAAATCTGCTCAGATGCCAAATGTATCTTTGAGACATAGCCTTAAAAGTGGGTGTGTGACCTGCTCAAGCAGATGTGTTGTTTCTTTTCTTATCACAAAGCTTCTCAAGTGAAGCTTCTTCAAGTGTTCTCTTTCTATCTCATCTCTCACTCTTATCTTTTCTTGCTTCAGCATACATGATTCTGTCTCCAGCCTTGATTTCTCAGTTCACTGTGTATCAATAATCTCAGGTTCTTCCTATGTCCAACACATCGCAATTGCCTTGGAATGTGAGTGTTAAGGTATGCTTAACATACCTGTGTTGATGACTAGTAACATGAAATAGTGTAAGATCTTACTGATACTGTGAAATTCTGTATTATTTGCAGAAACAGAATGATGGGGAAAAAGGGGGAGGGTGACACTTGTAACTAAGAAAAATTATTTTAATTTTATTACAGTCTTAAACCCTTTTTAGAATTTTCAGTTTAGGACTTTACTAATCTTGATGATTTGCACTTACAGACAAATTGTAATAGCAAGGAGGGAGATGAGTGGGAACTGGACTGGGAGTAAGGACACAATCCAAAAATTTCCATAATCACTGTGAGATTTCTAATGATCCTCTTAAAAATTAATGTGCATTTTATAGTCAGCTCTCTTCTATGTACAGCAATCTTTGTTATGATTATATTCCTTTAAAATTGCTCACCATTTGGTAAAATTGCTATTCCAGAAAAAATCTATCAAGTTATTCTTCTATACTTAGGTACTCACCAACATACCCCTCCAACCCTACTGAGGATTCACCTCCCAGTTTGTGAAACATGGGCTTATTACTATTAAGACTTAAGCCATACTCCTAATTACAGTGATTAAGACTTAACCTAAGTACATGAACATTCAAATGATAAAATTATAGGCATCTTGACAGAGACACTCTACCAATGCACCCATTTATAAAGAAAGTTCTCATTATTTTATTCTCTTCTTATCTAAACAACTGAATGCCTTGAATCCATCATCAGGTAGCCAAATATATTGTGCTAAATATGCGATTGGGCATGGCTCTCCAAGGGTGATTAAAAACTACATTGCCAGAAAAAATATGTAGGAAATAAGACATTTCAAAAAGCAATTCTGAGACCAGAAAGAAGTAAACAAATTATTCAGTAATAATGTCTAATTTCCCATATGAAAATATGCATCTATTAAAGAAAATTAGTTAAGTTTTAATATACAACCATAAGTGAATATTAAATGGTATATGCAGAAAGAAGTTAAAACCTGAATCAAAATTATATACTTTCATTTATTTTAGGTAAGCAATTTAAATGGAAGTCGTATTACAAAGCAGACTTTTGGTTATATGTCCATGTTTGAATATGAACTCTTTAAAATGCAAAATGGGAGGAAATTAAGATGCAGCATGTTTTTAGTTGACCAGGATAAAGTTTAAATGAAACAGGGATTCTATTGAAAATGCAAATCTGAAGCTTAGATGCTTGACATTTCAAAGGTACATAATCCAATAAGACAGTAGCAAAGAGGTGGAAAAATTGAGCTTGTTACATTTACCATTTGCCTACCTGTGTATAGAACTTTGTTATTTTGTATTATATATATATATACACACTCTTTGAAGCTAAAGATACATAGCATTAAGTTTAGTATTAACAGAGAAAAATTGCTTTCCTCACACAAACTCATTAAGGTCAATGGAAATCAATCCCCAAAATGAATTATCCTTTGCAGTTAAGCTTGCTCTGGTAGTTATGACATCACTATTGATGTGCAAATACACTGCTTATAGCTGGTTATCATCTCTACGTCACCAGTACTCTGTTTTGTTTGTCACCAGCAAATGTCCTATTGATTTATATACAATTAAGAAATTTGTAACTGGATCTTCTCTCTTGAGTTACCGAAATAGTTATGAGCACATTCACTTTACCAGGAGGAGAAAGAAACACTTATCTTCAAGCTTATTCACCTGGGTCTTTAGTCAGTGAGTCAATCAGAGGGAACAATGCAAGTTTCCCATGTTACCCCCTGAGATATGGAAATTCTGACTAGCAATGAATGGAAAGATTTGCATGTGGATCTTTGATGATTCACTCTCCAGTCTTCAGTATATTTTATTAATATGCAGTTAAGGTGATGCTGGGTTAAGGACCAAGACTTCATACTCAAACATGAAGAGAACAGGATATGCTCCTTTAATTCACAAGAGAAACAAAAAATGGAGGTTTTGTCCATTTGACTGGTGACATTTGCAGTGCCTACCTGGGAAGCAAAATAGACTGGTCTAGTTCTGTTGGTAATATTGAAAAATATTTATAGACATATTTTGCTAGAATTTTGCATACATACTTTAATCTTTTTAACAGATGATTAGTGGGGATGAGGAAATGAAAGTAAATCACAAATACATGTATAGTTTTGAGGGCAATGAACCATGATCATCTTGGCCTTTTCTGCCTGAAAATACTTTAAGAATATAACTTGAAAACTTCCCAGGGAAGTCATACCCAGTAATCATTGAGATAAAATTTATTTATAACATTTAAAATTTTAAATTAATAAATATTAAATTGACCTCCTAGTACTTTCTGATTATCAGCTTTTATATTGCCAAATAAGACCTACTCTTCTATATTATGTCAAAAAAGTATATGTCAGCATGCTGATGTAACTGCTGTGCAGCAGCTTGTCCAGAGGAAAATAAGTCATTTGCAAATTATAGAGGAACTTTTATTTATTTTTTAATGATTTTATTTATTTATTCATGAGAGATACAGAAAGAGAGACACAGAGACATAGGCAGAGGGAGAAACAGGCTTTCTGCAAGGAGCCCGATGTGGGACTCAATCCTGGATCCCGGGATCACATCCTGAGCTGAAGGCAGACACTCAACCACTGAGCCACCCAGGTGTCCCAGAACCTTTTATTTTTGATGCACAAGAATTATTAAATACATTATACTTTATCAAGAATAATATTGTTTAGGTAATAACTTCTGAAGGAGAATAATAAAAATATATAGAATTATATTTTTTCAAAGAAGAAAATGTTTTTTTCCCAGTCAGTTCTGTTGCTGAGATTATATGATAACTGCCATTATCTGTAAAACTTGCCAAATAGACAATTGAAGATCCTCTGAGTATTTAAAGTATAAGAAATCAGAGGGCATTTGGCAATCATTTATTTGTGGATAAATGTCCTGTTACACAGTAATCCTATTCTTGGTATTACTAATTGAACATTTGAATCTTTATGTTTCTTAATAAAAGGAAGAACAGTTTATATACTTTACAAATTCTACAAATCAGTAAATATATAATAATAACGTGTCAGATTATCTAGAAAAAAATTAGTACAGAGATTTTGCACCTAGAGTATATAGGAATATATATATTAGAATATGTATATATTTTTATAATCAAGCAAACCTTTCTTAGACAATGACTATAGATGTCAGAGTCTTCCTGACTCAATAATCTTCAATATTGTCATTATAATAAAAAAATCTGATTCATAAGCCCAAAGGCAAAATAGGTAATCTCTTCACAATAATGTTGAAAATGTCTGCAGAAGTTAAGCTATGCCATTTTCCTGGGATCACTAATCCATATAAGTCGCAGTTGGCCTCAAGTGTAGATTTAGTTTATGGCAAGTGTTGCTTGATAAGGATTATTACAACTCCTATCCTTTGAAATCTTTGTAATTGTTATATTACCTAGATACAAGGATGCTGGAAAACAGTTTATAGCATTTTCCTTCTAGCAAAACCAACAGAGGACAAAGCACTTCCTTTTGTCACTATGGTTTTATTAAGAACTCTCCAAGTGTTCTTGTAATGTTAGAAATGGCATTTCTCATGGCATTTATTTTCTTGAACAATATGAGATGAATATAAATTTTGGAACTAAACCTCTCAAAAACATTCTTTCTTAGTAAGTACACATTGCATTTTTTTCACTGATGTTGAGAATGTACAGTTAACAGTCTAAAAGAACAATGTAGAAGATTGCAATGGACTAGAAGAGATTTATAGGATGAGCTTCCTTTTAAAAGGAGTCAGGTTTATGAGTTTTCTTGAGAGATGGAGTGCTTCCCTTATTTACTCAGAGGGACAAAAACAATCAAATGTTCCATGATACTAGACCAGGATCACCAATGGGAAAACAGTAGCTGTAGTAAAGATGCACTTTACTGCATCAAGTAAAATGTCCATTTATAATGAAAAAATTATATCTTAGGAAATGAAATTAGAAGCCCCAAGGGACCCAGAAATAAACACAGTAGAAATTGAATATTGCATTACATAGACTTTAATTAGCCTTTGTTCACAGAAGGTAGCTTGCAATAGCAATTTTATTAAAACACATTAAAATAAAATTATGTTCTAAACATAAAATATAATAATCAATGCTACATGTGAGTTTATCTCAAAATAACACATTTTGCTGACGAAGAAATAATTTATGACCTTTTTTTGCTCTTATAGAAAATAAAATATCTGCATGCCTGAGTGGCATAAAGGAAACAACCCATATAAATAAAGATATTTTATATGTATTTTCAGAGTCTTATGAAAATTAGTTCTTGCTTACAGGTAGATATGCACTGTTAATATTGCATATGTGTGACTTAGTGGAACAAATGCTGTATAGTGGCTCTTAAAACTGAATTCTAGGTCTGAGATCTACCACTTCTGGCTGTCTAAGGCCATTGCTCATTGATTTAACTTCTAGGGGAATTATTTTCCTTATCCATTAAAACATGACCTAGTAACAGCCACCTTACCTGAAAATGTATTGATGTGAATACCTGGAAAAAAGAGAATTCTATAAAAATTCAGCTGCTGTGTTGACCAAAAGTTATTTTGTATTTTTCAAATACATTTTTAACTGAAATTTATTTCAATCATTTTCTTGTGTATTCTTTCCTCCATAACACAGACAACAGCGTTTGTTGCTGTAAATTTATTTTTTAAAACAAACTGAAAACACCCTAAGCTGAATTATAGATACGGAAAATATAGTAGTGACTGGTGACAATCATCCAGGTGATTCATCTTAAAAAAAAAAACAACTCTTTCAGATTCCTTAAAGAACTATGAAATAAATGGATTTTTTACTAGGAATTATCTACTCATCACCTCTTGCTGCCCATATCTGTTTTTACAAATTAATATAGAAATATATAGATGTAGAAATATAGCTTTCAGAAGTTGTGATCAGGGATCCGTCTTCTTCTTGTATAACCAGTCAGTCATTACAGGCTTTCAATTTTACAAAATTTTGAGTCCAATATCTAACATACCTCCTTCTCCAAATTCATTGCAGTTCTGAATTTTGGCTCATGGTTCTCTTATATCAACAGTTGAAATAAATTTCTGACGTGACTTCCAGACTCTTGCCTGGCTTTCTTCTTATTTACCCTTAGAGTTTGTGTTAAGCATAATCACTTAAAAGCGTTCTTACCAAAAAAGAAAAAAAAATGTATTTATTTTCTTTTTGTAAAAATTTTTATTTATTCTTGAGAGACACACACAGAGAGAGGCAGAGACATAGGCAGAGGGAGAAGCAGGCTCCCTGCAGGGAGTCTGATGGGGGACTTGATCCCAGAACCCTGGGATCATGCCCTGAGGCAAAGGCAGTTGTTCAACCACTGAGCCACCCAGCCATCTCAGTGTATGTATTTTTAATTTTACTATATGACTTCAAAAAAATTCCCTAAGTAAGTATTTATGTAACCAATAGTAGTACTTACATATTCCTGTGCTCTACATACTCACCAATGATAGATATTTTAGACTGTCTAATATTTGGCAATTTGGCATATAAAAATGATATCCTTTTATGATTTTAATATAAAGAGACTGGTAGCCAGAAGTAAAAAGAATTCCAATTTGGAAACAAAATACTTTTTTAAATTCTTTTTTTTTTAATATTTTATTTATTTATTCATGGGAGACACAGAGAAAGCGGCAGAGACACAGGAAGAAGGAGAAGCATGCTCCCCGCAAGGAGCCTGATATAGGACTCAATCCTGGACCCCGGATCATGCCCTGAGTGGAAGGCAGAGGCTCAACCACTGAGCTACCCAAGCGTCCACAAAATACATTTTTAAAATGTAAATGATCTAAAAAATGCTTGCTGAAAAAGAATTTCTACTGAGGACATTGAGGAAAGTGTTTAATGACCCTAATTCAGGTCCTTTAAAAATGCACATTTCCAGCCTCAGGCACAAAATTTTTTATTTCTGTCCTGCGTGCCAGTTACATGAATTGTTCCTTCAACACACATACTTGCCTTTATTCATGTCCTTTACAGGAACAACCTTTTGCATTTCACTACCAGGTGAAATCCAACTCATCATTTATGACTGACTTCATTGTAATGGTCCCTTGAGTTCTCGCTAACTCTCAATAACTCTCTTCCTGAGGCAGATTTGATAGTTCTGTATTTGATAGTAAGCAGCACCTTATTCCAAACTAATTGGTATTTCATTCCATCACACTGAAATATGGGAGACGAACACTGTTTCCATTTTCAATTTGTAAGTTTATTTTTTTAAATCAGGGACGATGTACTGTATATTCATCTGTATATTTTTAACCTTTAGCTCAGTGCCAAGGATAGTGGGTGTTCAGTACATTCTGAACTGGATTCCTTTTGCATCAGTCTTTGTTTATGAATCAATATGTGGTTGGGCAACATGGGCTCAGGATAAACCTGTAAAGTATGCTTAGTTTTCAGTAACTATAGGTCTACTTAAAAAGATATAAAGGTTAAAAATATCCTGTATAGTATTACTTTAATTTTTCTATTGACAGTAGATTTTATAATATATTGAGCCAAGGAGAATTTTAAAAATACATGCCTAAAGTTACCAAATAATTTAAGGTCTGTCAAGTATATTTTATAAAAATATATTAACTATTTGTATACAGCTAAATAGTTGGCGTGAATATATATAGAAGCATGCTTATATTGATCTAACTCTGTCTTACATATAGTCATATTTTGTATTTCACCAAATCTAAGACAGAGTTAATTCTAGGAAGCTCCATTATTGATATGTGACTAAGAAAGGTAAAATAAAATTGATATTTTTTATACTTATCAAATAAGCTATTCTATACTTGCTTAAACATAGACTTTATCACTTAAATGCAAATACAAAAATAGGAAAATACAAGCATAATAAATTATATAAGGTATTTCCAAAATCTTTTCATCTAACATCAAATACTTCTGAGATACTTTGCTACTCAGAGTTATTGATGTCAGTTTTTCTGCCACATGAGACCGTACCATCAAAGATATTGGTGTTGCAAGACTTTAAAGGAATCCATAAAGAACTAGTAGCTATCGAATCCAAGTTCTTAGGCACGTTTGCACTTATGTACACCAAGATAAGTTTAGATTTCTGCTTTAGGGATATTTTAAAACACATTTCTAAATCACGACTTCCCTTCCTTTTCATATTATTTGTCTCCCTGTGGGTGGTGCTCTGCTATTGTCTTTAAGATTTTTCTCAAAGCTACTAATACTTATTCTCTAAGTCTTGATGCTGGTAATTTTAAGAACTTGTGTAATCATTGTTAACTACTTCATGACTGCTGCTCTAGACAAAAGACCCACTGCAAGATGCCAGTGACTAGGATATGGATCTCAGTTTGTGATCTTAATATATGAAAAACTATGTGACATAAAGTCAGAGGAATATAGCATAATGTCTATTGACATCAATCTGTAAGATTTTACTTTCACAATGTATACATATATCATCATTGTTTAGACTTTAAGTATCTTACAATTTTATTTGTCAATTATACCTCACTAGAGCTGAAAAAATCTTCAGGATTTTATATTTTACCTTGGATTAATTATCTTTTAAAAAGTTCTTTCTTTCAGGGGATCCCTGGGTGGCTTAGTGGTTTAGTGCCTGCCTTTGGCCCAGGGTGCGATCCTGGAGTCCTGGGATCGAGTCCCATGTCGGGCTCCTGGCATGGAGCCTGCTTCTCCCACCTATGTCTCTGCCTCTCTCTCTATGTCTATCATAAATAAACAAAATAAATAAATCTTAAAAAAAAAGTTCTTTCATTTTTGAACAACTGAAACAAGTTCTTTCATTTTTAAACATTTTAAACAGCTTGAAGCAAATAGCATATACACAAATCTCACTTTTACAACGAAACTTTATTCTTTCTCACATGAGTTAACCATGACAGTATTCTTATTCCAGATTGTCATTTAGTTCATTTATTCCAACTGAAAGTGGAAACAGTTTGAAAATTAAGAATAATTTCTTTATTTTTTAATTTTATTTATTTATTTATTTATTTATTTATTTATTTATTTATTTATTATTTATTTTTATTGGAGTTCAATTTGCCAACATATAGCATAACACCCAGTGCTCATCCCATCAAGTGCCCCCATCAGTGCCCATCACCCAGTCACCCCATCCCCCGCCCACCTCCCCTTCTACCACCCCTTGTTCCTTTCCAGAGTTAAGAGTCTCTCATGTTCTGTCTTCCTCTGATATCTCCCACTCATTTTCTCTCTTTTTCCCTTTATTCCCTTTCACTATTTTTTATATTCCCCAAATGAATGAGACCATATAATGTTTGTCCTTCTCCGATTGACTTATTTCACTCAGCATAATACCCTCCAGTTCCATCCACGTTGAAGCAAATGGTGGGTATTTGTCATTTCTAATGGCTGAGTAATATTCCATTGTATACATAGACCACATCTTCTTTATCCATTCATCCTTCGATGGACACCGAGGTTCCTTCCACAGTTTGGCTATTGTAGACATTGCTGCTATAAACACTGGGGTGCAGGGGTCCTGCCATTTCACTGCATCTACTGCATCTTTGGGGTAAATCCCCAGCAGTGCAATTGCTGGGTCATAGTATAGCTCTATTTTTAACTGCCATTTCACTGCATCTACTGCATCTTTGGGGTAAATCCCCAGCAGTGCAATTGCTGGGTCATAGTATAGCTCTATTTTTAACTCTTTGAGGAACCTCCACACAGTTTTCCAGAGTGACTGTACCAGTTCACATTCCCACCAACAGTGCAAGAGGGTTCCCCTTTCTCCACATCCTCTCCAACACTGGCTGTTTCCTGTCTTGTTAATTTTCACCATTCTCACTGGTGTGAGGTGGTATCTCATTGTGGGTTTGCTATAAACACTGGGGTGCAGGGGTCCTGCCATTTCACTGCATCTACTGCATCTTTGGGGTAAATCCCCAGCAGTGCAATTGCTGGGTCATAGTATAGCTCTATTTTTAACTGCCATTTCACTGCATCTACTGCATCTTTTGGGGTAAATCCCCAGCAGTGCAATTGCTGGGTCATAGTATAGCTCTATTTTTAACTCTTTGAGGAACCTCCACACAGTTTTCCAGAGTGACTGTACCAGTTCACATTCCCACCAACAGTGCAAGAGGGTTCCCCTTTCTCCACATCCTCTCCAACATTGGCTGTTTCCTGTCTTGTTAATTTTCACCATTCTCACTGGTGTGAGGTGGTATCTCATTGTGGGTTTGACTTGTATTTCCCTGATGGCCAGTGATGTGAAGCATTTTCTCATGTGCTTGTTGACCATGTTTATGTCTTCCTCTGTGAAATTTCTGTTCATGTATTTTGCCGATTTAATTATTAGATTGTTGGTTTCTTTGCTGTTGAGTTTAATAAGTTCTTTATAGATCTTGGATACTAGCCCTTTATCTGATGCATCATTTGCAAATATCTTCTCCCATTCTGTAGGTTGTCTGCTAGTTTTGTTGACTGTTTCTTTTGCTGTGCAGAGGCTTTTTATCTTGATTAAGTCCCAGCATTTCATTTTTGCTTTTGTTTCCCTTGCCTTCATGGATGTATCTTGCAAGAAGTTGCTGTGGCTGAGTTCAAAAAAGGTGTTGCCTGTGTTCTCCTCTGGGATTTTGATGGATTCCTGTCTCACATTTAGATCTTTCATCCATTTTGAGTTTATCTTTGTGTATGGTGTAAGAGAATGGTCTAGTTTCATTCTTCTGCATGTGGCTGTCCAATACTTTCTTTCTTTAAAATGAAAAACAGGGGCTCCTGGCTGGCTCAGTCAGGTAAGCATCTGTCTTTGGCTCAGGTGATGATCTCAGAGTTCCAGGAGTGCTCAGCAAGGAGCATGCTCATCCCTTCATCCTGCTCATCCTGCCCATGTTTTTCTCTCTGTCTCTCAAATAAATAAATAAAATATTTTAAAAAGTTTTTTTTTTTAAATATTCCATTTCACAAAGACAAGTTGTTCCCTTAATTGAAAAAAATAAGTTCTAAGGATCTACTTCCCTATAAAGAGAATTGTTGAAACCTAAGATGTACTTTTGGGTAACTTCACCAGAAGTACATTTCTGAGAATTAGTCAAAATCAGAGCCTTCAAAGTACAAATGAAATCCCCAAAATAAGCCACATATTTATTTGAAGGTATCTGTAGATCGACTTCAGAGGTCAATGCACTCACAATAAAAACTGATACATAGTCCTATAATGCTACTGTAATTTTCATGATAAAAATATGTTATGTTTTCTTAGGCCAAATTTCAACTCTTCCATTATTAAAACAGTTAAGTGCCCAGATGTGATAATTCTGTAAATCAAAGAGTAGTTCATTATAAGGCAGCCAAGGCAGCTAACACGTTAGAACTCTGTAGATGGGGACACTAGCTAGTACTTATCTGTATAGCAAAGCCTTTGTTTCTGGGTCCATCAAGCTCACTACATCTTTTTATTTTTTCAATTTAAGTGGGCATGATTCTTAACTATGTGACATCTATAATATCCTTTAATTTTTAGAAAAGTCAAAGCCGTATCTACTTTAGCTCCTTTTTGTTAAGGTACTGGCTAGAGGAGTGGGGAAAAGAGTCTTACATCTAGTCCAAGCCCTTAGTTCACAGAAGTAAATTCAAGATCCTTCATTTGCATCTCCTGGCTTTTTGCAGCCCATTTCTCTCCTTGCTGCTTCTCTAACATCTCTTTGGGATACAGTGACCTCTCTGTTGCTTTGATGTCATCCTAAGATGTTGAAATCTATTGTATCCTTCGCCTAGATAAAAAATACAGACTTCTTTTTGGGGGGAGGAGAGAGGAAGTAGAAGATGACATGCTGCTTTTATATCATTTTGCCCAAGAAAGAGAACAAGAACATCTATTGGATCCCATTGATCTTGCTGTTCTCATCTCCTTTTCATCTCTCCTGACACTAAATATCTATCATTATCTCCTTAAACACCTTACAGGATCATTTCTCATCTCTGCCTTCCTCCTCTTATTTCCGCCCCTCATCTCCTTTCTTCCCTACACTTCAACTTCCTCTCTCCCTCACTCCCTCCCTTCTTCTCCTTTAATTTTTTGAATGAACACACTTATTTCCTAAGGTATATAATATACAACCTATTAGCTACTTGAACAGGGAATGAGAAAAATAAGAAGCTATGAAAACTCAGCTCTGGTTGATTTCATCCAATTATTAGCCTGCCATATCTGCTGGGCTATTACATAACCCAGAACTGGAGCCTGAGTGAGAAGGTTTGGGAATAATTCATAAAATAATTAAATGTATTCAAATGGACAAAGCTAAGTATTTCGTTTTTGTTCTTTAGTTTTAGGGAAAGACTTATGTCCAAGGACCTAAGTAAGTTGTGTTTGGGGATACAAGACATGAAAAATAAAGGGAGGAGAAAATAGAAATATACGGGCAGGTAAAAACATTGAGGAGAAGAATTGAAAGAATGTTAAATAGAATACAGACGTTATGTGACTGAGGAATTTGTTAAACCTACAGCACATCAGCCATACTTTCTTCTAAGCTCCAGACTAAATGTGAATCTAGCCTATGAATCCTTATTTTTAACTCCTCAAGTATATTCTCCAGGTGGCCTAAGCTCAAACTAATAAATGTATTATCTATGTGTTTTGTCATTATGGAGAGTGGAATTTGAAAAGTTCACCCCTTTCATTCTGATTGTTCTTTGTGGACTCTTCTTCCTTTGAATCCACTGAGACTATGTCATGTAAATGTCATTCCGGATATTTTTAAATAAATAAGGGTAACTCAAGTTCATTCAAAAGAAGCCAAAAGACAAACACTGGAGAATTTAAGGGAACAGAATGGAAATAGCTAGATGATTACACTCCTTTCAATATTATGGTGGAATATATACATTTAGTGAGTTTAGTTATTCATTAAGTATATATCTATTACCACTGTGTGCTCAATATGTTTTCAGGTGCTAAAACTTGGAAATTTGGTCCTAGAAGTCAAAATAATCTAGATCAAAATCTTAGGAGCTATGTAAATGCATGTAAGTGGTTCGTCATTTATAAGCTGATAATAAAATTGAAGATTAAGATAATGCACTTAATACTTAGCAGAGTGCCTGGTTTATAAGAGATACCTCATAATAATTAGGTTCCATCTGTCATATATAACCACCTATGCAGGAGAGTCATTCACTGTTCAGGGATATATGATTGATCAGAGATATCAGAAATGGCTTCATAAAATAAACTATATTAAGGCTGAATCTCTTTGTTTTTTTTTCCCCAGATTTTTAAATCAATTGAATTTTATATTTATGAAATAACTTTTTGATTATTAGGAAATAATATATGCCCAGTGTAAAAAAGGCAAATGTTCATACAAAGTAATAATAATAGTAAGAACTAATATTGATCGAGAGTAAATTAAGTGCTTACATTCATGTCTAATCTTTGCTGCAGCATATGTTTTAAAATTGATTCCATTATTGTATCTTTTAGGTGCTATCCAGACACATGAATATATGTATATAAACACAAACACACATACATACATGTATATAATCAAACACAAAAATATTTCCTTTTAAGGTTTTTTAATTTAACGCTGAATTTTGTATTTATCGAAAAATATCATATTTAAAATGTTGAATCTCCTCCAATAACCTTGTGGAATTTTTCAAATCTATCAAACATTTCTTTAATATCATCCAATAGAGTCTTGTCTTTTTGAAATAGAGATCTTATAATTATTTCAAAAAGATTCTCTATAATCTTAAAAGATTATAAGATCTTTTTAAAACAAGATCTTACTTATAAGTTTTATTACTGTGTGTCTTTACATCAGGCCAAGATGGAGGGTAGGTTTGGAAAGACAACATTTTAAACTAAAGAAACAAATACATAGAACTATGTGCATATACATAGAAACAAAAAAATTATGGTATAGTCTATAGGACCTTATAATTGATTACCATGATTTCTAGACTGCTCAGTTGAAGGGAACGCTCATTTTTTCCCTGTCAGGGATGTCGTATTGTGAAGAGAATAAAAATATACTTGGTCTTTGTTCCTTTTCTGGAACTCCTAAAACCCTTAAGTTTCCTAAGTGATGAGAGCTTAAAGGTGTCTTTTAAATTATGTAAATGAGGCGATATTTGAAATGACCTAAGGATGGGGGCTGGTTGCCAGGAGGTTTGGAATTTTCCCTGTGAATGGAGGAATTTGGAATTTCCTCCTGTGAATGGAGGTTTGGAATTTTCCCTGACACCACCTTCCTACCTCTGTAGGAAGGGTGGAGGTACTAGAGCTTGAATCCATCACCAGTGATTAATGACTTAATCAATCATGCCATGTAATGCAGCCTCCATAAAAACCCAAAGGCATTGGATTCTGAGAGGCTCCAAGTTGGTGAATACTTGTGGGAGTGCTGGAAGAATTGCATGCTTGAAGAGGTCACTTAAGCTCCAAGCCCTTTCCCCATACCTTACTCTATTATCCCTCCCTTCTACCTGGTTGTTTCTGAGTTATACTTTTTTATTTTAAACTGATGATTTAGTAAATAAATGTTTCTCTGAGTTCTGTGAGGCGTTCTAGTAAATTAATCAAACCTGAGGTGGCAACTGTTGGGACCTAGACAGTCAATGAGAAATATAGGTAATGATCTGAACTTGTAGCTGGCATCTAAAGTGGAGTAGGAGACAGTCTTGTGGGATCTGGCTTCTTGTGGCCTGTTATCAGGAAAGTTAGCAATCTGCCCTGGTAGCATTCTACAAGCAAGGCCACAAGAAGCCAGATCAAACCAGACAGGTTTGAGACAAGTCAGTCAGAGACTCTGACCCAGTAAGGAAGAAAAAGCATGAAACCCAGCACCCAAAGAAATCTACCCCCTCAAATAACAAATATCCCACTCCTTAATTAACAACTGTCAATAAAAGGTAGAGACTCAAACTCCAGGTGTAGCTCTCCCTTGAGCTCTCCTGCTTTCCTGCTCATAGCTTCAGTGTGTTCTCTCCTTAATAAACTCTTCACCTACACTGCTTAACCATTGTCTATTCTTTCCTTGAATTATTTTCTTGTGATGAGACTAAGCGACTCTGGTGTTGACCCATGGATGGCTGGGCAGAGGCCACAGGACCCAAGGCCTCCCCATTCCACCCAGTACCACCGATAACACCTGTAATCTTACAAATTGCACATTTAATTCCTATGGTTATTTTCTTTCTATTTTTTGTAAAGATTTTATTTATATTTATTCATGAGAGACAGAGAGACAGAGAGACAGAGAGAGAGAGAGAGAGAGGGAGAAGCAAGCTCCATGCAGGGAGCCCAATGTGGGACTTGATCCCTGGACTCCAGGATCACACCCTGGGCCTAAGGCAGGCATTACACCACTGAGCCACCCAGGGTTCCCTGGCCCTCTTTTTTCTAAAAAGCTTCTTCCAGTTCTAAAGTTCTACGATCAGTCAAATAATCTTTTTTTTTATTATTTAAATTCAATTAACCAAGATGGACCACATACTTATTTTCAGATGTAATATTCAATAATTTATCAGTTGTATATAACACCCAGTGCTTATCACATCACATGCCCTCTTTTTTTTTTTATTTTAAGATTTTTATTTACTTATTCAAGAAAGACACACAGAGAGAGGCAGAGACGTGGGCAGAGGCAGGCTCCCCATGGGGAACCTGACGCAGCACTCCATCTCAGTACTCTGGGATGGCACCCTGAGCCAAAGGCAAGATGCTCAACCACTGAACCACCCATGCACCCATCACATGCCTTCTTTAATGCCCATCACCAAATTACTCCATCCCCCAACCCATCAAATAATCTTTATTAACAAAACTAAATGAATAAGTGTAGAAAGTTTAACTGTTTTTCACGTTCAGCTCTTTCTCTCCTTAATATTCTTCAAGAATTGTGGAATGAAGAATAATTTTAATAATTTTAAATGACTGTTGCAAAGATGATAGTACAATGAAGCTGAAATTTTAAAAAATCATTTAAAAAGAAACTAAATGCAAACTTTTAAAGATAAGCACTTAAAATACCTAAAACTGTAAGTAATACTGTATATGACTATGTATGAAATCTGAGCATGATTTTAGCATATCTTTTGTGCTAAAAGACTTCAATGTACAATGACAGCTCCTGATAATAAATTCTGGGATAAATATAATTCTAGATACTTATATTTTTATCTTTCCAAAGTCAACAAAGTGGAAGAAATATTCCATAACAAAGTATTTTCTAATCGTTTTCCAAAAATCCCTTAGTCAAAAAGAAAACACTGCCAGAGGAATTTGAAATAAAAAGGTTTTTTTTTAATTTAAAATAAAGTTTTTAAATATATATAAGTTAAAATATATATAAGAATATATCTAAGCCAAGAAAAAAAATATGACAAAGTTATTCTGACCCATTCTCAGTCCAAACCTATTTCTAATCCAAAAGACTGCTTATTTTTTCAAGGTTAGCATAAATATGCATGAAATATGCAAAAGACCTTGATATTTCACAGATTTTGACCTTTTTGAGTTTGCCTCATGAATTTATTCCCACATCTTGCCATTTAAGTTCATTTTCTTTTATCTTGAGTCCACATATTTACTGGCCATTTAAATTAGTTACCAACACCTCTCCATCAAAGGGTATTTATGTCTTTTTCTATAACTGACTTTGTAACTTTTTTTCCCCTCTGGAATAAATTGTTGGTGATTCTCTGAGGATGCTTTTCTGTGGGGGACATACAGAAAACAAGTTGCTAGTGCTCCCAGTCCCAGAACATGGAATAACCTTTCCTATACTCCAATATTATCCTAAAATTGTGGTTGTCATTTTGTTTTATTTTGTTTTTGTTTTGCTTTGGCTTTTTGTTTGTTGGTTTCCAAGCCTTTAGTATTAGAAAAAAAAATCTGCTTAATTTTGGCCTCGTCACCTATCATTCTATGAAGTCAGGTAGTTACAGGTTTGAGAATTTCACAAAACCTTTCCTTATATGTCAGCATAAAAAATGAAATAATCACAGTATGTCATGTGCCATAGAACTCGGCTGCAAAATATAGGTAGCTATTATTATTATTAGTCACAGTATTATCTGATAATGTTCTCATTAGAATTATTCCTCAATGAACAAGTTATATCACTAGGATTAATAACAAATAACTAAAAGACAGTGACCTTGTAGTTTTAAGATGGACTTGGAGCAGAAAACTGAGTATTTCACATGGGTTGTTATTGAGCCCAACCATGGAAAACTCAGACAAGACTGGAGACTCTGGAAAGAGACAGATTTCTTTAATACTACAGGATTAATACAAATGTGTTTTGGGGCGCCTGGGTGGCTCAGTGGTTGAGCATCTGCCTTTGGCTCAGATCGTGATCCCAGGTTCCTGGGATCAAGTCCCACATCAGGCTCCCCGCAGGGAGTCTGCTTGTCCCTCTGCCTAAGTCTCTGCCTCTCTCTCCATGTCTCTCATGAATAAATAAATAAAATCTTTTAAAAAGTGTGTTTTTATCATTTTGGTCACTGGCTGGTAAGCCTGAACATTGTATTTCTGTGATATTGCTATTAATTTCATCCTCTTCCAAATAACGTTAATATTGCCATCATGTTAATTGGTCAAAATGAACATCAGTTTGAAGATACTTCCTTACTAAAGTGCCGAAAGGAATACTTTCTTATTAATAAGCAGTAAGAGTGATTTTGTCAATCAAAAGATGGACAGAAAGAAAGAGAGATGAGAGAGGGAAATTAACATGTAGTGAATATTTTATGTTTGCTAGGCACTTTCACTTATGCCATCCTCTCAGTAACCGTTTTTCCCTTGGTAATAATATATACTGAATTCACAATAAACCTGTGAAGCTCCATAATAACATTCTAGATGGTGAAAGCACAAGGGTGTGTTGCCTCATAAAACTGGTTTGTGATAAAGCCAGGTTCCCCTAACTATAAAGGCAATGCCTGGGGCAGAGCGGGTGGCTCAGTGGTTTAGCGTTGCCTTTGGTCCAGGGCATGATCCTGGAGGCTCGGGATCGAGTCCCATGTCAGCCTCCCCACATGGAGCCTGCTTTTCCCTCTGCCTGTGTCTCTGCCTCCCTCCCTCCCTCTCTCTCTCTCTCTCTCTCTCTCTCTGTGTGTGTCTCTCATGAGTAAATAAATAAAATCTTAAAAAAAAAAAAAAGGCAATTCCATTTCCACCACACCATGTTGATAGAGAGACCTTGTTCTGTCGCTCTTATTTCCAGAAATAAGCCTAAGGTATATATCAGTTAATGTAGGAGTAATTCCTTCAATAAAAATAATGTGGATAAAATCATCTTAATGTAATATGTTTATCCCTGTGTAGATAGTATTTCCTTACATCATTATGGTGTATGGGATTCTTTAAATGAATTCAGAAAATAATTTTTTAAAACTCATAGAAGACCCAAATATATTATTTTCAAATTATAGTAATATGCTCCACTCAAGTTTTAAGATTACCTCACTTGCATAGTATCATTTAGAAATTTTTTAAGGAATAGATTTCTTGAATGACCTAGGACTTTTTGATAGTTTGTAAGAAAGAACACCAGATGAAAATGGTAGGACATACATTGTGTAATTTATTCGCCATGTTATATTATTTTTCAGGCACTTAAAAATCCAAAAAATGTAACCTCTCTTTTCCCTTTATTTTGAAATATCGGAAAAAAGTATTATTTTCTGCAGGGGAGAATTGCATGAGATAGCCTTTGCTTTGTTCTAACACCATTACTTTCAAATTTCATATTAATTGTTAGTAATATATTCCTGAATGCTATTTTTCTGTATTCTCATATAAAATATTTTAGTCAATCATGAACTATGTCATATGCTTAAGATATTTAAGAATAAAACAGTATGTTTGTATGTGTTTTCAGTCTAAGTGTATGTATCAATGCATGCACAATTCATATGTTATGATCAGCTTGATGGCAGGAGATAACACTAAATTAATATTGAATTACTTCTTTCATCCAACAAATGTTAATTTAGCTCTATAGAATACCAGGGACCAGATTCATTCATTTATTCATCCTAGAGGTCCTAACAGTGAATTAGGTAGTTGGAGTCTTTGCTATGTGAAACTTAAAATCTAGCCTGGGATGTGGTAGTGAAGGAAAAACTGCACGAATACAAATAAAATGACAAATTTAATATATTGTAAATATCATGAAGCAAAATTATCAGTTGCTCAAAATAGACCTGGTTTATTCCGTGTGTGTGTGTGTGTGTGTGTGTGTGTATGTGTGTAAATGAAAGGGTAACTCTTTTCATATTAAAAATGTCTTTGTTTGAATGAAGATGTATAATAGTAACTGTAATTATGTTGAAACATCCTTTAATTACTCGGATCAATCTTAATTATGATGTATTTTTTGATACAGCATTATCTTATGCTTGCTAGTATATATTTTTTTAGAATTCTTGCATAAGTGACATGAATGCTAGGAATGTTTCTTTGTCCAATTTTTAGTTAAGATATCAGCAGTGTGGTGCTTTCCCTATGACTTTTCATATCCTTTTATTTATTTGGACCTAGACTTGACAATATTTAGCTATAAAATTATTTGGGGGGATACTCTTTGATAATATTATCTATTTGTTTTCTGTGGAAATAAATCTTAGAGTTTCCTTGCTGGGATAATATTTGATAAATTATAATTTCCTGAAGAGTCAACAGTTTCATTCAGATTTTCAAAAATATTTATGTAAAGGTATAAAACTAATATCCTAAGAGTTTTATATTTTTCTCTTATGATGGTTATTTTATTTTTCCATTTAATATTTTGTTTTTCTATTTTTTAAAAAAAATAGGTTAGCTGGCAATTTGCAAATAGTTTGTTATTTATTATTTCTGAGTGCTTTTTTTAATTCACATATAAAATATGTATTTTAGGAGCACCTTGGTGGCTCAGTGATTGAGTGTCTGCCTTGGGCTCAGGGCATGATCCCGGGGTCTTGGGATGGAGTTCCACATCAGGCTCCCTACAGGGAGCCTGCTTCTCCCTCTGCCTCTGTCTCTGCCTCTCTTGGTGTCTCTCACAAATAAATAAAATCTTTAAAAAATAAAATAAAATATGTATTTTATACTTATATATTATATTTTTATGTTATGTGGGGTTTTCTTTCTCAGCACCACTATGTAATCTGATTTTTGCTTTTAAATATGTAAAATTTGAAGGTGTCATGAATCAATTCATTGACTTCCCCTCTACAAAACAACAACTGCTTTCTTCACTTCGTAGAAGTTCTCTTTTCCAGGTGACATTGAAAGTGTAGCAAGACTTCACTTTGATAAATTTAGGTACCAAGAAAATCCATAATGTAATTCAGCAGCAGTGCTCAATATACAGGAAATACTATTTCCCAACCATCACTAAAAGTAACACTTGCTTTGGAAATGTTAAGTCGCATTCAAGCCTAAAAGATATGGTAAAATGTGATCCACTATATCATAATTTTCTATTTAAATTTTAGTTATGCTTATTCCTCCACAGTCTTTCATGGTGTATGGAATTAACCAGGACAGTAAAGTGAAGGTCAATTTTGATGATACATTCTTCTTAGTCATCAACAGTCATCTTATCATTACAAACTTCTACTTCTCACCTCTCATTAAATTTGGAGTAAATACACATGACTCTGCCTCCAATGTCATTACCTTGGTCTAAGTCACCATCATTTCCAGCCTGAGTAGTTGCAATAGATCCTTAGTTTGTATCCTTGAATTGACCTTTGTACTTCTCAAAACATTTGTAGACATTAGCCAGTATGATATTTATAAATATAAATCTGATATTATCACTTCACATTAAAGCATCTCAGTGGATAAAACTCTTAGATCACATAGGAGAAAACCTAGTAGACCTTGGGTATGAGAAAAAGGCATGATTTAGGACAGACATAACTAAGAAATTGGGATGCTTTAAAATTTAAAACTTCTGTTCTGTAAGAGACAATGTCAAGAGAATGAGAAGAAAAACCATAGACTGGGAAAAATATTTGAAAAATATATATCAGATAAAGGACTGTTATTCAAAATATCCAAGGAATTCTTAAAACTCTACAATAAGTAAACAAACAAGCTGATTTGAAAGTAGGCCAATGTCTGTCCTTGCAAATGCAGCCACCTGGCCCCACCCAGCCATGGTCCTCCCCACCATGTTCTTCAATACTGCCCTAGACTGCAAGTCACATCTCCTTCATACTGTTTGGAGACTAAGTTCCAAAAACAGCAGAAAACTTCCATGTTATGAGAACTAGGGAGAAAAGATTTGGTTATAAAGTTTCCTGCTTTCACAGGATTATTCCAGGAGTTATGTGCCAGAGTGGTGACATTATAATGGCACTGGTGGCAAGTCCATCTATGGGGAGAAATTAAATTATGACAATTTCATTGTGTGAAGCACACAACACAGGTCCTGGAATCTTGTCTGTGGCAAATGCTGGGACCAACAGAAATGGTTCCCAGTTTTTTGTCTGTACTGCCAAGACCTGAGTGGTTGGATGGCAAGCATGTGATCTTTGGCAAAGTGAGATAGGGCAGGGATATTGTGGAAGTCATGGAACACTTTGGGTTCAAGAATGGCAGGACCAGTGAGAAGATCACCATTGCTGAATGTGGACAAATATAAAAATTTGACCTGTGTTTTAACTACTAGACCACCCTTTCTGGAGCTCTGGAGAGCACCCATTCATCCCCATCTGGTCGAAATATCCTATAATCTTTATGTTCTTGCTACTGTTCTCTGGGTTCCATATATTCCTTACTCCGTTCCAAGTCTAGCTGGATTGAAGAGTTAAGTTGATGTCTATTAAATAAAAACTAAACAACAACAAAAGTAGGCCAAGGCCCTTAACAGACCCCTCATAAAAGAAGATACACTGATGCCAAATAAGCATATGAAAAGATGTTCCACCTTAAGTCACATCAGGAAAATGCAAATTAAAATAACCATGATATACCACCACACACCCATTAGAATAACCAGAATCTGGAAAATTGACAACACCAAATACTACACCAAAGGTAAGGAAATAGAACAACATAAACTCTCATTCATTGCTGGGGGAAAGGCAAATGTCTCACACTTTAGGAGACGGTTTGACAGTTTCTTATTAGACTAAATATATTCTTACCATATAATCCAGCAATCACACTGCATGGTTTTTACTCAAAGGAATTGAAAATTCATATCCACAAAAAAGTTTGCACATGGATGTTTATAACAGCCTAATTCATAACTACCCCAAATTGGAAGCAATCAAGATGTCCTTTGGTAGGTGAATGGATAAAGTGTGGTACATAGCCAGACAGTGGAATATGATTCAAGACTAAAAAGAAATGATCTATCAAGCCATGAAGAGATATGGAAGAAACTTAAATCAGTATTTGTAAGTCAAAGAAGCCTCTCTAAAAAGCCTACCTACCGTGTGATTTCAATTATATGATGTTCTAAAAAAGGTAAAACTGTGAAGATAGCAAAATGTCAGTGGATGCTAGTCAACAATAAACCATCTCATATGGCTTTATATTCTCTTAGAGACAAATATGAAATAACATGAAATTTAAGGCCCTATGGTGAAGAGAATTCCACCTGCATATCTAATTTTATCTTATTCCACATTTAATCTCTCTCACTTTGGTAATTTTCTCAATTCTCACATATGCCAAACTCTTTTTCCATCTGAAAATTGTGTATACATGGTTCATTTTGCCTAGAATATTCATATCTTTATCTCTTTCTCCTTTACCAGGTATAAGTCTTTGTGTAGTTTTTCTCAGAGATGCACATTGTAAACATTTAATCTGTAGTATTTTCTTTTCTTTCATATGATTTATCACAAACTGTAATTACATATTTGGTGATACATTTATGTCTCAACTATAGTAATAGTCCCAATTGGCAAGAACTGTGTCTGTCCACCAGTATATATCTTTCATAGTTAGCATAATGAGTAGTCTGTAGTCACTCAAAAATGCTGGTTTTGACTGACTGATTGACTTTACTGTTAGTAAATTTTTTTGCTTCATTATCTTATCTTGTCCTTATAGTAATTATAGATGGCAGGTTATTATTTTTCATACATTACAGATAAGAAAACTAAATATTGAAAAGTTTCTAAATCCCAAAATAATATAAATTCAGAAAGTAAAACATTTTTAAATTATCATTCCTATTAACTTCAATGGTATTTGTTTATTTTTGTGAAGATATATTAAATTGGACCAATCAAGAAATCCATAGTGCTTAATGGTTGAGTTACCCCTAAAAATTATTATATAGAACAGTATGGAGATTCCTCAAAAAAATTAAAAATAGAAATATCATACTATCCAGTAATTCCATTACTGGATATTTACCCAAAGCATACAAGAAGACTAATTTGAAAGAAAAAAAAAATTACTCCGGTGTTACTGTAGCATTATTTATACTAGCCAAGCTATGTAAGCAAGTTAAGTGTGCCCTGATAGCAGAATAGATAAAAAAAAATAATGTGGTGTATATACAAAATGAAATCTTAGCCATAATAAAGAATGAGAGATCTTGCCATTTGTGACAATATGGATGGACCTAGAAAGTGTTATGTTAAGTGAAGTATGACAGACAGAAAAAGTCAAATATGGTATGAGTTCATTTATATGTGGAATCTAAAAAAACAAAACAAATGAACCAACCAACCAAACAAACAAACCCTCAAACAGACCCATAGTGAGCAGAGAACAAACTGGTGGTTAGCTGAAATGGAAAAGGGCAAAATGGGTGAAAGGGAGTGAGAGATACTATCTTCTAGTTATGGAAGTCATGGGAATAAAAGGTATTGCAGTGTGGAACTATAGTCAGTAATTATATAGAGACGGATAAGAGCTACACTTGTGGTGAGCACAGCATAATGTATAGAGTTGTCGAATCAGTATGTTGTACACCTGAAACTAATACAACACCGTGTGCCAACTCTACTTCAATTTAAAAAATATATGTTTTTTAAAATATATATATATATATGTTTTTAAGAACAGGTCCTAATTTTTATCATAAGTAGCAAAAATACTAACTTCTGAAAACTTTTCATAGTTTTGACTTCTTTGTATTAATTATACTACTACCTACTTCATAACTATATTAATACAAATTTTTGAAAATATACAAAAGATTTAAATGTATATAGCTGTGTAAAGAAAATAAAAGTTTGGAAAATAGGATAATAATAGGACACTCATGAGGTAAATAACAACATACAAAATGCATTCTAGGAGTGATCTGAAGATTAAAACCAAATTCACACAAATTACAGAACTGGACTCTGAGAAAAAAAATGATTCTCATGGGTCATCACAGGGAAAACAATATGCCAATTAATGAGGAACACCTTCAATAAGAGTTGTATAGTGAAAATAATAGCGAAAATAATAATGAGTTTCATGGTGATGTGTATTCAGCATCCCTCAAGATAGACTGATGGAATAAAAATAAAAATTAAGTTTCTATGGAACCAAATGATATAGCCTCAATAAAGCCTCTGATGCAGAGCGGTCACTGTTATTTTAGTTCAAGGATCTTATATGAACAAACGTAACAGCAGGTTAATTACAAACAAACTTATGGTGATAATCTAGCTATATTATCCCAAGCAATTGGTCTCTTTCTTTCCTGACAAGAAGTCTCAAGTATCAAATTTAAATAGTTATTTTTACTTTTAAGTTAATGGTTTTGTTTCCTATATATACTATAGCAAGTGACATGAACATTTAGCATTAGAGAGATGAGAATTACCCTGAGGAAGTTCATATGACAAATGAAAGATTATTGCAGACTCACTCAACACACAGCTCCATTTTCAGTTTTAAGATCTTGAAAGGACTCCTCATTAATGGTTTTCATCTTTGTATATGGCCTGCCATGTTTATGCTATTTCTGATAAACTACAATTCTTAAATTTATATTTGACATACTAGTACTTTCATTTAACATTATCCTCATATTGAGATGATCCTGTGGTTTTTAGATAAGAAAGTTTTATTGTACTGCAAGGTCAAAATTATGGTGTTTAACCTGAAACTATATAGTCTCTCTCTTTTTTTTTTTTTTTCTGAATTCACAAATTTTGTTAGGAGAGCCCCACAATATAACAGCAACTAAACTCACAGGCTAAGTTTAAAGCCAGATAGAGTTTTATTAAATGACTAACTTGAGAAAACCTGACTAGAGTAGAGAATTTAATAGTTAGGATTAGATGATATCATTTGCTAACTGAAAAAGCTATAAATTAAATGACTCAGCAGCTTCATTATTCTCTGTATCAAGAGCTCAGAGGCTAATGATCTCATGTATCTAGAAGGAAACAGGCAGAGAAAGAAAGAACAGTTCTTTACAGTGCTGTCACCCGGAAGCAATAGGATATTATCATTAAGTAGTTATTTATTGATGAGAAATGTTAAAAACTCTAGTTTAATTTATGTACATGGTCTTAAAGTCAGATTGATAACAAGTCTGGTTTTATGGATTACCTCCTAGAGTCGGAGTGCTGAAACTTGAGGTGTTTTGGTTTGAATTATATCAAAACATCCCACAACTATTATAATAGAGAGTGAAAGCTGTTTCTGATAAAAGTTATATTTTTTAGAACGTTTGGCTAGAACTTGTCATGGTGGATTGAATGTATTTTAAATTGAATGTTATGTAAGCCTTTAATAAAGATGTGAATGAAAATCACTTAGGAACAGGGAAACTAAGCTAAAGTTAATTTTAGCTTTCCTCCATCATTTTAAATAATTGTTTTCTAGAATGAGAGCTATGAAACCAGAAGGCTTTTTGAATGTCTTATGCAAATGACAAGTAGCAATGGTTCCAAATGTGTTTGCAAACAATGACAAACGATAAAGACAACTTCTGTAATCCTAAAACCAACAAAGAAGAAAAAAACCTATTTTCAGCCACATATGGGTAGAAATAGATGTTTTTCTGTCACAGAAGAAAAAACAAATGATTGACAATAGATTCAATTTATGACCATACGCATGGAAAATGTGTGATAACTCTGTAATTAAATTGTAGACAATAGCACATTCCCAAGTGTAAGGTGGCACATGTTATCAACAGCTTGGTGAAATCATCCAGCTTGACACATCATCCGGAATATGATAAAATAGGTAAGTATAAATTAATTTTTTCCAGCTGCATAAACAGAGGATAAGGAGGAAAATAAGGGAATTTTTATTATTTAATAATTACTGATATTTTTCATTTTTAATTAAACAATTTGGTTACCTGTTTTTCCTTCTAAGAATAATAAATAAATAAAGAACACGATGTCAAAAAAAATTTTTTTTCTGGTTATCTATGCTGGCAGAGTACTTCCACGGCTGGAATATTAATTTGTTTAATTAGCCAAGATGACTCAAAGGAGGCTTCGAGTGGAGCTAAACTGGTTTTGACTATGGAATCTACCAATTATTATCAGAGAAAACGAAAAGCAAGTTACTTAACTCTCTCCTGAACTCCATCTATAGTTTTCTTATCTGAATGAGGAGATATAATCAAAAACAGAGTTACTCTGAGAACTAAGATATCACATATTAAAAAATCTTTGTTACAGGGCAGCCCCGATGGCGCAGCGGTTTAGCGTCGCCTTCAGTCCAGGGTGTGATCTTGGAGACCCGGGATCGAGTCCCACATCGGGTTCCCTGCATGGAGCCTGCTTCTCCCTCTGTCTGTGTCTCTGCCTCTCTCTCTCTCTCTCTCTGTTTCTCATGATAAATAAATAAAATCTTTAAAAAAAAAAAATGTTTGTTACATACTAGTTGCTAGTTGTTAAATTTATTTTCATTCATTTCCACATACATAAATTTTCCAGTGACAAAATGATACAAAAAGATTTGTTGTAAAAATAAGACTCATTTGTTGAATCTATCCTGTGAATTAGTTTCTGTGTATATTTACATTAGTAGGTCTCTGGTAAAATCAAAACAAGAAACAAACAACAAAAAGAAAAGCCAAACAGATCGTTCTTGTTTGGACATCATTCGTACCAGTGTTATCTGTAGTTGGATTTTTTGGTCCTTTGGAGCCATCCTACTTGAATTTTTCTTAATGAGCTTCTTTAGCTTAGAATCTTGGAAAAAGTAGAATTAGTTCATAAAAATCTGAAGCACAATGCATGGATGACTTCTATGCCGTTAGTCTCAGTTCATTTTGAAACACAATTTTTTTCTATTTATACTGTACTAGAGCTTCACATTTGACAGTGAATATAACCTTATCATTAGAAATTATATTTGCTTGACACATTAATAACCACTGTACTAACTAGTATTACCTTCTTAGCTTTCACACATATATGTAACTGATAACCGTTTTTTTTTTTTTTTAAACTGGTGGCCTGATGTATACAAACTACAGAGAACTTCTATATAAAACATTACCCTTAAAAAAAATAATAAAAAAATAAAACATTACCCTTGTGCAAATATTTTGAGGTATAATTTTGCTTACTACATATTCCTTTAAACTTTATATCTTTATGTGTAGGAAACGCCTTTTTTTCATATTACTAAGTAAAGTCCATTTCTTGTTAATTGGACACATCACAGATATCTCTATTGACTATGAGTCTCTTTATCACATTAATCTATGCTGATTTTATTTACTTCCTCTCTCTTTTGCCAGCTCCAAACTTATCAGCAAACTCTATGACTGTACCTTTGAAATAAACACAGAATCTTCACTTTCACCCCTCCCCCATTAACGTCTCTGTCCAAATCACCATCAGCACTGTCTTACAATAACCTCTAATGGCATCCGGTGCTACAACCCTTGTGCTTCTAAGGTCTGTCCTCTGCATAGTGGCCCAAGCCATCCTTTTAAAATGTAACTCACATTATGTCACTTTTCTACATAAAATATTTCAATGGCTCTTCTTTTTTTGTTTTTTGGCTTTTTCTTGAATAAAATCAAACCAGCTGCTGAAATAAATAGGCCCAAATTTTGGACAAATTATTTTGATTCTAATTCTTCCTCTGATTGATGAAATGAGGTAATTTACTCAGTTACATTTGTTTTGCTTTTAACAAAACCATAAAAAGAAAATCCAATGATATTAATGAGAGTAACAAAGCAAATAAAATGTGTAGTTAATTCTAAAGCATATACTCAATTCACCAGTATAAAATAATAATGTCAAATATAAGTCATATCATGTCATTCTTCAGTCAAACTATTAATTATTTTGAATATTAAAAGTTATATCTTTTAAGTTACAACACTTCTGGGCTTTATTTTCCTTTTTAAGGTACGGTAATCTGGATGTTTCCAAATTTCCTTTGTAGGCAACTGTTCTATAATTCTGTGTATGTGGAATATTTCAGGTTAAGACATATTTCCTAGAAAAAATAATAGCACAATTTTATCTTTTTAGTAGTATTACAGCAGAACCACTGAGTAACAAATAATTTTGATGTTCCACTTTTACTCTCTATTTTACAATAAACACAGGAGGGAGACCCCCCAAAATTGACCCCTATCTATGAAAATAAACATAGATTTTTAAATATAATCACCATGTACTTCTAAAAATCCAGCTTTATATTTTAGAGTTTATGTGTGAGGCTGTTGTGGTTTTCAACAGTGTGGATGAAACTCATCATTTCAGTGTAGTAAGATCTAGTAGCCCAAAATAAATATTGATATTAGATGTGAAGACATCATTGAATGTAAATATACCTTAGATACTCAGGCAGGGCAGAAAAATAGAATATTAAAGAAAATATGCACATAAAATATTTTCTAATTTGCATACCAGCAAAGTGCTATAGAGCAGTATTTTCCAAAGACTGCTGCTCTCTGCCCACCTCTGGCCAGAATCATTTTTGTAACTCAAGTCCTTTTGCCAATCTCTATTGAAATACATCATGTCAATTAATTCTCCTTTAAAAGAGGCTCACTAAATATTCATATTCTTGCACCAATGGGGAAAGTTGTTGTTGTTGTTGTTGTTGTTGTTTTTCTATCTGCATGAAATTAAATCACATACTTAAGTAAAACTCCCTATTCCAGTAATCTGAATAGTTTTACCTTTACTTTTTTCTTTAGTGTATATGGGGGAGATAGGAGATTTGTAAAAGCAATGCTATTGCTTACAGAAAATATATCTCATTACTGATTCTCTCAATGGCTTTAAATTCTTTCTGACATGCAAATCCCTGAGGTTAAAATTCTATTTAAAGTTCATATTTGAGTTTATAATGGTTCTGCTTCTGTACTGATTTAGATTTAATCAGAATGTGAAATAAAAAGAACACATAACCTTTTACATCTAAAGCAGATTATATAATATTTGTAATTAATAAGCATCACTACATGGATAAATGGCATTCTGCATGACAATTTTATAGCAACATTAATATCAATGGTAAATGTCAAAGTAACCAAATGTCAAAGCATTTTCTTTACCTTATAAATACTCTTCTTATAACAAATGGTGTAGCACCTGTGAATGGATGATGAAAGCATCCTGGGATTTGGGAAAGAATTCACAAGCACATGATAAAGGAGTTAAATCATCACTCCAGTTTACATGGGAGCTCCCCAAATACTGTTTCAAATAGTTGATTTTTTAAAATGAGCTAGTAATGTCAATTTAGGGTTAATTGGGGTATTGTAATGTTTAACTATTTTGCTGGTCAAATATAAGACTGACCTAACAATTTGTTGAGCATGGATTCAAATCAAACTACTAGGCTATGATGACTGTAGCTAATAGTTTTTTTGAATGAGTGATCAATTGGAAAAGAAGGATAACGACCACTCTACATTTAGAAATTCATCATTTTACATTATTTCACATCATTTCAATAACTGAAACTTCATTAGCATCTGTTTCTTTGTACATTCTCCAATATTGGCCATTTCTGTCATTCTCAAATATTTCTGCCAAAAGGAAACATTAGTGTTTTCCATGCTGCGCTGTCCTCAACCTTAAAAGTTGTTCTACTATTCCCAATTTAGCAATCTCTCCTTTGAAGATCTTTCATGACATTTATCAACCCTTAATACCACATAAAACTTCATAGTCTTTCTTCGGTCTTCCCTCTCTTCCTGTATCCCTTCTGTTTATCCTTCCAGAGTTTTTGAATTATCACTGCATGTTAGCCACAGTGCCAGATACTAATAAAGCTTTGAATGAGATACAGCTTCTGTTTTCAATATTATAGCCTTCACCCTGTTCCTTGCCATTGTTTTTGGAAGATTCTTATTCACATTAAATATTTTTCTCAGGATGCCTGGGTGGCTCAGTGGTTGAGCCTCTGGTTTCGGCTCAGGGCATTATCATGGGATCCTGGGATCAAATACTCCATCAGGCTCTCTGCCAGGAGTCTGCTTCTCCGTTTGCCTATGTCTCTGCCTCTCTTTCTGTATTTCTCATGAATAAATAAAATAATAAATAAATAAATAAATAAATAAATAAATAAATAAATAGTTTTGTCAGGACGCCTGGGTGGCTCAGTCAGTTAAGCATCTGACTTCTGCTGGGGTCAGGGTTCTGGAATCCAGTCTTTTCTCCCTGGGGTCCTTGCTCAGTGGGGAGTTTACTTTGCCCTCTCCCTCCTATTTGCCCTTCTCCTTGCTCATGCTCGCTCTCTGTCTCTCTCATATAAATAAATAATTTTAAAAATTGTCTTCTCTAATCCTGATTTCCAGCTTCTTTGATCACTTCAAGTCTAATCACTTCTCTTGTCACTTCATTTCACTTTTTGTTTTATTTTCCCAATGCCATGATCCATATCATGGTTTAGAATCTCATTTTTTGCTTAATTCTTTCTTCAAAGTTCATCTTAACTACTCCTTTTCCATAAAAGTAGTTCAGTTTCAATTCTTAAACCCTATAGCATTTTCTCTCTGTTTTATCAAAACATGCCCACCTATGTGTATTAAATAAATTATCATTAAATGTCTACTTTGTACCAGGAAAATATTTTACCTTCACGGTTGGCTTATATGCTCACCATGAACTTCTCCTATGTATATTCATCCTAAAAGCCTTTGAATCTGCAGTTCTGCCTAGCAGAGCATCTTGTTAGCTAATCAATTATTTTTTGAAATAAATTTATTTTGTTTAAAACAATGGTAATGGGTTTATTGATAGTATCGTCCATTAAGTTTGTTAATATGCTTAGAATGGTCTAAATTATCGTAAAACAAGATTTTATCACTTGCATAAGCAAAATAAAGTCCTATAAAAAAATCAATATTATATTTGTCACATATATCTCACACTTAATTAAATGAATATGAAATCTAATAACCTATCTATCATAGCTATTACAGTTACCACAAGAGGCAGCATTACAATGTTAGGAAGAAGAATATTTGATTTTTAAATTTCTGCTGTCAGGTGTTCCAGATCAATGAATATTTGCTGTGACAGAGTGCTGAGACCCTGAATAACCTTTGTCCCTCACATGAGTCTGTAGAACTTCTAAATCTGACAAAGTTTTAGCAGATTTTAGTTTGATCCTCTCTTCTTAAAGCCCTCTGTGGTGATGACTGTTATCAGCCCTGAAAATCACAAACCTCCTTTCCTTTATTCTTCAAAGTAGATATAATAAACTACTCAGAAAGAAAATAAATAAAGCATTTAAAAAGTTTATTTCTAAGGAAGGAAATAGCTACCATCAAAGTTCAGGAAATGGAAAATAGATACTCTTAAATTGCTACTTCAACTGGACACAAATTCTTAAAAATTTGACAACTAATCCAAGGAATTGTAATGTACTTCCCTTGTTAAAATCATAGGAAATAATTTGTTGCTGAAAAAAATACATATATATATATATATATATATATATATATATATATATATTTCTAAAGTTTAACAAAGGGCATAAAGAAAACAAAAGACCTAATTCTAAGTCTTCTGCTATGGATTAAAAAAATATATATGCAAGCTTTATTTTTTTCATCTTTAAAATGATTAGTGTTAGGATGCCTGGATGGTTGAGTCAGTTAGGCATCTGCCTTTGGCTCAGGTCATGATCTCAGAGATCCAGCCCTGCAGTCAGGCTCCCTGCTCAGCTGAGAGCCTGCTTCTCCCACTCCCTCTGCTGCTCCCCTGTTTGTGTTCTCTCTCCTCTTTTTCTCTCTGTCAAATAAATAAATAAATAAATAAATAAAATCTTTTTAAAAATATGAAATAAAGTGATTACTGTTCACATGTTACTAGTAAATGTGGGCTCATTTTCTTTCTACATTTACATTTCCTTTTCTTATAGTTAGTCTTCAAAGTATTTGTCCATGGCCATACAACAGAAAGATTCTACATCTGACATATTTTAAAGCACCTACATCCAGGCTTCTCCCAATTCATGCTTTATTTTGAGCATGGACTGTCACAAGCAAAATTAAGCTAGCCTCCTCAAGTAGCCCCCATTGGGCACAGGATCAAGACTCTGCTCTGTGCTCTGTCTGATTTCTTTGGCTGGAATTCCAGATACCACTTTCCTTTATGGTGAAATTAGTAAGATTTTTAGAAAACTCTGAAGTTGTGCTAAATGGGGAAGAAAACAAAAAGCTGTATAAATTTTAAACACGTTAGGGAGCCAACTAGAGAGGATGAATGTTAGTTTCCCAAGTAGATAAGGAAATAACTACATTAATAGGCTTTTGTTAACTAATTTCATAGTAAAACATTGTTCATATGATAAATTGTAGTCTGGGCTCCAAGCAACTGACTACTACTCACTAGTCCTAAATAATAAAGAATTGTGACGTGTTATAAGTTGGATAGTGTCTAGTCATCATCATGATTGATTTGTAAAGTTCCTAAAAACATAACAGTGACTGGTTATTAGCAACTCATAGAGCTTTTTAAAAAGTTACAACTTAAAGGTAAATTTTCATTGTTAATGTTCTTTAAAGACACTCTGACAATGGGAGAGAGTATTGTAGATTTAAATCAACTGATTTATCTGTGCTAAATTCACTTGAAATTTCTGCTCAGTGATGTGAGTTAGAAACAGTGTGCCCCCACCCTTATAATAACAGCAAAGCAGCTGTAGAATCTGGAAGCTCATAAATATTCTTGAGCTTGTCATGATGTAGTTTTGGAATATAGATGAGGTTTGGTGCGGTGAGGTCTAGAGCTGATGACCAAGAAACAATTCTTGGGACTTCTTTGGTGCAAAATAGTGTTTTTTTTTGTTTTGTTTGTTTTGTTTTGTTTTGTTTTGTTTTGTTTTGTTTTTAAGGCATGGGGGTGGGGGAGGGCAGGACCTGTGGATGGGAATAGCTGCTGCCCCGGGCTTGTGAGGGGTGGCTGATTCATTACATACTTGGGAGTTGGGGGAGGTAAGGAGAAGGGAGGTTTTCAAAAGCATTTTTGTATGATAAAGAGGACCTATATGGAGGCCTTGCCATTGTCTAAGCTTGTTATTTTTCCCTCTAGTAAAACATTAACATTAAGATAGTTGGGAGTTTCCTTCTGGAAATTAGGTTATTGATAAGAATGCTTTTTTTCTTGTAAACCACTAAGACATTTTATAAACTGAGGGAGACTCATGGCTATAGGACTATAATCTCTTTTAGTTAACTGTTTTTCCCTTTCCCTTAGCTTTAGGGTAGCCAGGAATGCCTGAGGAATGTCACAGGTATCTCACCTGTGTGTGTGTGTGTGTGTGTGTGTGTGTGTGGAGGGGGGGATCCTTTGTGGAGTGTTAGCTTGTGCTTTGTCCTCAGCTAGCCTCTGTTCCCTCATCAATCAGGGAACTGAAGTTGTAGGACAACTGACTAGCATGCAGTCTAAAGGACAGCTGATGACCTGAAGGGAAATATACATGTGAACATTTGCTTACTTAGGGCAGAAATAGACCCAGACCCATGTGGAAAATTCAGCAAGAATGGCTAACAATCTGTTGGAAACTTCTAGGTTAGGAAAAAAATGTGGTTACCCTAGGGACATCAATATTAAGGATATTTGTGCCATTTTGCAGGCTCTTTTGCCTTAATCACCCCGGCAATATTCCTGAGAAAGCTGCCTTTATGGTGCTTGGGGAAAGGGAGCCACAGCTGCTATGGAAGAGAAACTAAATTATGCCCTAACCCTTCTTCATCACTCTCTTGCTGAGAAACATTTTTCCATTTCCCCACATCTTGCAAGTAGAGGCACAAATAGCCTTTTGTCCTAGAGTATTTGTCAGATAATATCTGTATAGTGAATAGCCTTGGAAGATAGAGATACTATCTCCCTCAGGACCAGAAAGCAGAGATGTTTGCTGTCAGTATAACAAAGATAAAGTTTCTAATGGGGCAAAGGTTAGGAAGTTTTGTTTGCAGCTCCTTATAAATGATGACAGCTTTCTAGGTTTCAAGTTACTTACCTCTGACACCTCCTGCAACAGAGTTGCCTCATGGGAGTTGGGAAGAGGGGAGCAAAGGGAATTAATATGAGCATAAAGTTCCTGCTGCTTGCTTTGTTATGAGCAAAAGTTTTTTGTCTTTGACCCAGGATTCTTGCATTTTTCTGCCAGCAACCTTGTAAGGGAGGGAATATAACTTAGCTTTACGTAGGGTACAATTTTAGATTTTTTAGTTTTTGACACATCCCTAGGGAACAAAATCCTTAAGCTATGGAGTAAAAGAAACATACTTTGTTCCCCTTAGAAGTCTGGTAAAAACACACTGGAACTGAAGGAAACAAGTAAGACTCTAATAGCCTTGAAGGAGGATCAGGAATACATAGTGGGCTCAGAACTTTAACTGAAGAAGTTTCAGGGCCGCTGAGAAGGTCATACCCCTAATACCTGGAATCATAGGGTCCACTTAGGTCTGAGGCTTAATTCTGACAACAGAAAATCACTACCCCTCCAAACTAACAAGCACCAAATAATTACAGGTAAGAACTCAGTATTGCTGTGAGAATTGCAAGAGCACAAAGTTCCCTGATGCACAGAACAAAGCAAAGACTTAAAGCTGAAGATGGAGATTATTGAGAAAAATTCTCTGATGAATGTACACATACCCTAAATTCAGGATAAACAGAGGAACTTAAAATCTGTGTTGCACCGAGGATAACCATTGCAACAATAAACTTAAAATCTAGCTATATTTCCTACTAGATAAACTATAGGTCCTCACACTAATAGCACTGATGGAGGAATGAATGGTTTTAAGCATAACACCTATCTACCTTAGTGTCTTCTTTCCAATATAAAATGACCAGCTTTAAAGAAAAGAAGGCAAAATATATTAAAAGGCAAGAAAATCCACTTCCAAGAGACAAAGCAAATCAGCATGATGACTCATATGTGAAACATATTTTGGAACTAAACAGAGAATTTTAAGTAACTATGATTAATGTGTTAAGGGCTCAAATAGAAAAGATAGGCAGCATGAAATATCAGATGCATAATTTTGGCATAGAGATGAAAACTATAAGAATGAAACTAACAAATGCTAAAAACAAAAAACACAGCAACAGAGGTAAAAAAAAAATGCCTTCAGTGACTCCTTAGTTGGCTCCATCCAGCCTATGAAAGAATGAGTCAAATTTAAGAAAGGTCAGTAGATACTTACCAGATTGAAATAGAAACTGAATAAGGAAAAAGGGTAAAAAACAAAAAGGAACAACCTAATAGGTGTGGAACAATATCAAATATCCATGTAATTGAGATCCTAGAAGGAAAAAAGAGAATGAAGCAGAAATATTTGAAATATAATAATTTAGAATTTGCCAAAATCACTGACAGAGAATTCTCACAAATAAAATAAGCTTAAGAACACCTAGAAAAATAATCAATGGTAACAACAAAATATACTTAAGTATATCATATTCTATATGCTTTAACAAAACACCAACAAAATCTTGAAGACATATATATTCATATATACAAATATACATATATATATATTTGTAAATAGGCAAACAAAAATAATACCAAGTAGACATCTCATCAAAAAGCATGCAAGGCACAAAACTATGGCATGGTGTCTACAAAATACTGATGGGAAGGGAAAAAAACTTACCAATCCAGAATATCCATCAAAATAGCTCTCAAAAATGAAGATGAAATTAAGACTGCCCTAGTCCAACAAAATCTGAGAAAATTCACCGATAACAAGTTCCACTACAAGGATGTTTACAGAAAGTTTTCCATGAAAAAGCAGTATGAATTTAGAACAGAATCATGGATCAACATGAAAAAATGAAGAGCACTGGAGCTAAAATAAAGTTAAAAACTTAGTTTTAATCACTCTTAATGATAAATGTTATCTAAAGCAAAATCATGACCAATTTATTGCAAGTCTGAAGCAATAAAGTAAAAATTTATGAAAGTAAAAATATATGACAAAACTGGCATAGTACTAATGAACATAGTGTTTAAGGTCTTTATATCAAGGGGTATAATATTATTTAAATATAGGCACTGATTAAATGAAATTAAATATATTCTAAACCCTTGGGCAATCATGAAAAACATTTTTTAAAAGAGTATATATAGTAAGTCTGTAGTAGTGATAAATTTGAATCATAAAAAATGCTCAAACTGTGAAAAGGCATAAAAAGAAAATAATATGTATAAAGAGCAGATGGAACAAGTAGAAACAATTACTGATATGGGTAGATTTCAATACAATCTTATCAATATGCACATCACATTACAGTAGTATAAATACACCAATTAAACAGTGATTGCCAGATTTTATAAAAAAGTGTAAATAAAAAAGCAAGACCCAGTTATATTCTATTTAAAAGAAATCTGATTTAAATGTAAAGATAGGTCAAAATAAAAGGAATGGAATGAGATACTTAGAGTGGTAAAAAATCATAGAGACAGAAAGTCCAATGGTGGTTGCCTGAACCAGAGAGAGGGGGAATGGATAGTCATTGTGTAATGGCTATAGAGTTTCAGATTTACAAGACGAAAAGAATTATGGAGGTAGATGGTGGTGATGGTTGTGCAAATTACGAATTGCTTAATAGCAATGAATTATTGACTTAAAAATAGTGAAGAAGGGACATTTTATGTTTTATATATGCAATACAAAAATCAAAACATGCCATACCAACATTAACCAAAAGAAAGCTGAAGTATCTGCATTAATATCAGAAAAAAGGTAGACTTCAGAGCAATGAGGATTATCAAGGATGAAAATAGTGTTAAATAACAACATAGGAGTCTAATCTCTAGGAAGACATACCAATCTCAAACAGTGATGTACCCAACAACAGAACTTTAAGAAACAAAAAACAGAACTGGAAGGTAAAACACCAAAACCCACAGTGTTAGCTAGAGCCTTGAACACTGTTTAAGTAACTGCCTACATAAGAAGACACAAAATTAGTATTTATGTAGAAGACCTAAGCAACACTATCAAATATAATCTAATTGATATATTCAGAAGACTTCATCCAGCAATAGCATTATCATCAAGAACATATTGAACACTCATTTTTATGGACATATAAAGCATACACCAAGAGAGATCAACTTCTTAAAAATGTTAAAGAATAGAAATAATAGGATATTTTCTGAAAATACTAGAATTAAAAAAATAAAACAACAACGACATTTTGAGCTAAATGAAAATAAAAACAAAGTATCAACATTCATAGGATGCAGCTTTATCAGTGCTTATGTGTAAATTTATAGCACAAGTGCTAAAATAAAAAAAGATAGTCTTAAATTTAGTGATCTACACTTTTAAGAAACTGGAAAAAAGAACAAATCTAGCAAAGCAAATGGAGTTCAAGATTGAAAATCAATTGTTGTAGTCATTTTAACAGGCAAAGAGGAAAACTATCATCTCAAAAACATAAAAATAATTTGACACACTGAATATCTTTTCACAATAAAAAAACCCTGCAAATTTGGAATGGAAGGGAGTCTGTATTTAATGTAATACTTAATGGTAAAAAGATGGAATGCTTTCTCAATGAGGTAGGAAACAAATTAATAATGCCCTCCCTTATTGCATAGATTCAACATCACACTGGAATCCTAGTCAACGCAATAAGGCAAGATAAACTAAAGGCATACAGATTGGATATGGAAAGAATAAATCTGTTTCTATTAACAGAAAGCATGACTATTAGAAAAGCCTAATATTTAGGTTAACATAATCATATCATGACCCTAGTGAACATGGAGATTTGAATTATCACTGCTTTCTTTTTTTACTTTTATTTTTATTTTTTTAAAAAATTATCACTGCTTTCTAAGAATTGTCACAGTAGCAATAGCTCATCTTTATTGGAAACATAGATAACAACAAGAATCTGCTTTATGTTTTGAAAAGCAAGTATTATATATGAACAATGAAAAGCACAATCTTCAGAATCTGAAGTGAGGAATGGAGTAAAACAAGAAGATTCTTATAAAGCCTAATGATAAGGGGAAAATCCTATCTTTTCATGAGCTTGGATTTATGTTTGAGCAATCCCAACCACAAAATTAGGAACAGTTGAGACTGTGTCCTCAAATTCAGGTCAAGCTCTCGAAAACTGAATATTGTCAGTTATTAGGGACTTGTCTGACACTTCTGTGCTTTGAGTTGTCTTGCAGTGCTTTGATGAAAGAAATAATGAGCAAAATGGCTATATGTTGTCAGCAATTGAAAGCTGTTATTTAAGGGTGACTTTTCTTACACAACCATTTTTAAGTCATATTTGCTGGAGGATGTTAAAAATAGATACATGCCATTTTTGTAAGACAAAATTTGATCCTATTACAACCAGGAGAAGCAGATGTATCCTTTAAAAAACACATGGCAAAATATTACTAATTCCTTAGATTTGAGATATTACAAGTAGTAATAGTCAAAACATAAGGCAGCTCTTAATGGATCGTTTTTATTTGTGGTGAAACAGACCTAATTCAGAAGCACAGACACAGAACCAAGGATATATAAATCTTCAATTTAGCCATTTTCTTTTGTTTAGCTCACTTTTGTTTGCATCTATAACTCAAAACATGCTCATACACACATTCTACCTTATGTGTACTCACAGTAAAACACATATAATGAGTTTTTCTGACTTACTCCACTGAAAGTGTTCTTCAGACTCATCCTCCATGCTTATCATCCTCTAGCCATGCTTGCTGCCTCACAGCCTTCATTTATAACCTTTCTCTCATCTTTACCTTGCTAGGGCTCAACTAAAAAGCCATTTCCTCAAAGAGACATCTTCTGACCTTCTGATTTAAATTATGTAACTCCCCTTTGCAGTTATTCCTTCTTCTCATAGTTGGCCATTACATATTCATTGGTCAATTATTAAGCACCAGTATCCCTCTCTAGACTGAGTTCCATTCCGATAAAATAATTGTATGTGTGGTTAATCATTTTGTATGTATGGTCTAGCAGAATTGCTGGCATGTAGGAGATGCTTTCCTTAACACCTGCTTCTTGCCTAATCTTCTTTATTTTAGGAAAGAGAATCAGGCTAAAATATATGCTTCCTCCCTTTCTTTCACACCTCTTTGCCAAACTAATGGTGATCTTTGAAAGCTCTACCTTAACATATGCACTATAAATTATTCATCTGAGTACTTTCCACTTACTTTTCCACCAGCCTGCTAATCCAGTCATTTATCAAACTTCCTGGATTACTGCAATAACCCTCTAAGTAGACTATGTGCTCCCTGTTCCTGCAGGAACAAGAGTGAATCTCTAAAAATATAAATATGGTCATGTTGCACCTTTCCTCAAATATCTCCAGTATCCTCCCATCACACTGAAAACAAACCCAATGTCTTCCCAAAGGTTAATAAAGCTTTCAGTGATCTGCTTCCTAATCTGGTTCATCCCTTACAATTCTTGCTTTTGCACTCCCACTCCAGCATGCTGTGCTGGGCACCATGACTCATGTGCTCATCAGGTCTTTGCTTCAGTGTAACATCATTACACAAGTCTTGCTTGTCCATCCTTTCTAAGGAGTTCCACAATAATTTTTTCCAGCCTGTTGAGATATTATTGATATTTAACATATGTAACCGTAAGGTGTACAATATGATGGCTTGATTTTTCACAATCATTTTCTATCTGCAGACTGTTTTTCTCTTTTTTTACTTTATGCAACTTCATATTCTGTCATTTAAGTATTTATTGTTTTGTTTTTGTCTCTTTTCACTAGAATACAAGCTTTTAAGTCTATAGATTTTGTTGTTTCAATTAATATTGAATTTCCAAGCAACCGTTGTGTTCTCAGTAAATTCTGTTGAATGAATAAATAAAATGTTCAACAAATAGTCCTTTAAAATATGAATGAATAAAAGAATGAAATAATGCATGGATGATTAAATCAAAACTGACAAATTGAGGTTGTGCAAGGAGTCAGATTCTTTGGCAAGTAATAAGCTAGATCCAGGGAAGAGCAGACTTTCAGGTTGAATGTTCCAGTGTATTAAATATGCATCTATGCATCAAGTTTTATTCATATATTTGTTGTTAGTCCATATGCTTTTTAATGATATCACTTATCTGCTTGATTAAAAATAGACCCTGAATTTTTATAGGCTATCATATCCTATCCAGTAATTTTTGGCAAGCATTCAAAACTTTCCATAATATAATCTCTCATATCTCTTTTGAATCATCCAAAATGTTAAAAATTATGCTAATACCAGGCACACACATCTTAGTTTCTGATACCATTCTCCAGTGAAAGAAAACTGAACTCTTTTTGAAATGACTAATGGAGCATGGACAGGAACCTTATAAGACACTCCTAGATAGCGTGTCTTGTAAGATTAGAAATCAAGAAAGTTTGATAAAAAGTCACCGTAATAAATGAATTTTTCAAAGGGAGCACAGACACCAGCTAAAAGACTCCCAAATAATCAAAACAGGAACTATTTTTACAATTAAGCAAATTAAGTAGAATTAGATTATAACACACAGTATAAAATAAATATCCTGGAGTCCATACTGATAAAAATAAATGATTGAATAAATAAATCATTGGGGAAAAAGAGAAATCTCCTGTGCAGAATTCTAAAATGTTTATATATTTCCTCTGCTTTCAAGGTCGTACAGCATGTCTCTCTACTCCTTAAGTGTAGGCTGTGCACAGGGAATTCTTTTCAAAGAATACAGGATCAAAAGGGCAAAAAAGAGTTCCTTTATAGTGGAGAAATCTTTCTTTTTTTAAAGTTTATTTATTTATTTATTCATGAGAGACACAGAAAGAGAGAGGCAGAGACACAGGCAGAGGGAGAAGCAGGCTCCATGCAGGGAGCCTGACGTGGGACTCCATCCCAGGACTCCGGGACCTCACCCTGGGCTGAAGATGGCACTAAACTACTGAGCCACCTGGGCTGCCCTATAGAGGAGAAATCTGACAAACTACCTCAACCAGGTGATCAAGGTCAACATCAACAGAGATAAGTCATGTTATACATACATGTACCCTTAATATGATATAATGGCAATGGCACTTTACCATTGTGGTCTTCCTCCCCCAAACCCATACCCTAGTCTAATCGTGAGAGAAACCTAAGACATAGAGGAACTGTCTACAAAATATCTGACCAATACTCCTCTAAAACAAAGAAAGTATGAGAAAAGGCCATGGTACAAAGTAGGCCAAAGAGTCATGATGACTAATTGTAATGTAGTGTCCTAGATTAGATTCTGGAACATTAGATAAAACTAAAATATAAGTGAAATATGAGTGGATATAAAGAAATATAAGTGAAATTAATCTTGGTAAATAAGAATGTATCGATATATGTCCAGAATGTATCAATATATGTTCCTTAGTTGAAACAAACTTACCATGCTAATAATTTAATATATTAATAAGAGAAAGCAGGTGTGGGTATAATGGAATTATACTATATTTGTGACTTTTCTGTAAATCAAGAAGAAAAATAATTATTTAAAAAATTATTCTAGACATGGACAAGGGCTAGACATGGAGCCAGAGTCCATCATTTTATCTATAAACTTCCCCAGTTTTTAGGGGAAAGTTGGGATGTCAAATTTTTAATTAAAAACATGGAAATTTTTAATTAATCATTTCTGAGAATTTCTATTTAATTTAGACATTTATTTTGATTTGTATTTGCCCATGTCTATTTCAAGGATGTTCCCTAATGGAAGAGTACCAGGTAACAATCTTGTAAAAGTTATATGAAGCTTGAAAGCTTAGAAAATCAATCTTTGGGCAGCCCCAGTGGCACAGCAATTTAGTGCTGCCTTCAGCCCGGGTGTGATCCTGGAGACCTGGGATCGAGTCCCACGTCGGGCTCCCTCCATGGATCCTGCTTCTCCCTCTGCCTGTGTCTCTGCCTCCCTCTTTCTCTCTGTGTCTCCATGAATAAATAAATAAAATCTTAAAACAAAAATCAATCTTTGACAAGCTCAGAGTTGAGATAATATACCTAAGGTATATTATCTTGGTAGTATTCATGCGTTGAAAAATTCTAAATCACATATTCCTTTTCCTGCCATATTTTTACTTAGTAATTTTTGAAAGACTGATTAATGTTATTATTTTGGTGAAAAGTGAAATAAAATGGAGTCCCTTGTGTCAAGCCATTTTAAAATGGAACTGGGAGGCCATTAAGGAGGCAGGCCTTGTCCTCACCTGTAGAACCATAAACTTTTGAACTGGGCCAAACTGCAAATACTCCAAGGATTCTGCTAAACAACTGTAGTTTGCTACAGTAACACATTTTTGCTCCGTGACCAAAATTATGAACGTATAATTATGTTCAGCCAAAAGTAGTTTTCTGCCACCAACACAAATTAAAACTCCTTATAAACAACATGTGCAAACATTCCCTTTTGTCTTAAACTTTTGTTCCCCTAGTGGGACACAATTTGGGTTGCTAGCCAGATTTGTGCTTCTTAGGTTGTACTTCTAACACCCCAAATAAATGCTTTTATTTTATTTCAGTTCTGCTTCTTTTCTCCAGGGACATTTCCAAGTAGAAAGATTTAATATCCTAGTTAGTTTAGGCGAGTTTGATTATTTTTCAAACTATGCATATAGTAAAAACTTATTTTGTTTGTAAAGTCCAATATCTCTTACTGTTGAATGATCTGCAATTTGCGTCACAGGCATGAGCTCTCAGAAAATCGTTTTTGTCCTTCACAGTTTTGTATCATGTTTTACTATGACAGCAGAGACCTAAGTATAGTGTAGCATTTGACCAAGGAAATAACTTGTTCATTTTTATTCTGGCTTTAGAGAATTGCTTTGTTTGTTGTATTGGCAGGAGAGGAGTGCCTACAAGATGATATTGAATCAGATTCAAAACCAACGGGTTTGGGGTCATTAGCTTATGTGCCAAGCAGCAGCAGCTTCCCATTTGGCCTGGAACTAAAGACATTTTTTTAAAACCCCTAGTGCCAAATGTCTTTAACAATTTATCCTCCTCTTCCTTACCAATATCGCTTTACCACTTTGGGGATGTCACTTATGTAAGCCTTCAATTTCATATTATACTTTAAAAAGTTCGACTCAAAGGAGGAGTGATTCATCATAATAAATATAAATTTAATATGAATATAATGTTTATTAACTTATAATAAATATAAATTAAATATAATTCAAGAACTATTATCTCTAAGAGTTTCACAGTTAACTCCTTTAATAAGATTAAAAACATCATCTAGAGCCTAGAATTTATATTCAATGAAGGCTTTTTATTATTTATTATATATATTTATAAAATTATTGAAGACAACAATAAACAAAATTTTAAATAATATTAACAAGACTCACATGAATAATTGTATTGTCTTAAGGAATTTCCTAAATAGATTTGTGCATCTTTTCTCATCAGTAGACAGGCCTATGTGAAAATGCAAGTCATTAATTTTTAAGATCAAGAAGTTTATTTTTCTTTCCTGCGTCGAGAACTTCTTCATATAAAAAGAGTGACAATTGGCATAATAATGTGCAAAACTTGGCAAACAATATATTAATCTGTTTGGCAAGGTACCAAATTACATCTAAACCTCTGTGCCAGCATGTTAATGCTTTTGTGCTTGTAGTGATCTGTTTTAATTTGTTATAATGGCAGAAACAAATCTGTTAGCCTGTAATAGTTCTTCACTATGTAGCAAACAGTAATGTTCCAGCTTTGTTCCATTGGTCTCAAACCATTGAAAGGGACTCGTTCATCCTGACCAGTTTCATTGTTTTTGCAGTGTTACAATATGATGTTTTTCTGCATAAGAACATATATATTACAAGATCACTTTTAATGTAACTAAAATTTCCAGTATTCATTTCACTCGAGTTATCAATAGCTAGTCCCCTGGGTTATGGCTGACTTGTAAGTTCAAAGACCTTCACTGTACTGAAGACTTCTCCAGAGATTAAATGCCTTTTGATGCCTTTACTTGTGTTTTTAGAAACCTTATTAATTAGCTGAATGATCATAATGAAATAAGTGATACACTTGTACTTATTTTTTAAATTTATTCTTATACATCAACAATAGTTCAAGCATAGGGTACTTTTTTTCCTAAGAGATTAAATTTTTTAGTTATCCTTTTAGTCATCCATCACCAGCATCACTTAAGTTTCTATAGTGCCTTAGGGCTGACAGTTTTTGATGACATTTTAGTCATTTGGTCCTTACAAAGGATTTATGGCCAGGTGGCAAAGTAATAACTATGCTCAAACTGCCTTAATTCAAGTCTTTTCACAAAATGTTGCCCCTTTCCAGAAAAAAATTATTTGAAATATGTGACATACATCATTTTCATATCTAGTTTATATTTAGAGGGATTTGTGGACAATTGAAATAAGTTGTCAGAAAATGTCTTCTATACTTGTCCCACATAATATGTGACACCACGGCCATTATTACTATCTGTCTCAACTTAGCTATCACTCTGACTACGTTGATGCTGCTGGAATTGCATACATACGAGAGCATACTTCATGCATTCCACATTTAGAAGCTATGATGTGCAAAGGTGTTCTGACTCAGCATATTTGAACTTATACTAGCATTTAAATCTATTGTTGACCAGCGTAGTTACATATCAGAATCAACTGTAGAATTTTTTAAAACACACATTGACCAGGTACGGACCTGTAAACCTTCAAGGTGGAATTGTGCAGTGAGAGAGACACATAATGTCAAAGCAAAAATGGCATCAAAGTTAAGCAGTTAAGGAAGACTTTATTCAAAGCTACTGCATAAGGGTAAAGAGAATGAATTCATCTTCACTGAAGTGAAAGGCAAGAGCTGAAGCAGGGGGATTTGTAGGCCACCTGTGTTTGCTCATTGACATTGTTCCGAGAAGTGGCAAACTTCTTCATATATTCCTACAGGAAATAGTTTTACTACTTGGAGCCAAGTTAGGCTCCTACCCTCCCACAGAGATTGAGAAATAGGGACATCTTCCTTGATTATCACATACAAATGAGATGATTTTCAGTTCCTTGAGAAGGACATTCTTGGGTTGTAAAACAGTCAATAGGTTTTTGAAAAGGATTTGCATCTTAAAGGGACAGAGGAAGAACTTATAAATTGGGTTGTTGTTATTGTTGTTGTTGTTTTTAATGCTCTAAGAAAAGGATAGTCATGACTTTGGGTCAGGAAGAAACCTAGCCTAAAATTTAATAACCTAGGAGAAATGTTAAGGTTGTCTTGATGCTCAGATATATGTAGATGGATGTCTGGATAGATGGATGGATAGATGGATGGATGGATGGATGGATGGATGGATGGATGGATGTTCTTAGATGATTCTAACATGAAGCAAGAGTTGAAGGCTACTGCTTTAAAGCAACTTTACCAGATGATTTTCTGAGAATAGATTTAGATAATTTATGGGCCAGAAATGGAGGGCAGCCTGAGGTGAGGGAATAAACATTTATAAAGGGAGACTGACTAAACAAAAAGTAAATATGGCCTTTTCTCTTTTTCTTAAAGTTTTTATTTTATTAGTTAACATACAGTGTAGTGTAATATGAGTTGCAGGTGTACATTACAGTGATTCAGCACTTTTTTTTAAAGATTTTATTTATTCATGAGAGACACAGAGAGAGAGTGAGAGGCAGAGACACAGGCAGAGGAAGAAGCAGGCTCCATGCAGGGAGCCGCATGTGGGACTCGATCCTTGGTCTCCAAATCACGCCCTGGGCCGAAGGCGGGCTCTAAACCACTGCGCCACCCAGGGATCCCCTGATTCAGCACTTCTATACAATATCCAGTGCTCAATACATCAAGCGCATTCCTTAATATCCATCACCTTTCCCACCCATCCCCACACCACCTCCCCGCTGGTAATCATCAGTTTCTTCTCTATAGTGAAGAGCCTGTTTCTTGGCTTCCGTCTCTAATGATCTTTTCTTAAAGATGCATTGACGTCATAGGAACTGGGGATGTTAGTTTGCCACCACCTAATTTAATTTCTGAGACCTGAAATCCCATATAGGTTTGTTTGTTTCCTTTTTTTTCTTTCTGTTTTTCTTTCCTTCCCAGAGAAATCCAAATACACCTTCAGGGGGAAATAGCAATAACAGTTTCTATTGATCATTTCTTTTTTCTTTAATTTTTTTTATTTATTTATGATAGTCACACAGAAAGAGAGAGAGAGGCAGAGACATAGGCAGAGGGAGAAGCAGGCTCCATGCACCGGGAGCCGGACGTGGGATTCGATTTCGGGTCTCCAGGATCGCGCCCTGGGCCAAAGGCAGGCGCCAAACCGCTGCACCACTCAGGGATCCCTCATTTATTTTTTCTGTTAAAAAACCCTGACTAGACCATTTCTTGAGAAGAAGATATGATCTGAACAGAATAAAGTTTACTGCTTAAGCAAGACTAAGCACTTTGTTATGCAGAATTGCATTTCTAAAGATGAGACTAAGATATTCCATTGACAGATTTTAATTTTTGGACATGTTTTCCTAACATTTGGGATTATCCTGCTAGTTTTAGTTATTTTACTATACAGAAATTGTTAGTGAGTTATCTCAGAGATGAAGTTTTTGCAACCTTTAAAAAAAAAGATTTTATTTATTTAAGAGAAAGAGAACATGAGCAGGGGAGGGGCAGATGGAAAAGCAGACTCCCCACTGAGCAAGGACCCTGATGCAGGGCTTGATCCCAGGAGCCTGGGATTATATTCTGAGACAAGGTCAGACACTTAACTGACTGAGCTACTCAGGCACCCCGGACGTTTTTGCATCTTAAACCCCTTTGTCATAGACACTGTGAAAGAACCCCTTAATCAAATTATAAAGCCCTCCATTTGCTCTTTGCATTTCCTACAGCTTGGTTCATGGGATAGATGATTCATTCGGTTCTTTTACTTATCCATCCTTTTGGGCCCTACTGGATCGGAGGTAAGAACACAGTGCCAAATAAGACAGAATCCTTACTCTCAGGATCCTTAGAAAAATACATTTATAGATGCATAATTATTGGCATAATGTAATAATGCTATAATGAATTATGGGCAAAGAGCCCAGTGATAGAAGATTGCATTTTTCATTTCAGAACTGGCTTTTCTAAAAATTCAAACTGGGGTAGACCTTCACTTAGAAGGAAAGGGATATAGGGTAGTAATCTGAAGAAACAGACCAAGTTAAAAAAAGGACATGAGTGGGATCCCTGGGTGGCTCAGCAGTTTAGTGCCTGCCTTCGGCCCACAGAGTAGTCCCGGAGACCTGGGATCGAGTCCTGCGTCAGCTCCTTCATGGAGCCTACTTCTCCCTCTGCCTGTGTCTCTGCCTCTCTCTCTCTCTCTCTGTCTCTCATGAATAAATAAATAAAATCTTAAAAAAAAAAAAGGACATGAGTTATCAAGATCCATAGTAGCTCATCTTGGCAGAATGTTCGCTTAAAGCTTTTTTATTTTGGTATGTTTAACCCTCTCCTCTAGTGTTTTCATAATCAGAAATTTAGATAGGATAGGCAGAAATAAGATAGAGAGCCCCTAAACCGGATAGGGAAAAGAACACAAGCTTTGCACTTACATAGTCTGATTAGATTAGTGAGTCTACCACTTTTAGACAGATGCTTTTAGATGATGATTTAATCAGAGTGTCCGTTTTCTTCTGTAAAATGTGCCTGTTATACGGTACTATAAAGATTAAATATATACGTAAAGGCCTCAGGAAGGTGATGGACTACTTTCAGAGCTCAGTAATAGTTGAATATTGTACTTCCCACCAGTAAATAACTTGGAGTTCTCCAGGCTGTGATGTGGAATATCTGGTACAAGCTATAACACAGTTTCACTAAATTGCAGTTTCACCTAATACCAGTCTACTTTGTAAGGAAGCTACTTTCAGTTTATGTGTGATTAATAAAAACTTATATATGAGGAAAAGAATAACTATTTTAAAACTATTTGATATTTTTTTCTTTAAAATACTAGGGTCTCATTATTAAAAGATGAGTTTTCTCTGCAAAGGACTATCAATTTAAATGTTTAAATTCTATAGGGGATATAATTCACTGAGTGTCTTAAGCATTATAAAGAAAATAATATAAAAGCCTAGGAAAAAGAACTCGAGCTGAAATTAATTAAAATTAAAGGTTATGAATTTACTTTAAACAACTTTTAAAGTAAGTTTATTTGCTGAAATATTGACTGAAATTCCTGTCCTTATATTCCTAATTTAAGTATTAGATTTCATATTCTTTAGCTATTTCTATTTCATATACTGTGAGACTATAATCTTAAATTCTATGGAATTTGATAAATTTACCATTTGCTTATAGTAAATTAAAAATCAGAACCCTGATGTAATAGACTAGTTAATGTCTCAGCAATTGAACAATTTGCTACTAATAAGTGACCCACTAAATCAGAATGAACCACATTTGCACATCATTAATATTTTAATGGTTTGTTCAATGTCAAGGATTTTTTTTAAGTAAGCTCTACACCCAATGTAGGGCTTGAATTTATAACCTGGGTGTCAAGAGTGGCACACGGTACCACCTCACCCAGCCAGGCACCCCAATGCCAGGGATTTTTATGACAATATGAACCTGCTTTTCCTCAAAAGCTACATATAGGGGCTTTCAAAAATTATTTTACACTTATTTATTATTTGGGCAGAGCAAAATGTGGTTAAATATACTGTCATATGTAACCAAGTATTTAAAAAGACATTAGTTCCCCCTTATCCATGGTTTCACTTTCCACATTTTCAATTACACCTTACAGTAGTCAACTACTGTCCAGAAGTAGATGATTCTCCTTATGTTGTTTCCTCATAGGTCAATAGTAGCCTTAATGCTACCTCGCAGTGCTTCCACCATTCCCCTCACTTCATCTCATCACTTATATGTTTTATAATCTCACATCTTCACAATAAGAACAGTGAGCATAGTACAATGAGGCATTTTGGGCGAGAGAGAGAAACCACATTCACATAACTTTTATTTTATTTTTTTAAAGGTTTTATTTTATTTATTCATGAGAGACACACAGAGAGAGAGGCAGAGATATAAGCAGAGGGAGAAGCAGGCTCCCTGTGGGGAGCCTGATGCTGGACTCAATCCTAGAACCTGGGGATCATGACCTGAGCCGAAGTCAGATACTCAACCACTGAGACACCCAGGTGCCCCTCACATAATCTTTATTAAGGTATATTCTTATAATTATCCTATTATCAGTAATTGTTGTTAATTTCTTACTGTGCCTTATTTCTAAATTGAGAGAGAGACATGTGGAGCCCAGTGAGCACTCTGAGATGAACAGGTGGTATAGGGACTACTAAATCCAAGTGGCTAGAATTTGCCAAGCAAATTACTGGAGGAGAGAAGTGTGCACCAGATATCTGTAAAGGATCCCTCTGGAGTATTTAGATAGGTATTGATCGACACTTGTGCATGAGGAAGTTAATGAGACATTGGGTGGGGGAGCACACAAAAAGAGCAATGGAAAAATTCCTCTGAGCTCAAAGAGGATTGGAACAACCTATATTACCACCAATCAGAGTAGAAAGCCTTAGAATTCATAGAGCACTGGGAATAATCATCAGGACAGTATAACAATACTCAAGATTCCTGCACTTATTGCAGAGCTATAAAATACACATGGAACATGATTCAATCAAGCTGGAGGAGGAATATGCAAATCCATAGCTGGAGTCAAAAATTTTGATACTCTGCAACAGTTGATAAAACAAGGGGACTGAAAATTGATAAAAATTTGAAAACTTAAACACTATAAATCAACCCCAGAACTGATGTACAGTTTCGTTAAAAAATTTTGTATCTATATTCACAAGGGATATTTATCTGTAGGTTTTTGGGTTTGTTTCGTTAGTTGGTTGGGTTTTTGTGTGTGTGTGTGTTGGCTTTATCTTGTTTTGGTATTGAGGTAATACTGGCTTCCCAAAATGAATTGGGAAATTTCTTCTTTTTATATTTTTTGGAAGGAATTTTATAGAATTTGTGTTCATTCATGTTTAAACATTAGGTAGAATTCTCCAGTGAAACCATCTGGGCCAGGGCATTTTAGTTTTTGGGAGTTTTAAATTTATTAATTCAGTTTCATTTCATTGTGTTAGAAGGCAATTCAAATTATCTATTTTATGCTGGGAAAGTTGTGAGAGCTTGTTTTCCAAGGAATTGAACCATTTTACCTAAGCTGACAAATTTATGTTTGTCGTATTCCTTTAATGTCTTCCTGATGTCTGCAGAGTCTATAGTGCTATCCATTGCTTCATTTCTGATATTGGTCTTTTGTGCCTTCTTCTCGGCCATGCTAGATATTTGTCTGTTTTATTGGTCTTTTCAAAGAACTTTTTCATTGATTTTTCTCCTTTTATCAATTTGAAGTTTCAGTGATTTTTGCTATTATCCTTTCTCTATTTCTTCTGCTTTCTTTGGATTATATTCCTATTTTTTTCTAGCTTCCTATCATTGGAAACTTAGATTACTGATTTAAGACTTTTCCTATTTTCTATTGTATATATTTAGTGTTATTAATTTCCCTCTCCACTCTGCTTTTGCTGTCTCAAAAATTTTCAAATATTGTATATATATATATATGTTCATTATATTCATGGATGATTTTAACTATTCAATATTCATGATTTTATTTCATCCTGTTATAAATCCCATGGATACTTGGAAGTAATGTTTGTTCTGTTGCTTTGGGGTGGAGTGGTCTATAAATGTTAATTAGATCCTGTTGGTGAATGATATGACTTGTTCTTTTATATCCTGGATGTATTTTAAATATAATTGTCATATCAATTATTGGCCAAGGGGTATTAAAATATCTTATGATCATTGTAGATTTGTCTGTTTCTCCATTCTATTCTATTAGTTGTTGCTTCACATAATTTTTTTAAATTTTTTTTTATGATAGTCATACAGAGAGAGAGAGAGGCAGAGACATAGGCAGAGGGAGAAGCAGGCTCCATGCACTGGGAGCCCGACGTGGGACTCGATCCCGGGTCTCCAGGATCGTGCCCTTTGCTATGATTTCTTTGTGATTGATCCTTTGTCATTATATAATGGCCCTCTTTATATGGGAATTTCTTTTCTTTCTAAAGTCCACTTCATTTGATATTAATATAGCCACTCCTTTTTTCTTTTAACACATATTTTAAACAAAATGCATTTTTTCTATCCTTTTATTTTCCAACCACCAATATAATTATATTTGAAGTGCCTTTCTTATAGACAACATAGAGTTGGGTCATGTTTTTTAATCTTACTTTGCCAATGTTAGTATTTTGAGTGGCATTTTTACGCCATTCTCATTTAATGTAATTATTGAGATGCTAGCCTACGTCTGATACTATATTTTTGTTTTCTCTATTTGTCATGTCTCTATTTCCTTTTCCCCGACTTTTCTGTTACTTGAATGTTTTTTTTAGAATTCCGTTTTGACTTATTTCAAGCCTTTTTGAGTGTATCTCTTTCTTTAGCATTCTTATGGTTATTCTAATATATTATAATATATAATACTGTATATATTAGATTATATATACATTATTTATCATAGTCTCCTGCTATTGTCATTTCACCAGCTTGAGTGCTTTAGGTCCCTATGTTCCTTTATTCTCTTCTATTTGTAATATACTTGCCTTAACTATTTTCTTCACATACATTTAGAGCACATTGGACAATATAAATTTTTCTTCCCTTTTAACATAAAATTTTTAAAAATCAGGAAAAGAAAAATCCTATTGCATTTATCTGTGTTCCTATGTGCTGTGTTTTTTATTCCTTCTTAATATTCTAATTTTCTTTTTTAATAGTTCTTTTTTATTGGAAATTTTAGCCATTTTTAGAATATATTTGCAATTAAACAGTTCTCTTAGCTTTTTTTTTTTTTTTTTTTTTTTAGAATGTCTTGATTTCCCCTGTATTACTGAGTGGTATTTTTACCATGTGTAGAATTATTGATTGGTATGGGTTTGCTTGTTTGTTTATTTGCTTATTTGTTTTTAACCAGGACTGGAAATACATTTTTGTTACATTCTCTAGCCTCAATAGCTTTTAATGAGAAATCCTTTGCCATTATAATTGTATGTCCCCCTATAGATAAAACAGGGGGAGCTCTCTGGCAGCTTTCAAGAATTTTTGCCTTCTCTTGTTTTAGGTATTTAAATATCACAGGTTTTAGCATTGAGTTCTGTCAAGTTATCCTATTTGGATTTTGCTCAGCTTCTTTATTTTTCATTTATTTTTTATTTTTCACATCTATGATAGATTTTTCTAACTATTCTAAAGAAATTGTATTGCATTCTTAATATGCTGAGAGATTTTTTTAAATGAAAAATGAGTTTTGAAATGTTATAAAATGTCCTTTGGGTATTTTGATAAATTATTATCTATGAGGAGAACAAAACATGGAATCCAGAGTATAGGATTTATGGCCAGACAGATCCAGGCTCAAATTACACCACTTCCTCTTAGAATTGCACAACATTGTTTGCTCAGCTTCTTGAATCTGTAAGTTTACTTATTTAGCCAAATCTGGGGAGATTTTGGCCATTTCTTCAAGAACTATTTTAGTCCTTCCCCCTTCTTTCTTTAACTAGGATATCATTCATGCAAAAGTTGATTATTTGTTATAGCCCCACAGGTCCATGGATATCCATTTGCTATTTTTCAGTTTATTTTCCATCTGTTATTTAAATTATTTAACTATAGTTCCATCTTCCGACTCACTGATTCTTTCTTCTGTCTCCTCAGTTCTGCTACTGAGCCCATCTGCTGAATTTTGTAATTTCAGTTCTCAAATTTTCATTTGGCTCTTCCTTACATCTTTTGTTTCTTTGCCAAGACTTTCTATTTTTTCTTTTTTTAAGACTATTTTTACATTTGTTTCAAGTATGTTCTTAATTGCTCACTGAAGCATATTTAACATGGCTACTTTAAAATCCTAATCAAATGAATCTAACATTTCAATCATTCAATGTTGTCATGTATTTATTGTGTTCTTTCATTCAATTAGAAATCTTCCTGTTTTTTGGTATGATGAGTGATTTTCTATTGAAATTGAGATATTGTGGGTATTATGTTATGAGACTAGACTTTATATACACTTCTGTTTTAACTGATTTCCTCTGATACCACTCGGGCAGAGGAAAGGAAAGTATTGCTATCATATTACTTCCAGTTGGCGTTTGTAGTCTAAGTTCCCACTTGGCCTCCATTTTATTCAGGGTGAAAGGGCTCCTCCTTACTGGGGAAAGGGTTGGGTGTCTAGTCCCCATGTTGTCTCTGTGATGGAAGTGGTTTGTTAATGTTAAATGATGATAAGAGTCCCTCCACTATTCTTCCTCTGATAAAGCCCAAGTGGGGTGTGGGGTGGCGTTTGTCATTATCACCAAAAGAAGTAGAAGTCCAAGCTTTGCTTGTGTTCCCCATTGACATCATATTGGTAGGCTCATTTCCACTCAGGGGGAATGAAATTCTCCACTCCCTCCTTGGCCTTATCTGATACCTGCTTTGCAGGGTATGGGAAATTTCATTACAGTCTCATATGTATACAAGTCTCCATTCTTTACTCTCCCTTTGCTGGTGTGGAAGAAAGTAAAACTATTTTTTTCTCTGCTGTTTGTATTAGAGCAATTACTATTTAATAGTTTTATATCTTGCTATGCTGTCTCTTTCCTGGTCATTCAACTGCAATGAATTATTTTTGTTGGGTAATTTTTGTCTGGGCTGGTTGGACTTATAGGTCTTAGAGTTCAGCTCCTAAATCTAAGATATACAAAGCAAACAGTAGAAACAAACAAACATTTTTGTGTTGTTTCTCATGTCCCAAAGTTGCTATACAGTCTTCTCTCTCTCAGATCTTATATTTTTCCTTTTGATTTTAAATAATTTTTGGTTTATAATTTTGAAATCCTTTAGATTTTGAATATTATTGAGGTAGTACAAAATAATCTATTATCTTCAAATTATTTTTCTAGTGCCTTGTTTATTATTGCCTAATTATATTTTAGATTGTCATACATTTGTTAGCTGCTTCTCCTGAGGGCTTAGTGAGGTAAAAACTGATCAATTAGCTGTCATAAACATTAGCCTTCAGCTTTTGTGAATAATCTACATATGAATATAAGGTAAAAATCAAGTTGAGAAAATATTTGTGTATAAATGATAGCTATGACCCAAAACAACCACCACCACCACGACAGCACAATGAATATACTAATACTAGCAAGCTGTTTAAAGGCAAAGAAAGAGAGAGATAATAGAAGGACTAGAGGCTAACTAAGTAAAGATAGATATTTCAATCATATTAGCAAAAAAAAGTCAACAATACTATTAATTTACTCATTTTTTGAAGATTATAGATTGTACCAATGAAAATATTCTCTGAGCAACACACTCACTTGTATTACCAATTCAATGAACTGTTGCTGAATTTTTTTTAGGTATTTTGAAACTATAAACTGGTATCTTTTAAAATGTTCATACATGGGATCCCTGGGTGGCGCAGCGGTTTGGCGCCTGCCTTTGGCCCAGGGCACGATCCTGGAGACCCGGGATTGAATCCCACGTCAGGCTCCCGGTGCATGGAGCCTGCTTCTCCCTCTGCCTGTGTCTCTGCCTCTCTCTCTCTCTGACTATCATAAATAAATAAAAATTAAAAAAAAATTATAAAATGTTCATACACTGGCTCATTATATCTACTGATAACAAGTCTAAAAAAGGATGTAATATCAATGCAAAACATTGAATAAATATTATAGTATTTTCTGTAATCCATCAATTAGTATCAAACTATTGTCTAACAAAATGAGAATGGTAAATTATATCATGAATTTTTATGATATGTATTCTTCAAAAAATGTTTATCAAAGGATTATTGACAGGGAAATACAGAAGGAAAATCAATTTATAGAATCACATAGAATGAGCTTACCGATGTAAGATATATATTATATGCACATATCCAGTTCTTTAACATCATTAATTCCCTAGTGACAGAATTTTAGAATGATGAAATAAGTAAAAGCACAATTACTGCCAGACTAAACTATTGTGATTCTATATGCTTTATTATCATCCCATTACATTTCTAAAGGCTGTCTATTGTTCATTTTTTATGGATCTTTTACTCCCCTCCCTCAATGTTTATCTAAAACATCTTAAAATCAAAGATGTTAGCTGCATTTAAAAATAAATTTAAAAGTTTTATTTAAATTGCAGTTAGTTAATATACACTGTGATGTTTCTTTCAGGTGTATAATAAAATGATTCAATGCTTCTGTACAACACCCAGTGGAAAACATTTGTTCAGCTCATACACACAAAAATGGAATTAAAAACATTTTTTATATACATACCAATTGTCTCATAGGAAAGTTCTTGAGGACATTCATAAATTTAAATGCAAAGGAAGTAACTTTTGGAAGAAAAAGCAAAGATGTGGATACACTCAGTTTGAATGAAAAACTAAGTGTTTTGGTGTTAGTTCAAAATTAACATTAACTTTCCATTTTAATATTTTACAAAAGAAATAACTAATTGTGAATTTGATATATATTTTTTCTAAGTCACTGTCCTAAAAAAAGTGAATTTTGTCTAAGAAATATGAAGGGAAAAAAAGGCTAGAAAGAAATTTTGTAGGGTATTAACATTTAATTTATGCTTGCCTGATTCCCAAGACTATTTTCTAACCATTAAGCTATAATGAAACCTTCTAGTGTGGACTGTTCAGTTTTTGTATTCCCAGTAATACAAAGGCCTTGGAAAATTTAGATTCCTAATTTAAAAATAAAAAACAAAAAAATCTGAGACCTAAAGATCTTAGCATTAAAAATAAAAAAAATAAGAATTCCTTTGTTTTTGCATATATATTTAAAGAAAATTTACATAGGTATATATTTTTTAAATCATGAAACAATGTAATTAGGGTAGTCAGGAAAAGGGTCATCGTTTTCAAATTATATTTGTATTTTTATATTGTTACGTAATGTGTTGAAAACACATTCACATTAATGATACCTGACAGCTGGTATCAGATTTAAAAATTGATGTTTTTTATTATAGACATTTCCAGACATATTTTAATGTTTATCATTTCAAAGTGGAACATATCAGATTACTATGAGCTGAATCTAAGGAAAGAGCAATGACATGAAGAAAACTAGAATAGGGGAAATTTGGCATTCAAAGATAGATAGATACTATGTCTCAAATCAGTATTTTTTCTTTTTTCTTTTAAGATTTTATTTATTCATTTATGAGAGTGGCAGAGACATAGAGGGAGAAGTAGGCTCCATACAGGGAGCCCTATGCAGGCCTTGATCTCAGGACCTGGGATCATGCCCTGAGCCAAAGGCAGATGCTCAACCACTGAGCCACCCAGTCATCCCTGAAATCAATATTTTTCTATAAAAGTCTTGACTAACCGATCAAATGTTTTTTTTTCTTGGCCCTGCATAATTTGTCCACATTTAGGGAGTAAATGATAAGATGCAAAAACAGCATATAATTTTTAAAAATTAAAACAAATCACCTGAAGTCCCACTTTTAAAATTTGTCCTTTTAAAATACATACAAGAGGGGATCCCTGGGTGGCTCAGCGGTTTGGCGCCTGCCTTTGACCCGGGGCATGGTCCTGGAGTCCCGGGATTGAGTCCCTCGTCGGGCTCCCTGCATAGAGCCTGCTCCTCCCTCTGCCTGTATCTCTGCCTCCGCCTCTCTCTCTGTGTCACTCATGAATAAATAAATAAAATTTAAAAAATAAAAATAAAAATAAATAAAATAAAATACATACAAGAAATGTATAAGATTTTGGAATTTTGAATTTGGAACTATAGTTATCTGATTTACCTTCTGGGGTCTGCCCTCAAAAACAATTTTGCTTAAGCTACAGAAATAAGAAACTTTAATTGAAAACTATATAATACTACTTTTCCAAATATCTTTTATTGACAGTGTTTTTATTGCATATCTTTCAAACAAGGTCGTCATTAGAGGGGTTTGGGTTATTAAGAGATAATTTGAAAAGAAAACCTAGATCTTATATTGCAATTTTTTTATCAGTATTTCTGCTATTGTTCATAAGAAAATGTTAAGGCAGTTAAAATCATGCATGAAATAAAATGATCCCCAAATTCAAGATATTTCAAAGATTTTTCTGTGGTTTCACAGATTATATATATATACTATATATATATATAGTATATACAAATATATACTGTATATATATTTGTAATACAAATAAGATGAAGATGATAGAGCAAATAAGTGATAATCTAAGAATGGACTCGAGTAATGAGAGTAGAAGAATAGAATGAGTTAGAATTAGAAAAAAGTCATAAGAATATTAAGTACATGCCTCTGTTGTGTGCATGGACTCATGCTGTAATCTCTATGTTGCTAAATCTCATTTTAAAAATGTAAATTTGGGGCAGCCCGGGTGGCTCAGCGGTTTAGTGCTGCCTTCAGCCCAGGGCTTGATCCTGGAGACCTGAGATTGAGTCCCACTTCAGGCTCCCTGTATGGAACCTGCTTTTCCCTCTGCCTGTGTCTCTGCCTCTCTCTCTTCTCTCTGTGTATTCTCATGAACTAATAAATAAAATATTTTAAAAAATGTAAATTTTACCAAATTATCTACTCATGTGGGAAGAAGGAATACTTTAGAAATAAGATATTGCCTCAAGTCATATGTAAAGAGAGAAACTTTTGGAAAAGGGGGAATAAAATTTGTATATACATACAATCACGAGTCATTGTAAAACTCTGAAGATTTTCTTAAAATATGCATGATTTATATTAAACTGTGTATGAGAAAAGTGAAGGCATATAAAATTGATGTAAAATTATGATAACTTTTAAAATTTAAACATGCAGTTAAATAGGTAAGATGGGTTCCCCTTTTTCTAAACAAAAATTTTTATATTGTGAGCTTTTCAGATATATCCCTAGCACAGTGTTTGAAATATAACAGACTCTCAGTGAATGGTTTTGAATAAATACTATGTAAGATTTGTAGATTAGTTCACTTGGCATCCACTCTAAACCCCTTTTTAGTTCTCCTTTACCATTGTGACTGAGCTCTAAAGAAAAAAAAAAGAAGAAAGAGAAAGAAAAGAAAGAAAGAAAGAAAGAAAGAAAGAAAGAAAGAAAGAAAGAAAGAAGAAAAGAAAAGAAGAAAAGAAAGAAAGAAAAGAAAAGAAAAGAAAAGAAAAGAAAAGAAAAGAAAAGAAAAAAACCAGAATTTCACCAGATGACTTCAGTTAAGCCAAATACATATATTCACAGGAGACTTGGTAAGCAGAATTGAGTAATGTGCATGGTAGCTGGACATGAGAAGATGTGGTACGAGCGTCCATTTCTCTTAGGATGGCTCTAGGAAACAAGTTCTTGTTCTGTCTCTGGTGTTTTAGGAGTCAAATAACGAGGCATTAACTTAGTGGATTTTCCATTAGTACTGTCCCTGTTACTCTGGTCCTTCTGGGTGTGTCATTCCAGGGTTGCTACTTTGTTGTATAAGTTTTAAGCCATGCTATTATTATTCTTGTGGTATGCCTTTGCCAAGCTATGTGTTCATAGATTTGTGTCTGCTCAGAGGGAATTTATTTCTAATTCATATAAACTTGCCTTAAAAGCTTGTTGGGCCACCCTCATTACTAACAATATAAGACTGGATCTCCTTGATCATCTGGTATTTCTAGAAATTGTGTATACAAACGAATATACTTTAAGATGACCTTTAAAAATATTATATTAGACTCTATTGTCTATAATTCAGAAGTCTAACCAAAATGAAGCTCTTGCCCTTTTCTTTCACAACTCAGTGTGATTCTTTCTCTTTTGTTATGTGTGCATATGTTTTTTGTTTACTTCTTTACAATATCTCTATGGAAAGAAACCCTTAAGCAAACAGTCTACAAAATTGGAAATGATTTTCTTGGTAGTTATTCTCTTGCCTGTAACTCAGGGAGAAAAAAAAATTAAGTATAAAACATTGTATGAATCCTGATATCTTGTGTTCTCACATATTTTTATTCTAAATTATTTCCATTTTCTTTGAACTGAAACTAAGCACAAAATTGTACATATGTGAGAACAAGCAAAAAATACATATTTTTCTCCAGATAACACTTTTTCCAGTGGGATAAACTGTAACATATCCAAAATTTCTTTTTTTTTTTTTTTACCAAGACCATAGCTTTTTGATTACAACTAAACCAATAAACTTCTAGCTCAAGACTTGCTTAAAAACTCCTGTCTTTCAGCCTCCTTCCTCATCCTGAGATGTTATGTGATAAATCTTGCCCAATACCAGTAAAATCCCACCTTTTTAAGGAATGCCTTAATATCTGCAGCTCAAGGGTTATAATTTAATTAAACGTAAAATTCTCTGGGAAAGGAAAATGTAACATTTAGAAATTAGTGCAATTATAAAACAATGTTATCTTACCCCATGTCCCTCATATAGTCATTGCAATTTAGTAGATAAAGTTTCCATTAGTAAATATTGAGCAATAAGACTTATAATGTGACTTATTTTCTACTCTGTAACTGATTATGGGCTATGTACTTGGAGAAATCTAGCCATTTCTTCATACTCTAGTAGTTGTTATTAATGTTATTATATATTTGTAACTTGGTTGTCTGGGTATTGGTGCAAAAAGTAATATAAAACCAAGCTAATAATCTTCTGTGAGAATTAAATCTTTAAATTTTCCCACATTAATACATGTTCTAACTTGACTAATTGGCTAATTGTTTATTCAATTTTATACAAAAGTATGTTTGCTATTATAATATTTCTCTTTTGGGTGTTTTATTCTCTTATTTTTCAAGGATTAGATAGTGTGTGTTTATGATTGTGTATGTGCTGATGTTGAAATAAAACCTAGCTTCAAAATATTTTCCTATCATAATTTTATAAAATTTCTATCTAAAACAACCTATAAAACCAAAGGATTGGCAAATCATAATGAAAGCTTGTGAATATATTGTTACTGACCAGCTTCAAGTATCTCCCTTGGATTTACAAGAAGCTCAAAGGTCCACTTTCATATATTTTCTTTAATTCAACATCTGAATTACCCCAAATTCCTATACAGCCCAAATACCTTTGTTTGAATCATCTAACAACTTCTTACAAACATAAAAACTATACCTCACCTGAGGTGAGATTATCTGGCCAGACAAAGAAATTATTGATGTTTCTCTTAAAGAAGGCATAAATAAATGGAAAGATATCCTCTGTTCATGGATTGGAAGAATTAATATTGCTAAAATATCCATACCATTCAAAGCAACCTACACTGTATTTCTTATCAAAATTCAAATGATACTTTTTACAGAAATAGAAAAAATCCTAAAATTCATTTGGAACCACAAAAGATACTGAATAAACAAAGCAATATTAAATAAGAAAAATAAAGCTGAAAGCATTATGCTTCCTGATTTCAAATTATATCACAAATCTATATTAATCAGTACAGTGTTTATGCTGGTATAAAAATAGATACATAGAAACAGTGGAAGAGAACAGACTCCAGAATTAAACCTATGCATATATAGTCAACTAATCTCTTCCTTAAGGGTGCCAATAATACAAAATGGAAAAAGATAGTCTCTTCAATAATCGGTGCTTCAAAAACTGGACAACCATATGCAAGAATGTTAAACTGTGCCCCTATCTTATACCATACACAAAAATCAACTCAAAATAAATTAAATACTTAAAATAAGACCCCAAATCATAAAATGGGAGAAACTCCTTCACATTGGTCTAGGCAATGAATTCTTGGGTATGGCTCCAAAATTACAGATAACAAAAGCAAAATAAACAAGTAAGAATACATCAAACTAAAGAGCTTCTTCCCAGCAAAGGAAACTATCAACAAAATTAAAAAGCATCCTATGGAATGGTAGAAAATATTTGCAAACCACATATCAAAAATGAATCAAGACATTAATATCCAAAACATACAAAGAACTTATAAAATTCAATAACAAAAGTAAAATTAATTAAAATAACAAAATTTAAAAAAATAGGCAAAGGACCTAAATAAATATTATTAAAAGAAGACATACAAATGGACACCAAGTAAATGAAAATGTGTTCAACATTACTAATCATCAGGAAATGCAAGTCAATTCACCTTTTATATAGCCAAACAAATACAACCCATTACTTAAATGTTATCAAGACCAATTGTAACTAGTCCTCTCAAGACAAATTGTAACTAGTCCTCAAGTGAGAGGCTTGACTGCACCATTTGTCACATGTAGGTTACCCTAAGTTTACCTAGTAGTTAGGATGACTATATGTTGGTTAACGGCTTTAATCTGGAGAAAAAACGAACTTCTCATCTCTTTGTAACAGGAGGTAGTTTTGACACTTGGAATAGGCACTCATCGAAGCTGGGTTCCTATCCTGTAGAAACTAAGAGATTTGGGTGTATCTTCCTTGATTTGGCATTTCAAAAAGATGGCTGCCAGGTTTTCTGACACACACCCTCTCCTCACCTCACCAAGTGTAGAGTGGACAGGACCCCCATGGACAGGAAGAATTGCACTTGGATTGTGAAATAAGGTGTATTTTTAAATTGAGGGAGTAGAGAAAAGGAAGTTCCCAAAAGGATTTTCCATATGTTAAAGAAGACGTACAGGGTTCTGGAGAGGTCTGTTTTCAAACTAAGGTTGCTTTTTGCCTCTAGCAAAGCATTAACATTAAGACAGTTGTGAGTTCTTTGAGGATTTTCATACTATGTCTGTCTCAAATACTTGTCAATGTGCTGCAAGTTGCAAGGAAATTTAATTTTACTTAAACTTCTTTTGCCTTTGTTCTCATCATTTCCCCCTGAATGATTTTAGCCCTTAAATCTTTAAGGTTCTTAGGGGTGGAAGGTCTTATATTCTGTAACTTCTTCCTGCTGAATGGGAGTGTAGAGATGTCCCTACCTATGGGTCAACATTGGTCAGTTGGGGAATTAATATATAGGAGTTACCAAAATTATCTTTGGCAGAGAGAGCCAAATCCAAGGTAGACAACATGCATGACCCTCCTGGAGTAGAAAAGATCATCCATTGGCTTGAAGTTATGGCAGTGAAGGAGTTTTGGCATTAGACAGGGAGACACCAGAAAAGACTACAAAAAAAGGTTAATATTATGAGAAAAATAAGCCAATAAAAAGGCAGATGAGAAAATATTTATAATTACAAATTTTCTAAGGTAAATTCTCAGAGAAAAAAAGGGGAAGGAAAATCTTTTCTCCCATTTTCAACTGGGAAAATTAAGCCTCTTATTTTTAATTTGTATTTGTCCTTAGACTTTACATTTACAAAAGGATCAACAAATGGCAGCATGTAGAACCAAGGATCAGTATAGCAACTGACCTTTAATAGCAAAAAAGATTAGAAAGACCAAAAAAAAAAAAAAAAAGCAGAATAACCAGAGGCTTTTTAAAAAATATTGTGATAACAAAAAAATTTACCTTAGCTATATTTGGAACAAAGCAAAAGGAAGGAAATTATTTATTTCTTGAGGAAAACAATAATTGTTTTTTTTTTTGTTTTGTTTTGTTTTTTTTTTTTGAAAACAATAATTGTTAAAATATTTCATTGGGAAAGACATGTATGCAACCACAATTTTATGTTAATTTTTTTTTCTCTATGAAGGAATATAATCTCCAAAATCATAGAAGGCAACATCCAAGAGATTTGTCTGTCTTTATAACACTTTATCTTTAAGGCCTGGAAGATTTCCTGGCACCTAGTAAATGTTTATATAAGGTTTACTTATTAAATAAATGGGGGCTCAATTACATACAGTGCTTGGATTACATCATTGGAAAAGGGAGTCACACTAAGCATGTGATTAAAATCATATTTGTATTTTAGAAACAATCTTTTAGAAAGTTCTGTGGAAAGCAGGGTTTTTAATGAACAAAACAAAGAAGGAAAACAAAAAACTTTTGCCTCAGGGAATGCAACTCATATTTCTGCCTGGGTTGCTTAGTTTGCTAAGATCTAGAGAGAACTATCTCACAACCATAAAACACTCTGTGAATTTCTGTGGACTAAAATTTCTCCTAATCACCTCAGGCTCTAGTTTTTTTGTATCTACTGAATTCTCATTATCCATTTTATATTCTATGGCTGCTTTTTCATCTCTGCCTTGATATCAACAATATTCGTGATTGTACCAGTCAAAATTCAAACAGAGCAGAACTGTGTGTTTGTGTGTATGTGTATATCTGTGTGTGTATGTATATATGTATGCATGAAGGGATTTGTTAAAGGTAAGTGGCAATGTACAATCATGGAATCATAGGAGCTGGATAAATAGTCTTTTCAAAACTGTTATTTCTACATCTGAAGCTGGAGCTTAACATCCACAGGGCATGCAGTCATTTAGGAAAAATAGTTGTCAAGAAGAAAAGCTCAAGGACATGCTGAAATCCTCAAGAACAAGTTGGATTCCCATAGGATAAACTGAGCCCCATGTCATTTCTTACTGCCTCTGACTTTGGTGATCAGAGTCTCCTGCAGAAGCCAGAGCCCTTCATCACAAAACTGAACACATACCTGTGGCCCAGGAATCAGAGAAACTTAAGGAGAAGGTAAAGCAGGTGCAGGCCTAGCTCTTGCTTCATATCATCAATACGAGTCAGCAGATCAGCAGCAATGTGTGAGCTAAAACAAACAACCATCAAACAACAAACAAAAATGGCTGCTGCTTCCCTTGTGTCTGGATCTCCCAAGAATATACCTTGTGATTCATCCTTATTGGAAACATACAAGAGAATAAAATTTGGGAAATGTACTCTGGCCTAGTCAACATTACTTATTATAGAGCCGTCCACATTTATAGATATGTTTTCTTGATTCCTTCACTTGTCTCCCCAGCCAAATACCATCATAGGGGGAAGCTGTCCACAGTATATTAGATATTTTTGGAAAATAACAGTCCAGATAAAAATTTTTCTCAACCTCTTATGCCAAATTGGGTTGTTGATTCCTTCTACCTTGTTTCTCATTCATGCTCTGAACAGGCAAACATACATACATTCACACCTATTCATAAACAATACTCCTCTCAGATCAAATAAACATCCTTTATTAATTTCTTTTTTGCACACATGTTGTAGAAAGTTAAATCAATACTATAAAATTTACAATCATTTTTTGCTGCAACCATAAATTAGTTATTTTAAAAATAAAACCTTTTCTCTATCATTGTAAAAATAAATGTTGTTCTCTTGAAGATACTAAATATATTTACAAAGATATTTGTCAAGGTTGTCCAAGGAAAGGATTTTTTTAAACAACACACAAAATAATCATTAGGTGGCACAATAAAAAAATGAAATACAGGAACAAAAATGCATTTGACATACTAAATAGCCTTTATTCTTTGTCTTGAAATGTTTTCTTTGTACTTATAACTTTCCTTAGGGAAAATGTGTCCTTGTTGCATATTCCCATTTAAATGTCCTAGAAAATGGTTATGATGCTTGCTATAGACCAATTTGACTAGTTTGTGCTCATAAAGATAGAACTGTGAAGTTATAAATCTAAGATCTGCCAAATGTTCTTACATACTACTCTGCAACTTACCATGATCTTCTATTATTTTTCTTTAAATATTCTATACCTCCTGACAGGAATCCAATAGTGCTTGCATGGTTTGATGATATTTGGGGGTTTCAAGGTCATTTGCAGTGGTTGCTAGAACATGATCCCCTTAAATACACATTTTGCAACTTCGTATCTGGGGACCTATTACTGTTTAAAATTATAATTTATCTTCAGTATAATCTTGCTATTACAAGTATTTCCTATAAACAATGATTATTACTTAGGAATTTACTTCTTTTTTAGAATTTACTGTGAACCAGTACCTTTTGAAATTGAAAACATAAAATTTAATATTTATAAACTAGGGATTTCAGTGGCTTTGGACAATGTTTGAAGTGAAGTAAGGAGGTACTTGGTCTCCAGTGGAGGTGGATGGATAGATTTGGATGTAGATTATGCTTTTTCAAGTACTTAAAGGATGATTTCCTCATAAAGGAATGTAAATCACAGGGAATTAAACTCAGTTTAATATTGGTGTAAACTAATAATCTAATTTTTCTATTAGAAAACCAATATCATTTGATTTCTTTCTTTCAAAAATCCTTGGCTCCTCTTCGTATGGATATGTCCATATTTTGTGGAGTCTGCTTGACTCTAGAAAATACATGGGAAACATACATTGCCTTATAAATACAAGGCAATTATCTCTAAGACCAGCCTCAGAGTCAGAAATCAAGTGGGCACTTACTGACATCATATTGGCATCAAGTCTGACAGCTAAAAGATATGTTCTTAATAATGTAACAAATGTAAAAGTATTCATCAGCTGTTGTTTTTGAAATTTTAAAACTTCAAACTCACTCCTCCTACCACCTCTTCCACCTTCCCAAATCTAAAGAAAAACCAAAACAAAAAAACATTTTCTTTTAAAAAGAGTTCAACATTTAAAAAAAAAAGAGTTTCACATTCTCATATACTTACCTCAAAACATATTCTCTGGAGTACTGTGTTTTTTTGAAATCTCAAATAATCTAGTTTCAGTCAAAAGTATAAAAGTAAAATGCCAATCAGTACAACTTTCTTAAGAAGCAAGTACCTTGTCATTGTCATAGGCAATTTAATAGTACACTGTCCTTGGGTGGACAGTTGCCTCTGTTCTAAGTTAGACCCCTATATGGAAGGATTTGACACTCAGAAAAAAACAATGCATATTATAATAGATGAAAATTCTGTCCCAAAGAAAGAATGAGAGTATCAAATCTTCAGTTGGATTGATTCCAGATAACATGACAAAGTCATATATATGGATATGGACATATAAACATATTTGAGTAGTTAAGCTCAATGAATGTTTATATTTTACCCTAAAAATATATGCTCTGATAACATGGTGAAACAAATTATTATATTAAAAATATTAATAGATCCTAAGAAAAAGTACTTCCATGTTGGAGCAATTTATATCATTCTAAGTGTTAATGTCTACTACATATATACAATAATTCATATGGATATATAGCTACAAAAATATATGTGAACAGCAATCAGAGTTTAAAATACAAAGGCATATATGTCTCTTTTGGAATGTAAAATTATGTGAAATCATTAAAATAGTGTGTCTCAAAGAGTCCAAAAGCCCAGATGAATATCAAGAAGCAAGGAAATAGCCTATCAAAAATTGTAATTTCTGCTGTTTAAAAGATTATTTTGAAACATAACCAGAAATATGTGCAGTTTCTCAAAGAGAGGACATTTATACATCTCATCAATGGTCATTGTTGTTCCAACCAAAAGATGACAGTGGGCTCTTCATGCCTGTGGATATGTGACTGAGAGGTGGTAAACCCTGTGATTAGCAGTTCTTGCCATGGACACAGACCAGAATGTGTTTCTCTGCTAGCCTCTCTGGTACTATAGTTTACAGCTGTTTGCAATTGCCACTGTTTCACAGGCTGTACATGCCTTTATTCCAACTGAGAAAGATACAGCATATCAAGTTACATTTTTGAACTTCTCTCTTGATGAACAATGAAAGAAACATCCTCTGCACTGTGTATAATCTGAAGCATTATCTTGACCAAGCAACAAATCATTTTCCCTTGGAATATCTGTATTTTTGTATACATATCATATATACACATCTTCAAGACTTAGTGAATAGTTAAGTAGTTATAAATGGATCCCTATAGTTCAGTTATAAGCCAACACTCCATTCTTTACTGATAAAAATGACATTTCAAATTTTTGGTACAGATCCTATTAAAATACATTAGTAGAAGCAAATTCCAACTATATTATTAGCTTGCAAAAGACTTCTTAATTACAAGACTATGCCTGGCATACCTGGCCCAGCTGGCAAGGTTTAATACTTCATAAATTAGCAGTTGTCACTGCTTTGAACTATATTATTTACTTTTATTGCTTTAAAAAATCTTGGCTTGTTGGTTTAGGTCATTAAGCATTTATATACTTAACCTTCTCAGCACTAAAATCCTTGATTCTTTGGCAGTCCCTCAACAGACTGTATAGTGCTTAATATTTTGTCCTCATAAATTGGAATATAATTCAGCAATATAAATTACTTATCTAAAATTGATTTGACTCTGGAAGCTAACAAATTAGGCACCTCATTTAAATGAGTTACTGCCTAATATGTCAGAAGATTTCATTCATTTTCATGGTCTAATTACATCAATCAGTTGCATCTAATAATTTTTAAAGTCAGCTTGCTATAAATTATAAATCCATGGAGAACAAAATTACATCCATCAAATTATCAGGAGATCCAGTTTTATGAACTGGTGTGCCAGAATTATGTCATAGCTCTCTTACTTAATATGTAGTTAATAATCTATTTTAGGTTTGCCAATTTAAATTTATTTTTGAAGGCTTTACAGGTTCAGCAACAAAGTGGAATGCCTCTAGTAAGACTATCTGGACATCACTTTTCACTTTGTGTTATAATTTTGTTTCAATCTTCACAACAAACCAATAATTTAGATTGGAAAATATTCTTGATATTGGGGCAAATAAAATAAAAAATGAAAACAAAACAAAGCAATAGTCCTTGAAAGTTTAAAATGCCTTTGCCATTCTCCATTTGAAATCCTCTGTATTTTTCTGTATGGATGTATGCAGTGTTTTTCCATCTTACTCACAGCTACACTTGTCTAATTTTCATTGTTGCAAAAGGACTTGTAGAAACAAGGCTGCTACAAAGGATGTTGGCCACTTAGCAGGAGCCCTCAAGAGCAATATTTTTTGGGGGAATCCATTACTTCTTCCCTCCTTGTGATTCCCAACAAATTTTACTATTATTTGACACTTTTCTCTTTTCTTTGTTTGGCCCCTCATTAACTATTCATGAATTATTTTCTTTTTTCCAAACAACTAGGTCCTAAGCTGCTTGTTGGCAAGGGTTTTTTAGATCTAAGTGCATTGCATTGTTTCTAGACATAATAAGTGCTCAAAAAAAAAAAAAAAAAGACCCTCTGACTTTCCAAACATACCTACCTTCATTTTCTTCCAGTTAGAACCTATAGATGCCATATAAAATATCTGAACTTTTAACCAATATTTTCCCCACTTTTTTTTCATGATCAAAAACTCAACTTTATTCTGGGGATATTCTATGGATTAAGAATCTTCTGTAACTTTAGCTTTTCTAGCCTCACTGTAAAAGAATGTGAAGTAAAAATACTATTGCAGGTGATTATGCCAGGATGTGACATTGTCTGTGTCCAACAGCAATGGAAGTGGCCAAATGGTGAATATTAAGATAAAGTTGATTTTTTGGACAAAGCATTGAGTGAGACCCAGGGCACAATGGAGGATGAAATGGAAATTTATATGATTATGAAGAATTTATCATGGCAACTTTGGGGTACATTGTCTGTCTTGTTCTTTATTTTGAATTATATCTTAGCAAAATAAATTGTAGAGCAGCAAATTTGGATGAAGAAAATTCAGTGCAGAACAATTTGTTGTTTAGAAATAGGCAAGGGCTACAAACAATGGGGAGGGGATAATTTGCTGTGGACAGAGTAATCTTTGTTATGCTTTTTCCCATGAGAAAATGGCATTTTTTCTGTGGGGAACTCTCTGAGAATGTGGATATTTTTGTATTTCTAAGGCATGATTTATATCCCCAATGTCATTCTCTCTATCTCTCAGTACCCTCATTTAAATTACATCCTTTCATATGGAATATACCTTATTAAGCCACAACACTCACTCCCCTTCTGTGTGAGACTTTAGGGAGGGATTTGAGAATGTAATGGCATAACTCATGTAGTGTTATCATACCCAAAGTGATCCAGTGTGAGAAGAACTGTTCTTATTGAAAGGTTTTGGTTTGGTTCTGTTTTTGGCCAGACTGCAATTAAGGAGATAGACTTATTGCAACTATCTTTGCCTACTGTGGAAGAAAACACAGAAAATGTAACTCATTGAGAAAGGATGCACCATCCCACCATATCCAGTTTTGTAGGGAAAACTAAGGGTATGTCTTTGAACACACTATCCTAAAAGTCAATCTTAGATTCACATGTGAAGCAAAAAGCATTTTGTAAAGCTTATCAGAAGAAGCTATTCTCATTTGCATTTCAGTACTAAGTATCACTTCAAAAGGCCTCATGAACAAATGTTCTCTAGGATGTTGGGAACAAGGTATCTGAAACAAGAACGAGACTGTCTACCACTACCTAGACATGGACTATGAAACATAAGACAAGCAGAAAAAGTTACATGAACCTGGAAAAAAGATTTCAGTTGCGGGAGGTGAAATTCTAAGGAAGACTGCCCCAATTTCTCATTCCCTGGTTACTCAATGAAGCATAAACCTAGGTACTGCTAGAAACAGACTTTCCATATGAGAATAAGGTTACTAATTAAATCAGCTGACCTTAAAATGGGGAGATTATTCTGAGTTCTAGAATACATCACAGAGACACTATCTGGAAAGTACAAACACTTGTGTGACACTGAAGTCTATATTCGATAATAACTCATTTTACTTCATTTTTCTCATCTCTTTGAAATACTTGAAACTATTGATACATATTGCAATTCTCTTCCTTTTTTCAATGCATCTGTTCTGACTCCTGTCCTGAACTTTTTTTTTTTCTACTTTCTTCAGTATCTTCTATTCTTTATACTTCTATTTCCTTAAAACTATGCTGTCTAACTTCTTGGTCTTTTGCCTTTTATCTCAAATACATTTCCTTGGTTTCATGCAATTCTATGTCTTTATTACCTTTTTTAGTTACATACATACTATTATAACACAAAATTATTAGAAGGCAAATTAGATAGACAGATCTTTAAGTTTTATTATTAAATCTAGACATGCATTTCAACTGCTTGTTCTACATTTCCCCTTAGATTTTCCAGCAACATCATAAGTTTAACATGCCTCAAACCTCTTTGCCACTGCAATCAGCTCTGTCTTTTTACTTTATAATATCTACAATGGAGCTATCCCCTAAGAAAAAATTTGGATTTCTTTTGATGATTTCTGATGCTTTAAGAGTTTTACTCTCTCCTATTATTTTTAAATTGATATAGCATTTACCTCCAGTACATCTCTCATATATGCTGTTTCCTTTCAATTCTGATTATTCTTGTATCAAGGTTATTGCAGAAGTAACTAACTCCACAGTTCTCCAACTTCTCCTGTGTAATGATGTAGTTTATGGAACAGATCAATGTTTTTGTTACCTACTTGGCCAAAAACTTTCAAATCATGTGGCATTCAAATTCTCCTTTCCCCTATTTCACTCCATCAAATATAATTTTAAACTTTCTTCCCTCCAATTTCCTATATAATCATCCAGGTCAACCACTTCTGTGGATTCTTGCCATCAGACTTACTAATTTGATACTATCTACCAGGAATTCCCATCCTCTCACTGGTATCATCAGCACCTGGTCACATTTTGTCTTTCTCTATGAACTTCCTTTTGATAGCAAAGCTAAATCAAGGTGTCTTTAAATATATATTTATGTGTACTCTTTTATATTATATGTATATATGATAGTCTTTTTAAATATTTTATTTTAATTTTTAAAAAAGATTGTATTTATTCATGAGACACACACACACACACACACACACACAGAGAGAGAGAGAGAGAGAGAGAGAGGCAGAGGCATAGGCAGAGAGAGAGAAGCAGGCTCCATGCAGGAGCGTGATGTGGGACTCAATCCCGGGACTCCAGGATCATGTCCTGGGCCAAAGGCAGGCGCCAAATGGCTGAGCCACCCAGGGATTCCACCCTATATGATAGTCTTTAATGCCACTTACTTTATATTGAACTTTCTTATGTTTATGTCTCATTCTTCTACCCAATTGTTAGCTATGTTAGAATAATGTAATGATGTCTTATATATATCTCTATTTGTAGTACCCAGCATATTATCTCATACCCAAAAGATATTTAATACATGCTTACCTATTTAATTTGTTGAGTTGAAGGAGAACTAAGGAGAAAAAAAAAACCTACCAAATTTACCTTAACGATAAATAATACACTTACATTCACCTTTCAGAAGTATTTTACTTTTCTCTCAATAACTGTGATAACCCCCCTCTTAATTTACAACATCCCATAAAAATTTCAGAAGGACTGCGGGAGGAGTGACATAACTATTGATGTCTCTTGACTTCCTGCAAAGTAAAATAGTGAAAGGTTTATTAATCTGTCAATTATTTCCAAAGAATGGCCATTCTTTTCTTGAACTGGTTTATGTGTACTCTTAACAATTCTAACACAACCTGACACTAAATGGAACTATATGACAGAATAAACTAATATTAGAAAAAGAAAGCATGTTGCTGTTGACCTACTCACTGAAACTAACTCACAAATAAGATCCCAAGAGCTAGAATTCACTTTCCACAATATCATATTTACTTTGATTACCACTTTATCACTTTAGGGGGATAGAGTAGAAGTGTGTTATGTAAAAGCAGTAGCAAGTATACAACGCAACTGAAAACAAAATACCTTTAGGTGGTCTTTTAAATGACTCATTAGTTATCTTCATTCATGACAGCAATTTCATTTGGTTTTCCTTTGTTTTGCAATCTATATCTTATTCAGAATTTATTAGAATACGAGGTGCTCAGGTATCACCTAAGGATTTTGTGAATATTCATACTAAACCCAGCAGATCTGAGATTCTAGATTTAAAAAAATATTTTATTTATGTATTCATGAGAGACACACAGAGAGAGGCAGAGACATAGGCAGATAAATAAGCAGGCTCCATGCAGGGAGCCTGATGTGGGACTCGATCCCAGGACCCTAGGATCATGACCTGAGCCAAAGGCAGATGCTCAACTACTGAGCCACCCAGGTGCCCCTGGATTTTTAATATGCTTTCAATTAATGCTAAAGCTTCTGATATGAGGACTGAACCTTAAGCATCAAGAAACTCAACAGTTGAAAGAAATAAAGGTTAATCAAACTAAAAACAAAAACAAAAACAAAAACAAAAAAAAGAACAAAAAAAAACAAAGAAAACCACCCTAAATCTCTGAGGCAAAATGAAATTGGATAGATGCTGAAGAGATTGCCAGAAAATTAATGTGGCTCATATTTTAAGATAATATGAAGTTTCTCTATTTTGAAAGAAAGTGAACTCTACTTTATAGAGTGATTATTAACCCCTAGCTGTGTAGTCTAATTATTTGGTCAACTTGAGAAAACAAAAATCCAAACAATGATGTGGACTTTTCTTCTGGCTATGATGAAGGAACAGGGA